>NW_026294551.1:12490052-12795052 GCF_007827085.1 Peromyscus californicus insignis
CTAATTAAAAAAGTTTTAACTTTAAAATAGTAAAATTATATACAACAAAACAGTTATTCAGTAAGAATTGTAGTAACACTATCTAATCTATTAGCATTTGGCAAAATTAGAGAAAATACTTAATTTTCTATCTTATCTTGGTGAGTCTAAAGTTTTGTATCTAATTTATCTTTTATTATAACTAAAGAAAACTATAACAATCTAGTCTTCAACTCCATCAAAGACTCCAGAAGAATGTAATGTTACCTAATGACAGGGACATCAGGCTGCCTGGACAGTCACCCAAAGTTGCTCCGCAATGTTGGGGCATCCATCTTCAGCCTAAAGGCCTAACATATTTGACAGACTTATCTGTGAATCAGGATTTTTGAAAGACTGTTCCACCTTGTCTTGCCAAAGTTCTGCAGTCTCTTTTGTTTCCTGCTTGTCCAATTTGTACATCATACCGTCAGCAGTCAAGGCAAGGGCAGTTTCTTTGCCCACATGGCTAGCTTTTGCCATAAAGAAAACAAACTCCATATAGAGTTTCTTTGATGACTGTCATCCTCTTTGAAGTAATTGGTTCTGCCAGGAACAGATGTGTCTCACTGTCAAGAAAAGTCTAAGTTCTTAAAACATTTTAAATACCATATTTTGTAGGTCTTTGAAGTGTTTGAAGGTTGCCTATCTATCTGAAATATATCTCTGTATACCTAAAAAACCCAACATGCCTATAAGTTTTACTATTAAGATGACTCTTAAGTTGTATTTCTTAATTATATATTACATTTTTAAATGAGCTGCATAAACATAATACCCTAAACAAAAGTAGAAATATACATATAGTATAATAAAATTAACTTTAAATTTGTATCAATAAGCCAAAATCTATATTGATGTAAAATATGTAAGATAAACAGTTGTTTTTTGGATTAAAGTAGATTTAACAATCTACCCTCTTCTCCCCTTCATTTCTATATCATATCACCCTTTCTTCTTTTAGAAAGAGATTTACTATGACCAATAATAATTCATAACCAAACCCCCTAAACAAAGACAAACATCTGTAATCCATTTTTGGGGAATGTGGGAATAGTTTTCTAGGCTACTTCCTGTTGATTGGAGGCACTGTTAATCTTATGGGGACCCTGAGAAAATTTAGGATTATGGTCAAGTCCTGACTGGAGTATTCTGTGAGGCTGGATCATCTCAGTCAGTCACCTTGAAGCTGTTCTGGATGCAGAACTCAGAGGAAACTACAACAGAGGTGCTCTGAAACATTGGATCATCTGGGTCATCCATTACCATTGGAGATTTTTCAGGGATTTTCCTCGATCAAACCCGATTTTTCTTAACACAGAATTGCTGTGGGATGGTCTGTATGTCAAATGTGTTGCTGATTGGTCAATGAATAAATCACTGATTGGTCAGTGGCCAGGCAGGAAGTATAGGCGGGACTAACAGAGAGGAGAATTGAGAGAACAGGAAGCTGGGTGAGGGAGACACTGCCAGCCGCCATCAGGACAAGGAAGATGTAAAGTACCGGTAAGCCACAAGCCACGTGGCAAGGTATAGATTAATAGAAATGGATTAATTTAAGCTGTAAGAACAGTTAGCAAGAAGCCTGCCACGGCCATACAGTTTGTAACCAATATAAGTCTCTGTGTTTACTTGGTCGGGTCTGAATGGCTGTGGGACTGGCGGGTGTCAGAGATTTGTCCTGACTGTGGGCCTGGCAGGAAAACTCTAGCTACACAGAATGAATCCACAGCATCTCATTTCCTGTGGAAATAAAATTAACCTCTTCTCTAAAGTAACACATCTTTTGACTTAAATTTTGAAGTCAAAGCATTTTCAAAATATGTAGGTTGGATTAATCCAGGAACATTTATAATGAAATGTCTCTTAGCTGTTGCTCCTTTCTCAGCTGTCAAACAATTCAAATACAACACAATAACATACAGTATCCAGACTCGGTGTATTTTCTGTCTTACATGGCTCTTTTTATATTACTTTACTCCCTTTTTAAGGACTTTATTATTCTAAAACTATATATTCCTTTTTTATGACTGTCTATACCTTCTCTTTTCTCTTCCAAGCCTACATTTATTTTTAAATGCACTGTGAACCATTTAGAGGTTTTTTTGATTTGTTTATTTTTTTGGTTTGGTTTTTTTTTTTTTTTGGTCTGAATCTGTCTTTACTGCATATCTCTATCTTTTTCTAACCACAAGAATGGTCTGTTAAGCAGGTATGTCTAGGATTAAAGCATTAGCTCTGCCCCATTCCTTGGCTTCCTGAGAGTCTAGCTTCACGACAGAGGTACTAGCAGGAGCCACATGTATTGCTCCTAACTCCGGGGAGGTTTTAGGTCCATGCAGCCACTGCCACTGAGTAGCATGCAGCTGGCTGCTCATAAACACCATGTAAATGTTTGGCAGCAGGGCCTCTTAGAAGAGATGCCTGGTTTTTTGCCACTAAAGCTGAGTCAGGAAACCATCTCTTAAAGGAGCCATGCCTCTGCCTGGCACCAGCAAACAGAGCCCACCAGAGAAAAAGCAGTTACCAAGAAGCTGAGTTTGACTCTGTTTTTGTGTGCTTAGAATCCTTTTTTAAGCTTTCTCAGGTTTTATGTGGAAATTCTTGTCAAACGTTTGGGTGCCACATGTAGGCAGAAGTGTATGTCCCACCCAGTCTGCAGCTGTTCAGTCCCAAATAAACACACAGAGGCTTATATTAATTATAAATGCTTGGCTGGTGTGGGGCTTTTACCCAACCACCCCCACAGTTCCCCCAGAGTTTTCTTGAGTGTGAGCAGCAGGAAATATTAGATAGAAGGATTTATTGCGGAGATAAACAGATAGAAAATAAAGGATAGCCTCGAGAGGGCCTGGAACCTATTCCAACGGGCCCCGATTGTGTCTGCCCCAGGGTTTTTATAGAGACGCCAAGGGGTGGAGCAAAAGACCTCCTCCCCCAGCACAGCCAAGTGCAGACCATCCCAGACACCTGCACTCAGGCCCGTGGTCCTAATCATCCTCTATGCGGACATGCTGGGTAAAGCCACAAGGAACCCGAGAACGGGCTCCCACAGGCTGGTAACTCAGGCTTATCACTAACTAGCTCGTACACTTAAATTAACCCATATTCTTATCTATGTTTAGCCATGTGGCTTGGTACCTTTTCTCAGTCTGACCTTCTCATCTTGCTTCCTTTGCTTCTGGCTGGCAGCTCCTGACTGGTTACAGCTAAGTAAGTCTACAGCATTTCAGTGTATGTAGTGTCCATCTGTGTGTGTCAGTTACCATCTACTGCAAGAAGCAGCTTCTCTGATAATGGTTAACAATACACTTAGTTATGGGTATAGCAATATATCATTAGCAGTAATTTTTTAATTTTAATTAAATTTATTTGTTTTTTTACATCCCAACTTCAGTTTCTCCTCCCTCCTCTCCTCCTATTCTTTCCCTCCACCTTCTGCCTGCCTCCCCCAAACCACACCTCCTCTGTTTCTATTCAGAAAGGGACAGGATTTCCATGGGTATCAATAAAACATGGCATATCAAATTGTAGTAGAACTAAGCTCCTCCCCTTGTACTAAGACTGGGCAAGGCAACCCAGTATGAGGGATAGGTTTCCAAAAGCCAGAAAAAGTGTTATGGACAGCCCTTCCTCTTACTCTTAGGAGTCCTACAAGTAGACCCAGCTACAACAGTTACATATATGTAGATGGCCTAGGTCAGTCCCATATAGGTTCCCTGGTTGTCGGTTCAGTCTCTGTGAGCTCCTGTGAGCCCAAATTAGTTGTTTTTGTAGGTTTTCTTGTCACATCCTTGACCCCTCTGGCACCTATCATTCCTCCCTCTCTTTAGTAGGATTCCTCAAGCTCAGCCTAATGTTCGGCTATGGGTCTCTGCATCTGTATCCATTAGTTACTAGATGAAGGCTCTCTGATGACAATTAGGGTAGTCACCAATCTGTGAGTATAGCAGAGTATTGTTAGGCATCATTACTTTGACATTTCCCCCCATCTTGTCCTGTTTGGTTCTATCATAGGTCTCTGGGCCATCCAACCTCTGGATCCTGGCAATTCAGTCAGTGTCAGGGGTGAGCTCACTCTTGTGGCATGTGTCTGAGGCTGGACTAGTAGTCATTGGTTGGCCACTTCCAGAATCTCTGCACCACACTAACCTTCCCCCAACCCTGACACATCCCATAGGCAGGACTCACTGTAGGTCAAATGTAGGTCAAATGTTGTGTGGCTGTGTTGGTGTCCTAGCCATTCCACTGGAAGTCTTGCCTGGTCATGGGATATGGCCAGTTTAGGCTATGGATCCACTATCGCTAAGAGTCTTAGCTGGGGTCATCCTTGTAGATTCCTGGGAATTTCCCTTGTATCAGATTTCTACCTGATCCCAAAATGCCCACCCCCTTCTAGTCATCTCTCTAAATACTCTCACCCTCCATCACCCCCTCCAACTAGATCCTTCATATTCCCATCACTACCCACCCCCAGTCCACCCATGAGATCTCTTCTATTTCCCTTTCCCAGGGAGATCCATTAACCCCTCCCCCTGGGCCCTAATCAGGAGCCATTTTATTGCTATGGTTATTTAGCAGACCTATCTAGTCTAAGGTTCTTGGCCTCATTAACATTGTCAGGTATGTGTTTCATCTCATGGAGCAAGCCTTAGATACAATTTTAAAAAGTGATTGGTTACTCCCATAACATTTGTGCTACTATTACTAGGTTGGTATATTTTGAAAGCAGAATCTTATTGTAACTCACGGGTTTTAGCTGAGTGTGATATTAATGATTACTTTTCTTCTCTTGAACATGTGTAGAACCTTCCATTAGATGCTTCCTAAAATATAAACTTATACAAATAAAACTTAAATGGAGTTACCATATAATGGGGTAGACAGTGCCTGACTAGATGTCATAAGCTATCAAATAAAATCTCTAGAACCAGAAATGGGTTATATCTTTTTGAACTGTTGGCCAAAATGGTCCCATAGATGCCCCCTCAGATAAAACATTATAGACAATTGCCAGTATTATGGGTTACCCTCCACAGCCTGGTGGTAAGACACTACTGCAGAGTTATATCATCAAGCATGGAGAAATCAAGCTAGTGCTCCACCAGACACTTTACTCCTACTAACTAGCATCCCTTCAGCTTTCACTGGCACTTTATATTTCCCTTCTTCAAGGTAGAACTATCATCATGTTTCTTCTACAATATTTATCTGTACCCCTTAAAAAAACACAACACTTTGTTACTTGATTTCTCCCATTTTTTGCATCTCCCTCTTCCCTGCCCTTTTAAGCTTCATCTTTAAAAAAGCCAAAACCAAGCTAGGCATGGTGCCTCTCACCTATAATTGCAGTACTGGGGAGGATGAGACTGGAAGATTGGTGTGAGTTTAAGGCTGGGTTATTTAGTAAGACCCTACACTGAACAACAACAGAAAACACACAAAGAACCTTCTCTTGAACCCCAAACTACTTGTTTTTAGGTGCCACACAAATCTCTCATAACCATACTGCTAGAAAACAATAGATATTTTTCTTTTGTTTCTCTATGTCCTTTTCTTTACTATACATTCAAATTCAAAACACTTATTATGAGCAACTTTCATATTCTAGGTTGTGTGGTAAGTACAATATAGATTCTCTCTCTCTCTCTCTCTCTCTCTCTCTCTCTCTCTCTCTCTCTCTCTCTCTCTCTCTCTAAGATAAGACATCGTAAACATGTATATGCTGGGAACAGAACCCAGGCCCTCTACAAGAGTGGCCAGTGCTCTTAACCCATCTTCAGCTCCCTTTACAGATTCTTTATCATTATCTGGATCTTTACACTATGTGGTAAGAGATGAGTATGCCCAGTCTATAAAGAAATGAGTTCTACATGGTATGCATTGTATGTTGTAAGAGCACCTGGCAGTGATATGCACCCCTTACAGGATTCAAGTAAGGAGGCATCCTAGGGGCAAAAAGTGGTCAAAGCTGAACTCCAAAGGGCTCAATCTTTGTCATTAAGAGAGATCCAGTGGAGAGCTTGTAGAGTTAAGTCTAGGGAAGAAAAGAAGTAAATAGAACTTGGTATAGTTACAGCCCAGTGAGGCTGGAGTTATAGACAAGGCAGAACTAGATGGAAGAAAGTCTTGTGTATTTTCAGTGCAAGCAGGCCATCATCAAGGCATCCTTGAGAGGAACGTAACAAAAAGCATGTCTTCAAGATTGCTTATTTGGTGTGAAAGAGGATTGCTTTCTTATTTCTAAGAGGCAAGTAGACAAAAGATAGAAACATATAGTATGTCTCCACTACCTAATAAATCTCCAGGAAAAAGATTAGAACTGAAGAAATATTTGACAAATGTATTTATTTGAAAATTTCCCAGAACCTCAAAACCAAATCAAACTTCAGGATCTTTGTGACTACAAAGTTCCATACAAGACAAAACAAAATGCATACCTGAACATGTTGTTATATTTCATACAACTGTGGTGAAAGAGAAAAATCTTTAAATTTCCTAGTAAGAAAAACAAAACACCCCACAAGAGTACAGGGAACTGAACTCAAGTTGTCTGCAAAAGCAACAAGCATTCTTGAATTCTCAGCCATCTCTCCAGCACTTATATATGCATTCTTACCAGCAAAACTACAGGAGACAAGAAAATTGCATGTTATTTTACTGTGGTGAAGACACTAATTATAACCAAAACCCAACAACAGACTTCAAGAGCAACATTTGATGTCTTTCCATTTTTACCATCTTATTCTTCAAATCCAAAAGGTATTTCTTAAATTATTTTTTAAGTTTTATGTGCATGACTGTCTTGCCTGGATGTATGTCTGGGCACTGTGTGTGTGCCTGTTGCCTGTGGCCAGAAGAGGACATTGGTTCCCCTGGCACTGGAGTTACAGATGGTTGTGAGTCATCATGTATGAGCTGGGAATCAAATTCAGGTTCTTGGGAAGAGCAGCCAATGAATGCTCTTAACCCATGAGCCACCCTTATAGCCTCAGATCTCAAGGATTAAATCTTAAATGATTCCTGTTTGGATATCATCATGTATGCTCTGAATCTCATAAATGTGGAGACTCAGGCGTTTAGGGCAAATTCTCAGCTCGGAACTGCACAATGAATAAAGTGTACAGGTGAAGCTTCAGGTTCAAATATGTTTAACCTGTAGGGAGCTGGAAGGGTGAAGAGAAAAGCTGAATGCAGACAGAGTAGCTGAAGTTCAAGTATGTTTGTTAACATTTAAAGATCGTCATTAGTAGATCAAAATTAATATCCAGCACTTTCTAGACAAGATCTGGTATAAAGGAATCCACAGAAAGGAACAGAGAAAACACAATCTGTGCAGAAATGGAAAACTGGAAAGCATCAGGAAAAAATTAAGATATACTTAAAATAAAATGAGCGAAGGAAATTGATTCACCATTTGACTTGTACTTCTTCTATAAAAGTGAAATTAAAAAATCAAATTAAATAAAAGGAAAAATCTAATTACGTTACTTAAAAAGGAATCTTACATACAAAATAATGGTGCTTGATCAAAATATACCTAACAAATGAAAGTTAAAAGTGGAGGGCTGGAATATATCATCAAAAGGATATTCCAGGGAAAAGTACATAAAACAGAATCAAGTATAATTTCTTTAATATATATCTATAAAGATTTACGGGCTGGAGAGATGGCTCAGAGGTTAAGAGCACTGACTGCTCTTCCAGTGGTCCTGAGTTCAATTCCCAGCAACCACATGGTGGCTCACAACCATCTGTAGTGAGATCTGGCACCCTCTTCTGGCCTGCAAACATACATGCAGACAGAACACTGTACACATAATAAATCAATCTTAAAAAAAAAGATTTACTTATTTTCATTTTATAAGTTGTAGGAGTTTTGCCTAAATCACTGCTTCTCAACCTGTGGGTTGTAACTCCTGGGGTCAAATGGCCCTTTCACAGGAGTCACCTAAGGTCGTGTGCATATCTGATATTTACATTATGATTCATAACAGTAGAAAAATCACACTTATGAAGTTGTGGGAGCCCGTTTTCAGGTTCCTCGTGGCTTTACCCAGCAGGTCCGCATAGAGAGGATGATTAGGACCACGGGCCTGAGTGCAGGTGTCTGAGATGGCTGTGCTGGGGGAGCAAGTGTTTTGCTCCACCCCTTGGCGTCTCTATAAATACCCTGGGGCAGAGACAGTTGGGGCTCATTGGAATAGGCCCTCTCGAGGCTATCCTTTATTTTCTATCTGTTTATCTCCACAATCTAAATCCTTCTATCTAATATTTCCTGCTGCTCACACTCAAGAAAACTCTGGGGAGCTGTGGGGTTGGTGCGAAAACGTCCCGCATGAAGTAACAACAGAAATAATTTTATGGTTGGGGGTCAGCACAGCATGAGAAATTGTATTGAGAGTCATTGGCCTGAGTATATGTCTTTACTTCACATGCATGCAAGGTCCATAGATGCCAGGAGAAGGCATCAGGTCTCTCTGGAACTGCCATGTGAGTGCTGGGAACCAAACCAGTCCTCTAAAAAGAGTAGAAAGTGATCTTAACCACTGAGCATCTCTCTAGTCCCTCACATACTGGTTTTTTTTTTTTTTTGGTTTTTTTGACAAATACTGTTTTTAAGAAACAGTATATATTTAAGGAGACTATCAGACAAAATCTACATGCATGCAGTTCAACTGGGTCCGAGGAAAGAGGAAATACATTCATTTCTAAGAAATAAGACATTTTCTAAGTTATAGTCCCTGTGTATGAAATATTAGCACTGTTATTAAGTGTGCTAATGTGTGTTCCACAGAAGGCGACAGACATACAGAAACAATCAGGAGACTTGTTCTCACCGACTATGAGTTCAATCTGGTTGTACAGACTTTGCTGAGCAATTTCTGGATCTAATATAATTAGCAAACAAGCAAATATGCTTGAAGGAATACTGAAGGAATATTTTGTATCTGTGTGGTACTTTGTCTTCCACGCACACAAGATGTTCATGATAAGGTAGCCATTGCCTGCGGCAGACATAGACGACATGGGCAACAGGACATATTGAAAACCAGTGGTTGTCTACAGAGAAACTTGCTTCCTGGGATCTGATGTTAATGTAACACTCAATATTTTCCTTCACCCCCCTCCTTCCCCTGCACTCCGTGTGTGTGTGTGTGTGTGTGTGTGTGTGTGTGTGTGTGTGTGTGTGTGTGTTACATTGTATATGTGTATGCACTTAGATAATTCAGATGAAGACCTGAAGACAATCTTGACTATTCTCCTGAGAAACGTTCGTTTCCTTTGAGACAAAGTCTCCTAATAGCCAGGACAGAGCTCACTAATTGGGCGAGCCAGGCTAGCCAGCAAGCCCCAGGGGACCTCCTGTCTTCCTCCCTGCAGCACTGTGAATTTATCCCTAAGCCAACACTCCTGACATTTTTACATGGGTTCTGGGAATCAAACTCAGTTCCTTATCCTTGCACAGCCTGAGAACACAACATCTCTCTAAGTAGTCTGCTTTCTGCCCTAAGAATGATGGTGCAAGTAGAATACACACAATGCTGCTGAGATGCAAGTAAAAATTCAGATTTACCCTGTTACTCTGAAAACATTGCTTGGTTGTCATGTGTAGATCCACCTTCTAAAAATCTATGGGGGGCTTTGAGATATCATCTTATCATTTGTATGTCTATTCCTGTAATTTAGGAAAATCTTTTCTGCTTTGCTCTGCTCTGAGTTGGCCTTTTACTATTTTTATTTAAAGGATTCTGTTGAGAGTAAACTCTCCTACTGGGGTCTAATCTGAAAGAAATAAAAATGGTTTTAAAAAGCCTAGCTTCTTCCTGGTTTGATAGTTGCTGATGTGCAGATATGTCCAGCCAACCATCTGCAACCACAAATTCCCTGCCGAGGAACTGGCGGGAGGCAGAGGAAGAAAAAACAGCCCAGGAGTGAGCAGAGCTTTGGCAGTCAGTCTGAACTTAGCGAAGAATTCTCATCAGAAACCAGAGGGAACAGAACCGTTCCCCATAAGTAAACTTAAAATCAAGATGCAGCAGTGACCCGAAAACGAAGAAATGTGAATTCTCCTCCCGGACAAAGATCTGTGGATGAACTTTTTGAAGATTCCTGCTTTAACTTCCCTCAGTAAGTTAACTTTGAAACGGTGGTTATTAGCACTTAAATGCAATGGACAAGAAAAGGCAGCAAAGTCCTGTCAAACATTTCGATGGAAGTCATTAACTGTAGGAAGTTACTAGTAAGTCACTTTGATTTTTCAGTCCTTTGAGCATTTTATATTGCATGGCTAAAGAGCAGTTGGAAAAACTAAAAATTTTCCGTTTTACTCCATGACTAAAGCATTTTGCGCAAACAGCACATATAATGGAACAGGCAAGTGGGTAAGTGGAAAGGAATGTAGCTTGTTTGCCTCTTGCTGTTTTCAAAGTTACTTGAATTGCTTATTCCTTTTTTGTGTGTGGCGGTTTTCGGTTTACTGCCAGAGGAATGTAAACATCGGGATACAAGATTTTATGAGTTTTGAGTTGTTTTTAACTGACTTGAGAGTATTTAACCAAGAAAACTTAGGAAATACTCTACTGACCTGTTTATCATACTAAATATATAAAATGATCTGACTTGTGCAATAGTCCCTGAGTACCAGGAATACTGTCTGACTGGGAAATTACTGGCTTTTAATAACCAATTTGTTACTTTAAAAATTACACAATTTACTATTCAGAGCAATTTAAGCTAACTTAATATTTTATTCTGCTAGAGCAAACAGCATTTTGCATGGACGTGTACCACTGAATAATTAAGTCTTAACAGCCAGGAACAAATAATGCATGGTGGTTAGATTATAAAAGTGTTCTTATTTATAACTATTTTCCTCCATATATAATAATTAAGAAAGAAGAGTCACCACTTGGACAAAATATCTTTATGCTTTGGATACCCAGGCTTGCCACAGTATTGATTTCTAATTGAAAATGTAGTTTAGTATTTATTTATTTATTTATTTATTTATATATTTAGTATTTAGTATTTATTATGACAGTTTCCAACTGTCAGAGCCTACTGATGACATTATTACTTGGACTTTATTTATGTACCTGGAAAATTCAAACACTTTAAGCAATATTAAATTATCTAGAATGTCCATTTGTTTCCCTTGGACTTAGATGCTATTGACCTGTGGTTTTCGGTTTTTTTTTTCCCTAGGAGTTTTTCAGTGAAGGGTCAATAAAGGGTTGAGTTAATCATTGTCTTGAGTTTATGACATACAAAGCACCTATCTTTTCTTTTTGTTTATTTATTTCCTCTGAGTCAAAAGTCCCATTTCACACCTGACCTCCATTTCTATTTCCCACTGCCTAAAATAATCTTTTTAAATTGTGTTTGATAATGATCTTTTAGTTCCAGAATCTATTTAGAAATATGTATTGCTCATGGTGTGAATTCATATAAATTATATTGTTATATAAGTCAACCTTTTCTTTCTTTCTTCTTTCCTCCTTCCTTTTTTTTTTAAGATTTAGTTGACACCATGTTATTTAAGATTTCTTATATTGAGCCATGAGTATCAGCCCATTGCTTCTGATTCCTACAGAGTTAGGTTTGAATAGTATTTGTAAGTGTGTGTTCTAACACCCTGTCACAGTGACCTATATATGGAAGAATCTGAGTACAGTTCCCTTGTGAACCCTTGCCTTGGCATACAGACCCAGGAGCAGAACTGACTGGTAGTGGGGTTCTGCTGAGTAGTAACTTAGTAATTAGTAATAACTACTAGTAATTAGTAGTTAACTACTGGTAACTAGTAATAACTACTGGTAATTAGTAATAACTAACTAACTGACAGGATAACAGGAGACTTCTACCAGCCTATATAAAGCTTGGTCAGCTTAGCTGCCAAGTTTCATGGGGACAGCACCATGTGACATTAGTAATCTCTGAAAGGTCATTCCATCGAAGAAAAGACTCTCTCTCATAACTGTTTTCCTTTTTTATTTTTTTCAATAGATTCTGCCTTCTCACATTTTCCTTCCTTTCCTCTGTTTTCTGTGTTTGGAGCCCTTCTTTTGGAGGCATTTAAGTGGAAACAGCTGTTAAAATGTTTCCTTTTGGTTTGATTGCACAATGTTTTCTATTTCAGACTTCCACATTTACTTCCTTTGCATCCTTTAGAAAAACAAACAAGTCAAAATGAGGAAGAGACACTTAGGAGTGGGTCAGCAATTGTGGGCTCTTCTCTGCAAGAACTGGCTCAAGAAGTGCAGGATGAGAAGAGAGACGTTGATGGTATGGTTCAGGATCTATGTTCTCCTATGTAGAAAGGAAAAGGTATTTTTACAGTGATGTCAACACAGTTATTAATCAATGATTTTTTATATATCCCAGATATAATTAATAGGCTAGAGATTTTCAAGTCCTGGACTTTGCTACTATTTTTTCAAATGAAAAATTTAAATATGTAGCATTAAATATCTTACTAGAAACATTTTTAAAAGAACTCACATTCAGAAATTCCCTATAACATGAAGCTGTACAGAGATAGTAATTAACATCTGGTTTAATTTGGGTCTCATGAAGGCATAGACACTCAAAGTAATTAATTCATAATTACTTCAGAGTGTAACCTAAGGTTAAAAAAAATAAAAAAGCCTTTCACAAAGAACTACCATTGGCGCTCTCTCCTTTCTCTACATTTCCGTGCCCAAAACAATTCTCAGAACTCTCTGTGACATCAACAGGACAAGAATAATTCACTTACTGAGGTTTATACCAGTGTGTATTCTCAAACACAGAAGGAAGCAAACTTGTTTAGACATTAACATGGATAAATGTCTCATGAAAAAGTGATTTTAAGGAAAGGACTTCAGGTTAAATATATACAGTCCTGTAGGATAGGAGTGTGATACACAGTGGATACTTTAAAAATATTTATTGCATATTACCATGAATATATGAAAGAGTGATGGTGTATACAAAATAAAAGATTGTGATCATTTCTAAATAATAATAAATATAGATTACAATGATGTAGATGATGTGCTTAGCAGAGTGTGCACATAGTTGTGTGCAATAATATAATGCTGATTTTTCTTTATATTTCAAAAGATTCAATCCATGTGATTTCATCAAGAAAGTGACATGCAAGTGATATATAATTAGCTCTGCTTAACCATTCTACAATGCATACCTATATTGAAATACATTGTACACATAAATGAATATAATTTTTGTCTTTTAAAACTCAAACACATACATAATTTAAAATGTCATAAAAATGTAATGGTTTTTAAAAAGAGAATGGTTTTTTTGCTGGGAGAAAAAAGTACCCACCACAAAGAAATTATAAAACTGTGGAAAGATACTCATGTAGTTATCATGTTCTTCTCAACAATTATATTGTAGCTACAAGGTCAATCTGAAAGCAATAATGTGCTTATAATTAAACAGAAAAAATGATATTGGGGCCTTTATTTTTATTGCACTAATACTCTTTTTGTTTTAACAGTGATTAGATATGTTTCCTGTAGAATTCATGATAAACACAAATTAAAGTCACCCATTAAAAGAATTAGCAAATTAATGTCTGATTCTGTGAATAGTGTGGGTATTCATCCAAGAAATATTTGATGAATGTTTTAGATTGTAAATGAATAAAATATGGAAGAGCCTTAAGCATAAATCAATGGTCATAAAAACATTAATAAAGAAGCTGAGAACCTACTTTAAGTAATTGTTATACTTCCAAACGTTTACTCTTTTAAACTCTATGCATACATATATGTACATACATATACACAGCTAAAATTGTGTATGATGAATGTGGTATACCATGAGAGAAGAATAAATAAGTAAGTAAATAAGTAAATAAATAAATAAAATTTACAATTGACAGTTTCATGCATTTATATAATGGCTTTTAGTTGCTTTTAATCATCATTATCCTCTTTCACTAGAATCCTTCATCTCACAGGTGCCCATTCTGCTTTTATGCTTCTGTGTGTGTATGTGAGCCACTGAGTTTAATTAGAGTTCTCTCTTTGAATTCAAACTAAGATGATAAAATGGCACTGGGCTTCAGACATGTTCTGTTGTATCTACAGTTCTAAAATGCAGTGACCATCATAAAGAACTTTAAAATTCTTTTGATGAACAGTATTTTTGCTGCTTCTTCCATGTGTAGGCAGCTGAAGAACAAAATGAGGCCTTGCTTCTGTTGATGGAAGTACTTCCCTATCCCATGCCACCTGCCTTCTCAGGTTCAAGCTAGTGGTCCATTCCTGTGGACAGGTGGTTTCTAAAGGGTCTGAAGAGACTTTCATTAGAGTTGACAAGCATCCGGCCTTGCATTGTTGAATAAGAAAACATTTTCAGTTATCATTGGACCTGCTGTTACACTCTGTCTTGGTGAACAACGCAGACAAAAGAACGAAAGTCGGAGCTGAAGGGCTGGCTCAGTCGTTAAGAGCACTGGGTGCTCCTGCAGAGGACCTAGGTTTGATTCCCAGCACCACATAGTTGTTCACAGCCATCTGTTAACTCCAGTTCCAGGGAATCTGACTCCCTCTTCTGTGCACTGCACATAAATGGAATGGATCTATAGAGAACAGAAGTAAAGTCAATTACATTAAAATGGGAGAGAACAAATAGAGTGGAGAGAACACATGGCAGTATGACAGGTTGACATTGTTTCAATTGTTTATGGTAGAAAACCTGGTGTTCCTTTTTCTCTCGTTACTATGTAGGAATGGTTTTTCTCATTTCTTCTAATATTGCTTGCATACCGATTATCCTCCAATTTACATCAAGTTCATGATGCTCCTCAAATTCCTGAAATGGATCTGGGACGTGTTGATAGTTTTAATGATTCTAATTATATGATTGCATTTGCCCCTGAGTCTGAAACTATCTATGAGATTATGTACAAAGTGGCATCATCTCCATTCATGAAAGGTATGTTTTGTGGCAGTTCATGGAATAATTTCCTTACTTTCAACATACACAAATTTACTTTTAGGATTTTCTTGAAAAACAAATGTGTTAAATGTTGGCATTTCTAGAGTTGATTAACAACATTGATGGGTATTATTTTTGTGATATCAAGAAGGATATCTTACTCCAGTAACATATTTGAGCAATTGTACTTCAAAGAGGGTTAATGTTCTTTATAAAGCATATCAAAATGAGATGAGTCCTGGATTATTTAGATGTATGATTTTGCAAGATTCTGGGGATATTCATTGGCAGTGGCAGCCTGACTTTTAGTACTTCCAAATATGCTATAAAAAGGAGAAAGTGAGTAGCAGTGTCAGAACCCATAGGCAGTGTTTACAACAGAAGTAGGTGACAGAGTGTTCTCTGTATTTCATGATGTAATTGATGGAAGGGGAAGTGCTTAAGGCCCCCAGAGTGGCATGACATCTTTCCTTGGGGTCAGTACAATAGCAAAGAAGTCATGGAACACATGGAGACTCTGAGGAGACTCCCCTTTGAGCTAATATGGATACAGAACATCAACTAAAACAGTTTTTAGTAATTGTACTGGTAGGATAGTCCGAGAATACAGTTCTGAGGCGCTCCATATGTGAAGTAGGGAGATCAAATAGATACCCAGGGAATAGTCTCATTCTCTCCTCTTATGACTTTGAAACCAGCAAGTCTCAGTGTGGAAGAAAGGAGAGGCAACAGTCTAGGCTAGGAATTTTGTGGAGTGAGAGTCCTTGTTTTCCAGATAGCTAAGAAACCACCGGAACTAATAGTTAGGTCAAAAGGACCTGGCAGCCAATTTGGCATAAATTGGGCTTCTACTCATATGATGATCCAGATCTCAACAAATAGATATTTTAAGTCTGTATTTTCAGCATGAAGTGGAAAGAAATATCTGATTTTTTTATTAGAAGATGATAAAAAAAATGAGCTCTTATAGTGAAATTTTTTAAATTAAGAGGAAATAGCAGCATGAACCCTAGGTGACCTATGCTGTTATTACACAACCAGATAGACAATAGAAACCATTATTTTATAAATGTTTTCTGCTAGTAAATAAAAAAACCCATAGAAATAGAACGTCACAGTTTTGAAACTCCCACTGAGTAGATGGATCTAGTTATTCAGCAGTGATGGCAGCTAATAGTCCCCCAAAGAGACTATCAGAAATTAGGAGCTTCTAACTAGGTAAAAAGGAGGACCCTAAGAGGGTCACACATGAAGGGTCCCAAGAAGGGAAAATAGTTAAGATCTCCTGGGTAAACTGGGAGAAGGGTTAGAAGGGAAGGGATGAGGGATGGGAACAGGAGGGACTGAGATGACCTACTGGAGGGAGGATTGGAGAGGGGAGCAATGAAGGAGATGTCTTGGTAGAGGGAGCCATTATGGGGTTAGGGAGAAACTTGAGGCTAGGAAAATCCCCAGGAATCCACAAGGATGACCCCAGCTAAGACTCCTAGCAATAATGGAGAGGGTGCCTGAATTTACCTTCCCCTATAATCATATTACTGACTACCCTAATCGTCATCATAGAACCTTCATCCAGTAACTGATGGAAGCAGATGCAGTGATCCACAACCAAGCACTGGGCTGAGCTCCTAGGCTTCAGTTGAAGAGATGGGAGGAGGGATCACAGGAGCAAGTGAGGTCAAGATCTTGATGGGGAGAACCACAGAGACAGATAACCCAAGCTGGTGGGAGCTCATGGACTCTGGCCTGTCAGCTGGGGAACATGCATGGGACCAAACTAGGTCCTCCAAATGTGGGTGACAGTTATATGGCTAGATATTTGGAGAGTCCCTGACAGTGGGACCAGGACTTATCCCGGGTGCATGAACTGGCTTTTTGGAACACATTCCCTAGGGTGGGATACCTTGCTCAGCCTTGACACAGCGGATAGGGGCTTGGTCCTGCCTCAATTTAGTATGCCATACTTTGTTGACTCCCCGAGGGAGAGGGAGGACTTACCCTCTCTGAGGAGTGGATGGGGGGAGGGATGGGAAGATGCATGGGGGAGGTAAGAGCAGGGGAGGGAGGGGGAAGTAGGATTGGTATGTAAAATGAAAAAAAAAAACTTTTTTAAAAATATATAATTTTTTTTTTTTTAAAAAAAGAAATGATTGGCTTCTAATCTAGCAACACATTACCTCCTGTAGTCTGGCTAAAAGGATCATACCCGAGTCTGATTAAAAGCCTCTAATACAGCTATTGAACCTCAAGAAATCTGCTGCATTACAAGGAACACGTTGAATTGTACCAAGAATATGTGTATAACAAAATCAAGACTGCAAAATTATGAGGGTTATCTGGCCTGGGATAAATAGCAGCCAATGCCACTATATGAGTTAGAACCAATGGTCACTTAAGTAAACAATATTTAGATTTAACAGTTGTGTATTACCTTGTCTGTTTGATCACATGGCACTATTGCCAAACGAAAATAGTGTATTCTCTTATCAGACAGGTCTGTCTGTGTGTGCATTGAAATGAATGGATTAGTATTGCTATTATTTAAAATTGATCATGGTTTAAATTTTTCCCTCTTTTTAATTTAATTAATTCTTTTTCCATTTGTTTTACATGTCGACTCATCCCAATCACAGTTTCCCCTCCCCCTTCTCCTCCTAATCCCTCCCCTTGCCTCCCCTCCCCCCATCCACTCCTCCTCTGTTTCTGTTCAGGAAGGGGCAGGTCTCTCATGGGTGTCAGCAAAGCATGGCAAGTCAAGTTGAGGTAGGACTAAGCTCCTCCCTTTGTATTAAGGCTGGGCGAGGCTACACAGTATGAGGAATAGGTTCCCAAAAGCCAATTCAAGCATTAGGGACAGGCCTTGATCCCACTGCTAGGAGTCCCACAAATAGACCAAGGTATACAACTGTCACACATATGTAGAAGGCCTAGGTCAGTCCCATGAAGGCTCCCTACCTGTAGATCCAGAGTCTGTTAGCTCCTCTGAGCCCAGGTTAGTTGTTTCTGTGGGTTTCCTTGTTCATTATGGCTTAAATTATTGGCTAAATTCTTCAGAGAGATATGAAATATTTTTCAATGAGATTATCTGCCAGGGGCTGGATAGATGGTTCAGTGGTAAATACCACTTGTCGCTCTTTGTAGAGGAACTGGGTTTGATTCCCAGCCACACCTTGTGGCTCATAACTATCCATAACTCCAGTTCCAGGGACTTTGAAGCCTTCTGATTTCCTCTGGCACCGGGCACACATGTGGCACACACACATACATGCAGGCAAAACATTCATATGCAAGATATATAAATCTTAAAAAAAAGAGTGTTTACCATAGAATATTTTCAGCTTGATTAGAAAATTAGAAATATCCCACTTCATTCTAAGTGTGAGTGTATTAGGGAAGAAATAACTTGAACATGAAATTGCCTCAGTACACTTAAATCTGGTATGCTGTCATTGGACTACATAGGAATCTTACTCAACTATTATTCCCTTTCTTCACATGGCAGGAAGAAGAATTGTGGCATGTCCTGATGAAAAATGTATGAATGAACTAGACTTAAATTACTCAATAGATGCGGTGAGAGTCATCTTTAAGGACACATTCTCATATCATTTGAAATTTTCTTGGGGTCAGAGGATCCCTCAAGTAAAAGAACACAAAGACCATTCAGGTAACTTTGCCATTAGGAAATATATATTCATGTAGATATTGCTATATGTCATTAGACCCAAGGGGCACATACAGAAACAGCAAAATGAATGACACAAGCCCCTATGCTAATTTCCAAGCATCAATGGATTAACCTTTATTAAATAAGACCTACATTTTCTAAAAAATATAATATTGGTATATATTCCTTGTATATAGTGATGGATTTAATAAAAACATTCAATCAAGCCTGTTGTGTACTTTGACCATATTTCCCCCCACCCTTTTCTCCTCTCCCCTCCTATTATCCCCATTCAGTCTTTTTCTATTCATGTCATTCACTTATATGTATATATGGTTTTATGTATTTATATAAAATCTAGATTCTATGAATGGGAGGAATATGATCATTTGTCCTGAGTTTGACTCATTTTGTTTAATATGATGAGCTATTGTATTCATTTTTCTTCAAACTACAACAATTCTTTTTCTTTATGGCTGAATAAAACTTCACTGTATGTAAGTGCATCTACTCACCTGTTGGTAGATGCTTAGACAGGCTCTACCTCCAACTAGTGTGAATAATGCTGCAGTAAACATAGGTGTTGAAGCATCTTTATGACATGTAGATCCAGAGTCCTGGCACGAACTGCAGCTTTTTTACACATATAACAGCTCCACTGTGAGTGTCTTTAGGAGCCTCCATGCTTATTTCAAAGTTACACTTTTAATTTCACTGTTCCACTAAGAACTTACAGCCTTGCCATGAGTCCAATACCAGCCTGAACTACAGAATGAAATCCTGTTTCAAAAAAAACTAAACGTTACAAATGTTATTTTTTCTGTTCTTTGCTTCATTAAAACCTTCAAGAAATCTTCTCAGTCATTCCCACCCATTTAAAAATAGCTCAGTGTTTTTTGTGTTAATGAGTTTATTCTTTGTTTGTTTTTTTTTGGCACAAACAACAGAAGGAAGCAGCCGAAACAAACATTTAAAAATTGAAGTAATATAAAATAGTATGAAAAATAATCAAGAGCTCATCTTTTATTTTATTTTATTTTTTTTCAAGAGCTAATCTTAAAGGATTTTAACAAAGCAATTTTGGTATGTCCTCTTTGGGCATGCTCTACAATCTGAACCTATATGCCTTACCATATACTGTCCTAGTGTAGATTTTAAACACATTTTGGATAATTACAGATTTTTATTTATCCTGTAGCTAAGATTGTCTGGTCACATAATCGTGGTTGTGTCTTCTTTTCTTGAAGCTCCTTGTGAAACAGTGAACAACAAAATAACTTGTAAAAATTCAATCTTCTGGGAGAAAGGCTTTGTGGCCTTTCAAGCTGCCATTAATGCTGGCATCATAGAGGTGAGTATTAGGTTAAAGGAAACTAAGTCCATTATATACTGAATTTTGATAGGTGGAGATGTGGATTGTCTTATTTTGTAATTTGGTTGTTTTTAGCCACTAAGCATAGTATGCCGAACACCTTCTATATCCAGACTGTAGTGTCAACACACTGGTAACTTAAAAATACACACAGTATAGGCACTTTTAAGCAGAGATCCTGGTAAGACAGAGGTAGAAATATAGATATACAGTCATTATAAGGGTTCAGGGTCTATTGTGGGGTAGTAAATCGTGTGCTGCATGAACAATAAAACAGGAGCTACTCTGATAGAAACTCCAGAGAAGATCTAGTTTGAAGTGTTACTCCAGTTAATTTTAAAAACAAGAATAAAAAATTTTTTTTACTGAACTTAAAGTAGAACCTTGGACATTCCAAGAACTACATGCCTTCTTACAGTTTGAGGAAAAGAGCCCAAGGCTGTAATTAGATTACAATAATAATTTGTTCATTGTGGTGTCTTTGTTTAGATCACAACAAATCATTCAGTGATGGAAGAACTGATGTCAGTTATTGGTTCAAATATGAAGATACTACCTTTTATTGGCCAAGGAGGAGTTACAACAGATTTTTTAATTTTCTTCTGTGTCATCTCCTTTTCTTCATTTATATACTATTTATCCATCAACATTGCTCAAGAAAGGCAATACATTGCAGCATTGATGGCAACGATGGGACTTCGGGAGTCTGCCTTCTGGTAAACTGCATGTCTGTGATACACCAATCAGCACTTACAAACAGATTAACTTAACTGTGGGGACTCCTTAGGCTTGTTTATCCCATACTAGACTTGATACTTTAGAAAACTAGGGCATCTGAATGTTTGAAATACATGAACTCACACGCTTGGTAACTGGAATTTTCTCTATTTCTTTGACTTAAAGAAAGCCTGAGTTGCTTCCCATTTTCAGGGCACTAACAACACAGAGTTGTTGTTACTCTTAGTTACTAGTTATTATGTTTATGTGAACCAACATCTGTGAGAAGTTAAGAGTTTTTTTATGTAAAATGAAATATGTATTTCAGATACTATGTTAAAAGTGATGATGATTTGACCCCACTTTACATGGGTTATTTAAGAGAAGCTATTATGTCCTGAGCACTGAGCTTTTCTTAATAGAGACAAGAAAGCAGAGGGGTTAGGACAATGACCAACCCAGTGGGAAGCTGTAGGTTGTCTTCATCTCAGCACTTAGTAGCTACCACCTTGGATGTGTTATTCAAACTCTTTCAACTGCAGTTTTCTTTTCTGTGAAGCTCTGATCATAGTTCTACTTCTTGTTGACCGAGGGATTAAATTAAATGTACCTAGAGGGCCTTACACTGAAGCTGAGAAACATTGAACACTCTCTAGATGTCAGTTGATGGAAGTGTAGACGACAGTGTATCGTGAAAGGGCAGTAGATGTAAGTTAAGAAACCAAGGATCCAGTAGTTAGTGACAAGATTTAAAATAAGATCAGCCAAATGACATATCAGACACAGGCAGAGAGGTAGAAATGAGTACAGAGTCAGAAAGCAGTGATTTGAATGTCAGGTTTGTCTTTCACAAACTGACCATTATTTTCAGTGTTAAAGATGGTGTGGAAAAGCCAGGCGGTGGTGGCACATGCCTTTAATCCCAGCACTCAGGAGGCAGAGGCAGGTGGATCTCTGTGAGTTCAAGGCCAGTCTGGTCTACAGAGCAAGATCCAGGACAGGCACCAAAACTACACAGAGAAACCCTGTCTCGAAAAACCAAACCAAAACAAAACAAAACAAAAAAGATGGTAAAGAGACTATGCACATTTACAGGAACATGCTAGTGTCTGAAGAGAAAAACTATTGAATAGGAAGAATGCACATTTTACTGGCTGGCTTGTGCCAAATTTGTTATTTTTTTTCTAAAATAATGTTCACTGTACTAAGTGTGGAAGTAAAGAAGATAGAGGCTGGAGAGATGAATCAGCTGTTTAGAGCACATGCAGCTCTTGAGGACCCGAGTTCGCTTCCCAGCATTCCAATCTGATAGCTTCCAAGTGCCTGTAACTAGAGGTCAGGGCAGCTCATGCTTCTGGTCTCCACAGGCACACACACATGTGCACATACTCTCCTCCACACCCACCCACAGAGATACACATATACAAAGTGTAAAATAGAATACATCTTTGAAAAAAGAAAAGAGATGGCAGGTTTGATACAATGCAGATTTTTTTCTTTTGTACCTTTGTGTATTAAAATCATGTCCATAATATTGAAGAGAATTTGTTCACTATATTTTAAAAGATATTGAAAACTATAAGGAGCCAATGGAAGGTAATACATTAAAAAAAAATCTGGTGAGGAAGAGTTTAAAAAATATTAGGGACTTTTTTTCCTCCTTGGAGGAAAAACTGATATTTATTTGAATGAAATTAACAAGTTTATAGAAGGCAGATGGATGAATAGTTTCAGTATACTGTGAAAAGGGCATTATTAAAATTGAACAGGAGAAACAAGACTTCCTGAAGTTGATGGGATTTTCTGCTATAAATGAAAGGAAGCTAGCTGTCCATTGTAGATATATCACCATGTTATATCCACAAAAATACCCAACTAATTTAATTCTTTAATTTTTTTCCCCAGAGAGGAAATTGAAATGTAAGGAAATTAAACAATTGCTTCTTACCATATTTCATTATAATGTAACAGAGAAAATTCGAACCTAAGTCTGTGGCATTACTGGACCCTGTGCAGAGCCCCCTTCTGTCTTTGGCATCAATAGTAAATACACCTCTTCATATCCACCTACTTGGCTGTGTTCCCCATGGATATGCTCTGGGTCTTCCTGCACTGAATCATCGATGTCCGCAGCTGGCAAACTACTTTTATGCAGGCTGTGAAGTAGGAGTGGCATCTTCACTTTCAGAGCTGGGAAGAAAATGAAAAGAGCAGCAATTGTTTAGGGGACACAAAAATCGATTGGAAACTCAAATGCCGTTGTCTACAAACACGTTCTCATTGGGATACAGCCACACATTGGGCATAGATTGTCTGTGATTGCTCTTCTGCCGTGAAGGCAGCACTGATAGCGACAAAGGTTATTTGGCTTGGGAAGCCTAAAATGTGGGTAGTGTGTCTCTTTAGTGCCCATGTTGTTTCCATGACTTCCTTATGAAAGAAGTTGAGCAGAACTGAAAAAGCAGCACAGATTCTTCCTTAAACTCTTCCTAAAATCCTTTCTCCATCACACTCATCTTATTGTCCAGTTCATGTCCTTCTAACTTTGCACACTTAACTACTGTCTCAGTTTCACTCTGTTGCTGTGATAAGCAAAAAGCTACCCAGGGAAGGAAAGGATTTACTTGGATTATACTTCCCTGGTCAGAGTCCATCATTGAGGGAAGGCTGGACCATAACTCACAATAAGATCTCAGAGGCAGGAACCATGGAAGAATGCTGTTTGCTGGCTCCTTCTCTGGCTTGCTCTCTGGCTTGTGCTTAGCTAGCTTTTTATACAGGACCACCTGCCTGAGGAATGTTGCCACCCACAGGGGATGATGCCTTTCTGCATCATTCAATAGGTCCATGCCTCACAGACCTGCCCACAGACCAAGCTGATCTAGGCAATTATGCAACTGACACTTCTCCCCTCCCAGAAGACTCTAGTCTCTATCAAGTTGACAACATTAACTAAGGCGGCTATTTATTATTGTACACATTGACTTGCTTATTGTCTACTTTACTCTATAGAACATGAGCTTTAAGATGGGCAGTGGTGGCACACGCCTTTAATCCCAGCACTCAGGAGGCAGAGCCAGGTGGATCTCTGTGAGTTCAAGGCCAGCCTGGTCTACAGAGGGAGATCCAGGACAGGCACCAAAACTACACAGAGAAACCCTGTCTTGAAAACAACAACAACAACAAAAAAGAATATGAGCTTTAAGATGAGGAAGTTTTCTGATTCATTAGGAATTACCCTTTTAAAAGAAACTCTTGATAAATCACAAATTTATCACAAGTTTAAAATCCATTTGCTTAGTAAGTGGATGAATGGAGTGACTGAGTCATAGCATTTGCACTAATCCTGTGTTTTCTGGCCAGGCTTTCCTGGGGTTTGATGTATGCTGGCTTTATCCTTGTCGTGGCTACTTTGATGTCTCTTATTGTGAAATCTGCCCAAGTTGTCGTCTTAACTGGTTTCATGGTGGTGTTCCTTCTTTTTCTCCTTTATGGCCTGTCTTTGGTAAGTTGGTGAGTTCTTCCTGCCCCGCTTCCCTCCCTCCAATCATGCATCACTAATTGTGTTTCTGCCTTTTCTGTTCTATGCAGTATTTGCAATAAGGCACTATCCATGTAGTATCCAACTGAAAATGATGAGACATATTTTCCAAATACTGTACGGGTCAGCTTTCAGTCCCTATACCACACACCCGCGAGAATCAGCTAACAAGAAGAAAATGGTTTTGGTTTTTTCCCCATAGTTTTGGAGACCTCAGTCCAGGGTTGGTTGACCCTGTTGCGTTGGCCTGTATCTGAGCAGCATATCATGTTAGCAGTTCATGGTAGATCAAAGTTGCTTACGTCATGGCCGGGATGTCAGAAAGAGGAAGAGGCTGGGCTCTCACAATCCCCTTTAAGGATGAACATCCAATGACAGGAAAGCTTCCCACATGCTCCACTTCTTAAACATTCTACCACCTCTCAGTAGTACCTTGGGCTGAAGACTTTAGCACGGGTGCCTTTGGATAACACTTATCCCAACATGAATTTCCTTTTCGTGTGCAAGCCATGGTCCTCAGACCACCATTCCAGTTAATTTCTTTCTCCCCTCAGATAACTTTAGCTTTCCTCATGAGTGTGTTGTTAAAGAAACCTTTTCTCACTGGTTTGGCCGTCTTCCTCCTTACCATCTTTTGGGGAAGTCTGGGATTCACAGCATTGTACAAACATCTTCCTGCCTTTATGGAATGGAGCTTGTGTTTTCTTAGCCCCTTTGCCTTCACGACTGGAATGGCCCAGGTAAGAAGTAAGATCATCGTTTTTTGTTTTTTCCATGTTACTAAAATTTATTTTTATTTATTTGGATGTGTGTATGTGTGTGTACACATGCACAGGCATGCTGTGACATTAGAGGTCAGAGGACAACTTGGCAGGTGTCAGTTCTCTCCTTCCACCATGTGGATTGCAGGGGTCAAACTTAGGCACTTTTACCAGCTGAGCTGTCCCACGATTGTATTTACGTACACAACACTCTAAACACATTCCTTCTGTGATTTATGTAATATGCACCAAACACTAAAGTTGTCTCCCTATTTTTAGAGAGAGAGAAATTTAAGAGATAAGAGACATTTTTGTTTTTCTGTTATTTTTTAATAAATTTTTTGTAATTTTTAACAATTATAATATGATCACATCATTTCCCCCTTTCCTTCTTCTTCCACCCCTTTCCATGCCCCTCCTTCCCATCTGCATCACTCCCATTCAAATTCACAGCCTCTTTTTCTTTATTATTGTTACATCCACACACACACACACACACACACACACACACACACACACACACACACACAAATGCATAAAGATATAAATACAAACTGAATCCTTTTAGTGTTACTTGTATGTATGTGGTTTCAGGGCTGACTACTTGATATTGGATAACCAATTAGGGGACTCATCCTTTGGGAAGACTCATTCTCTCTCATCATCCTTAGTTGCCTGTAGTTTCTTTGATCAGGGGTGGGACCCTGTGAGATTTCCCTCTTCTACATTAGTATGCCTATTGGTGTTGTCCTTTTTCAGGTTTTGTTTAGGCATATTCTTGAGGTATAATGAGCGCATTTTCCCTGTCACTTATAGCAGACACACCTCACAGCAATTTTCCTCCTCCTTTGGTTCTTAAAATCTTTCTTCTCTCTCTTCTGTTCCCTGAGCAGTAAGTATAAGTTGTGTTGTATCCATTTCAGCAAAGAACCCCACAATCAGTTGTTGTTTACATTTTGACCAATGTAATTTTCTATAATGGTCTCCATCTGTTTCGAAGAAAAGCATCTTTGATGAGAAGTTAGAGCTGCACTTAACTGTGGCTATAAGGGTAAATGTTTAAAATGCAGTTAGGAGCTGTGCTGATTCAGTAAAGTGACAGTTGTAGGTTTTCCTCTAAGATCAATGACCTCACCAGCCCTGAGTAGTTGGCTGGATTTTTTGTACCAGGCATGAATCCCCTCCTGTTGAGTAAGGCTTCAGTCCAAGTTCAGTGAGGCTTCAGAGCTGTTGGTTAACACTAAGATATGAATACCGCTATTGGGTGTTTAGGGTTGCTTTGCTGTGCTGGTCATTGTTGTGGTTAGTAGGCATCACAGCTGGGTAGGACTCTTAGCTCCCTCTCTTGGCAGCTTTCATATCATTGTCCAGTACTGTGAAAATTAGTCTTTAGGGAGGAGGCTTTCAAGTCAGATCTAGGTCAAATCCTCCCAGTCTTGTGTACAAAGTGCATGGTGCTTTTAGCAATAGAGACCTACCTCCAACATCTGGGAGATAGCAGCAATAGCCTGTATTGTTTGGGCAATATCTTGGACTCCCATAAACAACTTGAAAGGGGGTTTCTCATGACTGGCCCTAAGATTTTTGTTAGTTTGTAGCTCTAAATATAGAATGACATTTGACAGTTGATGTGGCTCAGCTTATGCTTCTAACTAAATATTTGTCTGATTTAAGCCTGAGAAACATGAGCCTTAATAGTATCACAAATATTAGAAATTTGAGAATTTGAAAAAATTTAATTTAATTGAGCATTTCTACATGAAATTAAATCTCTCAAAAAGTTAATTCATGTGAAATCATTATATGCTATTGGAATTATTCTTCTCTTTTCTGCCCAACTATAAACTACTGGAAGCCATCCCCAATGGTAAACAGGTTCCTAGAGGATGTATGGATTTGGTGAGGGAAGGAGTAACCTAGCCATGATGGTCGGGAGAACCTTGCAACCTGACTAACAGCCAGAGTGCTTCTTTATTTATAAAGAATTTAGTAAGCAGGGATAGATTCCTGTTGTTCCAAAACATTGATCATATCATTTTTGGTTTTGGTGTTTCTTGCTCATCTTTTAGCCATCATTAGTAAATTACGACAGAACAGAGTTTTCATTTCCAATCATTTCCCCTCAAGATTTGACATCATTGATAAACAGAGTTATCATTTTTCCTCATTAACTTATAACCCAGTTTTTAAGACTCTAGAGGCATAGGACAGCCTGTTCTCAGGCTAGTAGCTCTGGTTGCTTCAAGGATGCTAGACCAAAACAAAATCTTCAAGCCAGCCCAGGCATATTGCCATGTCCCAAGGAGTGTATTATTAACTCTTAATGGTCAGAGTGCCCAAGAAAAGTCCTCAGGCCAAAGCTGCTGCAGTTATTATTCAAATTCTGATATAATACAATGTTCATATTTTATATCCATATAAAATTTGTTTATATGTCTAATCCTGGCATTCTTTTGTTCTTTGATCAATCATATGACATCACAGTGACTCTGCATGTGGTAAGGGAGGTCTCATTCTTATATCATCTTTCCACTCCATTCTTTGCTCATCAATATAAGTCTCTGTGTAGGGCAGAGGTAACTTCAGATAATCTAACTTTGTTACTGTATATGCCATGTAATTGCCTGAGTGTATATAAGAAGAGACTTGCAATCTGAACTGTGGCCAACTCCTCTAGCCCACCAAATCTTGTTGACTTTTTAAAGTTTACTTTGTTTTGAATATCTTGTTCCTGAGTAAGTACAAGGACGGATGTTTCAAGAATGTCTCATAGCCTCATAACGAGACCTCTGGCTTCTTTATGTGTGTCACAACCTCCAAGGCATAAGGAAGACCTTGAAGTAGATAAGGATATATATCTCCCTAAAAGCTGGAGGGGTAGTATGTTCAGGACTTTCCTGGGGAAGCTTAGAAGCAATACTCCTGGGAGAAGGCATAAATGACTCATAAAAAATTTTCCATCAATCCAATATCCCCAAATACAAATATTAAAAGTCCCCCAAGTATACAACAGGTGGAGATGATAACCAAAGGTTGCATGGCGGCTATCCTGAGGCTCAGCTTTGCTGGCTCTTTGTCAGGCAGCTGTGCTGGCTTTATGCTTTGCTGTTCCTATCAGATAAGGCTGTGCCAACTCACAAACTTTCATTCCTCAAAGTTTTTTACTCTGATATGGAGTGCCCCACTCAAGAACACCTTCACCCTTCATTCCTTTTAATCCAGATGAATTTTTGTATTTGACATGTCTCAAATACCACCTTCCTGGACCTTTTACCTCCTCTGAGGAGAGTTAACCATAGTAGCTGCTATGAATGGCAATAGGCTGAGCTGTATAGAGATATAAATTATAAATCATTTATCGTTCTTTTTGGTATCTAACAGAACTAAGACAACAATTATCTGTAAACTTTCATTAATCTTTTAAAAACTCTATGCATCTCTTTTTCAGCTTATACATTTGGACTACGATGTGAATTCTAATGTTAATTTGGACTCTCCAAACAACTCGTACCTCATCATAGCCATCCTTTTTATGTTGGTTTTGGATGCTTTTCTCTATTTGGTACTGGCATTGTATTTTAACAAAATTTTACTCAGTAAGTAGTAGAATTATTGTAATTTCATACATTTTTATTATCTGCATTTACTAAAAGTAACTGTCTATGACAGTGGTTCTCAACCTTCCTAATGCTGTGACCCTTCAATACAGTTCGTCATGTTGTGGTGACTCCACCCCCGCAACCATAACATTATTTTTATTACTACTTTATAACTACAATTTTGCTGCTGTTATGAATCATGAAGTAAATATCTGATATTTCCAATGGTCTTAGGCAACCCCTGTGAGAGGGTCATTCGATCCCCAAAGGGGTTGTGTTCCACAGGTTGAGAATCACTTTTCTACAATGTATTGAATATAAATGGTATAGCATTTTCTTTTCAAAATTTCTGAAATTATAGGTAACATTTTGAGAATTCCATACCTATATACAATGAAACATGATCATATCAACTCTCCATTCCACTTCCAACTTCCTCCATGTCCTTCAAAAGATGTTTTCCCTCATTTATTTTTGTTTTAAATAATCCATTAATTCCAGTTAGTAGTGCCCCTATATGCATGGGTAGTGGCTCTCCACTGGAGTATGGGAAACCAGTCAGTGACCATACCCCCATAAAACATGAGCCTCCCTTTCCCAGCAACTATGCATTAACACTGTCTCTTCAGAATGGCATGGGGCCTGGAGCTCCTCCATCCCACCTGTGCTGACATTTTGACTGGCTTGGTCTTGTATAGGTCTTATTCAGAAAACTACACTTAGCTTAAACTTAAAACTACACTTACACTACATCTTAGCTCATGTTTGCAATAGCCACATCATGTCTAGAAGACAGTACTTCATAACACTCCTCCCCATCCTTCAACACTTACGATCTTTATACCTCTTCTTCCGCAATGTTTCCTGAGCCTTGGTGATGGTGGTGTTTATATTGACGTCTCATTTAGGGCTGAACATTCAGCAGCCTCTTACTCTCAGCACTTTAGTCAGTTATTTGTTGACTGCTCTCCACTGCAAAAAGAAGCTTCTCTGATGAAGGTTGAGAGCAGCCTAGGTCTACGGGTGTGCTGGTTAGTTTTCTGTCAGTTTGATATACTCTGGGCAGTGTTACCCTTGGGCTGATGGTCTTGGGTTCTATAAGAAAACAGTCCGAGGAAGCCCTGGGAATCAAGCCAGTAAGCATCTCTCTTCCATGGCCTATGCTTCAGTTTCCACCTTCAGGTTTCTTCCTTGCTTCAGTTCTTGCCCTGAGTTCCCTCAGTGATGGACTAATACGTTGTAAGGTAAAATAAACCCTTTCCTCCCCAAGTTACTTTTGGTCATAGTATTACATCAATTGAAACCCTAACTAAGAAAATGGGTATAGGCATAAGTATTTAGAAGACAATTTGAAAACATGGCCATTCAGTAAAATAACAATACCAGGATCTTCCCTAGGGCCCATGACCTCCAAGTCACGGGTTTTTGACCAGCATTACAGTACCAGGCATGAAATTTCCTCCTGTGGGGCAGACCTCAAATCCAATTATAAAGTAGCTATTTACCTGCTAATAGCTGTGCCATTATTTCAGTAGATACATCTTGCTTGGCTTGTTAGTGCTGTAACACACATGGTCCAGTGCTGAGTAAGACTATAGTTGTCTTTTCTCCCCTCTGAAACCTGCATCGTACCTTCTGGCACTATGGAAGCTGGCCAGTATGGAGGAAGCTTTTTGGGTAGCTGAGTATTAATTTCTCTATGTCCTTACCCAAAGTATGTGGTGTCTAGGATCTTACCATATAGTTAGGGTGGGTGTCTAAAGACAATGTCAATGCCTTTTTTTTTTTGAAATCCCTGGGGATTCCCTGACCAATAACTCATAGGAAGGTGTCTTATGCTTTGTATTTCAATTTTCATTTAATAATTACCCATATCTTTTGGAGTGACATTGTCCACTCATGCATGGTAATTCCATTTGAACTCTTGAAATTAGCTTACTAACTAGTGGGTTTCCATAAGGCCCTTTCATAAACTCTTAGTTGTGGTTAACTCACTCATTACTCCCTCCTCTTGCTCTTCTCCCATCCCTATCTCCCTTCAATCCATTAACCCTTAGTATTTCCCTCTTCTTTCATTTTCCATGTGTTCTACTATCCTTCTGGTGATATTGTTTTTAGGTTGGGTTGTGAGATAGAAGAAGTATATGTGGTTTTTCTTATCCTCGTCTTTTGGGTTAGCCCCGTTTCACTCCCTCCTACCTCCCAACCAATGACCCTTCCGTGTTTAAGTCTTTCTACCCTGATAATCCACTTCACCACTCTCATTTTATCTCTAATCCACTATGCCCCTCCCCTAATATTTCCCCAAACCCCACCTCTCTAGTTTCCTGGCTTCTATTTTGCTCCAAGTTAAACACACAAAATAAAATATTGAAGCTAGGCTCTGCATATGAGAAAGAACATAGGGCATTCATTTGTCTTTCTGAGACTGAGTTACCTCACTTAGTATAATTTTTTTCCAGTTCCATCTGTTTGCTTGCAAATTTAATTTTTCTTAGAGCTGAGTAATATTTCATGTTTATATGTACCACATTTATCCATTCATTTTGGTCATAATAGAATGTTTAAGTTCCTCTTGAAACAAGTCACTCTGCCCTAAAGACTTTTTCTTTTAGTTTACAATGCTGCATTTTTTTTCATATTGGAAGTACCACATTAGGTGGTACTACGTAAGGTGATAAGTGTGGGCTCAGGGTGACAGTAAAAGAGGTTGATTTGGCATTCTGCACTGAACAGACTGCAATCCTCGAAGTGGTGACTGACCTGATACTTACCTGTCTCCTGTCCATGTAGGCAAGTATGGACATCAACGGTCTCCATTGTTTTTCCTGAAGTCATCTTATTGGTTTCAAAACAGAGGAGCTAATCACGTGGTCCTTGAGAATGAAATAGATTCTGATCCTTCACTGGATGACTCATTTGAACCAGTGCCTCCAGAATTCCAGGGAAAAGAGGCCATCAGGTAACAAATAATCACATGGAAGTGCAATAGAAAACAGGCCCCAAATCGGGGACCTACCAGGCAAGACAACGATGTACGAAGATTTCCTTCTGAGTCCCTCTGTGCCCACATCCTTTCAGCCCACTGTTCTCACAAAAGGATATTGTTATTCTAGATAGCACTGTATTTTATCCCATCTCTGTCATTCATCCTTACTAACATCTTTGGTACAGTAACCACTGTCAGCAGATAAGTTGACATCCACACTCTCAGCATCCTCCTTGTCTTTTCTTCATGTTTTGCTACGATGTTCTCTTGGTGATAAACAGTTCCACCACCTCTCCCCTGTTCTCATACCTTTTCTCTATAATCTGCTTTGTCTCTTTTCACGTCCCTTCTTGGTGGATAAGATGAAAACAAAAATATAAGTGATGCAGAAAGGGAGCTAGAGACATTTCAGAAAGTCAGGAAGAGATGATCCGACAGACTGTAGGGCACTAATGCCCTGCATCCCCTCCCCCAGAAGCCATGCATGAGCTGTGGTCAGTTCTGTGACTTCCAAACAGCTACACATCCCAAAGACCCTTATCTTTATTTGAATTTTGTCTGTAGCCCGCATGATGCATTGCTTTGATGTTATACAAAATTAATGCCTGTAGTCTGCACAGGATCTGGAACATAGTAGACTTTCAACTCATTGAAAATCTTCTGTATACTTTTTCTTTCTTTAAGACAGGATCTTAGTTTGTAAGCCAGTCTGGTCTGGAACTCACAATGTATCCCAGGTTGGCCTCAGATTCCTAAACTTCCTCCCTCAGTCCCAAGTGCTTGGATATGGAATGCACTTCTACAGGCTCTTAAAACCACCTCATCATTTTCTTCTCCTTTCCTCTTCTTCTGAAATTTCAAACGTCTTGGGTTCTGTAATTCTTGTTTTCTGTAGGACTCAATCAACCCTATGTGATAATTAGTGTTGTCATCCCTGCTTTATTACTGAGGACTTGGGCTCTGTGAGTTCCGTATTTGTACCAGAGCTCTGTGTAAATGACACAGATGGGACTTCACTCAGAGTGTTTGACTCCAAAGCTCAAGATTTTCTGCACTGACATGATTCCCTTCACCCACGCCACGGGAATCTCCTACCATTGGTTTCTTCTCCAGTCATCTGCTAGAATCTGTATGTACAGCTGCATGGAGTCACACGCCAGCTACTCCCTCCACTTATTTTCTGTTGAGCTGCAACTGTCAGAGATGCTGCATCTCATGGGATGCCCAGGATGCTTCTGACTGTGCCTATGCAAAATAAAGAACCTCCAGGTTTTATCAAGCCTCCTCCAATCTCTGTAATTTCCTCAAAACAGTTTTTCTTTTCTGCAGGATCAAAAATCTTAAAAAGGAATACACAGGAAAGCATGGAAAAGTAGAAGCTTTAAGAGGTAGGTAATAAAATAAGATTACATTTAACATGGGTGTTTGATTTAGAGACTTGTTGTAAAACTTCAGTAGATGAAGAAGAGATATTACAGATAGCTGGACAAATTTTAAGACTGATTTTATTTTGAAAATTAGTACCCACATACATCTATGCAGTGAGAAATTGTGAGCTGTGGAGACTATAAAATGACTATAGAAGTAGTGAATGTAATCTCTTTGAAATTATGTCAGGTCTGGGATTTGACATATATGAAGGCCAGATCACTGCCCTCCTTGGCCACAGTGGAGCTGGGAAAACTACACTGATAAATACACTCTGTGGACTGTCACCCCCAACTACAGGTAAGAGGACACTTATTCAAAGACAAGCTCAAAGGCGAATGATTAAGTTGTGCTTTTCACTAGTTAACTTGCTGCATCATGTCATTAAGACAAAAAAAATTGGAATTTTCCTTAAATGTTGCACAATATATGCACATGTTGAATCATGTTTCCCCATTAGTAGACACTGTTTTTATGTTTTCATACGTCAGTTGAGAAGCTAAGAAAAGTTTTAGATGTTTCTTTATTTTTATATAATTGCACATATTTGTGAAAATGTTTGTACTTGATACAAATTGCTTTATAATTATTCAGTTATTAATTGACATTTCTGCTAGATTAGATGTGATTTTGAACCCCCCTCCTGTCTCTATGTGTGTAGTATGTGGGTATGTGTGGGTGACCTTGGTTGGGTGAGGACATGTGGAGGTTGATGCCTTTCCCAATCGCTTCTTCACCTAATGGGGTCCTTTGAGTCCAGCTTACAAGACCCCTTCAGGGTTCAGGCCAGACACTACATCCAAGTGAAGGGAATTTGTGATGTCTCTAATCTGAGGGTTTATAGAATAATTCACATGCATGTTTTTCCAGTTATGTCTCTATATTGTTCTGTTTTCTTCTAATTTTCTTGTGCTAATTGTCTATAAATTCTAAACTCTAATTCTCTAGTTCCAATTCCTCGCAGCTTCTTGTTCATCTAGCTTAAATACACTTTTTTTTCAGGAGGCTTGAAGCAATTACAAGATTCACATCTCATTAGGTGAGCAATAAGGGTAGAGCTATTTACCATGGCAACACAAAGTTTCAAGTTTCAGGACTAAGACTGTGATCAGAGTCCGGTGGCACAGTGCCCAGTTAGATAAGCTTGAGACATAGGTCTTTTATCAGCTGTACTTGGCAAGTGAAGAATTGGCATGATATTTTAGGCTGCTTGTGTTAAGAACCTTGGTTAGACACCTGTGACTTCACCCTAGTTCACTATAAACCTTTTGAAGGGCTTTGATCCAAAAAGGCCAAACATCTGCAGTTTCACTCAAGAATAAAATCTGTGAAAGTTCTGCCTGTAATCTATCCCAACGGCACTTCCTTTGGCCAGTTTGCCCTGCCAGTAAGCCAAGGATGGAGAACAGACCTCTCAATGTCTAACAGTCACATGGAACAATAGATCTAGTTATGAAGCATATTCTAGTATACTTTCTATATATCAAAATTATACAGCTAAATGAGAAGTCATCTTCCTGACCATCCTGACAATATGTGCACCCATAATATTGAGATATAATCATGAGATTACATGTACACATTACTTGAAAATGCATGGTAATGGGGAGACATCATAGCTGTTATTGCACAAGTGGAATTACAGGTGAGAGCAACAGTTTTCAGAGTCAGTGATCTGCAAGCTTTGCTGATGGGGTGTCCCATCAGAGAATCATTCCTCTGGTGGGTTGATATCTAAATTACCAATTGCTATAAGCTGTTATTGGGTCATGGGCCACAATAGCTCATGATAATTGCTCCTGACATTCATCCTTTTGTTTTAAATTATTTTTTTTTTTTTTTTTTTTTTTTTTTTTTTTTTTTTTTTTTTTTTTTTTCCGAGACAGGGTTTCTCTGTGTAGCTTTGCGCCTTTCCTGGAACTCACTTGGTAGTCCAGGCTGGCCTCGAACTCACAGAGATCCGCCTGGCTCTGCCTCCCGAGTGCTGGGATTAAAGGCGTGCGCCACCACCGCCCGGCTGTTTTAAATTATTTTTTAGTTTAAAAATTCTTTTTATTTTTGGAAATTTTATATATGTGTACAGTGTATCTGGGTCATATCCACCCCACACTCCCACTCTCCAGCACCTCCCTGTCCCACCCCAACTTATTTCCTCTCTTTCTCCCAACTTCATGCTTCATGTCTTTAAAAAAAAAAACCATAAATTCAAGTAGTGCTGTCCATATGCATAAGTGTGTGTGTGGTCATCCTCTGGGGCACAGGAAACCTACCCTTCACACACAAAGCAAAGTAACTCTGCCACTCTCAGAAGCCATTAGCTCTTCAGCTTAAGGTGGGGCACTGGGAGCCCCTCTCCCATCCATGCTGGAAATTTGAAGTCTCTTCATATTGCCTTCATCTTATTCTTTGAGACAAGGTTTTGCACTTAACCGAAGCTCACTGTTTTGACCAGGCTCGGTGATCAATGAGCTCAAAGTGTCTTCCTATCTCCACCTGTCCTTCCTAGCAGTAAGACTCCAGGTGCATGCTGGCACACTCACACACACAAAAGTTTTACGTGATGCTGGAGATCTAAACTCCAGTTCTCATACCGCATAAGAAACCCTTTACCCTCTGTGTGTTGCAAGCAGGAAGAATATGCTCGAATGAATCTTGTGATTTACATAATTTATACTTTGTCCTGATGGTAACTCTTTACTTTCTCTGCATAGGTTCCGTCACCATCTATAATCAGACACTTTCAGAAATGGATGACTTGGATGCTGTCATCAAGCTCACCGGAGTTTGTCCACAATCCAACATACAATTTGGTTTTCTCACCGTGAGAGAAAATCTCAGGCTTTTTGCTAAGATAAAGGGAATTCTGCCACATGAGGTGGAGCAAGAGGTAAATGAACAGGTCCACTGTTAGGCAACGATGAAATGAAATGGGTCACCTGGAAGACACTGAATGTACTTGTGTTGTCTGCACACATCCACTGTCTGAAGTTTGCCACAAAGGTTCTTTATAAAGATAGAAAGCTGTGTTTTAAAAGTAAGGTAGTCAGGGTGGTACATGCCTGTAATCCCAGCATTTGGGAGGCCAAGGCAGGAATATTGCTGAAGTTTAAGCCAGCCTGGGCTACAGAGGGAGACTTGGTCACAAAAAGAGAACAAACATCTTGGGTTTTAGACTAAATGTTCTTTATTTTGTTAGATACACCGAGTTTTACGGGACTTAGAAATGGAAAATATTCAAGACATTCTTGCTCAGAATTTAAGTGGTGGACAAAAAAGGAAACTGACTTTTGGGATTGCCATTTTAGGAGACCCTCAGGTAAGGTGAACAAAAACCACTCATGAAATCAGTTTGGAGACTAAGAAACTATTATATTCGATACATTTGCAAATGATAAATTTAAGAAAACTTTTAAGCACATATACCAATACTTTCAAAACTACAGTGTTTTTAGAATCATCTTGCCCCAGAGGGAAAAATGACTCTGTGGCACTTTCTACTGTCCAGGTTTTGCTACTCGATGAGCCAACTTCTGGGTTGGATCCACTCTCAAGGCATCGTATATGGAACCTACTGAAAGAGAGGAAACTAGACAGAGTGATTGTCTTCAGTACCCAGTTCATGGATGAGGCCGATATCCTGGCTGGTAACTATAGTTTTTTGTTTTTGTTTTTTTAATGTTTCAGAGTGAGAAAGTAGGACTCAAATATGGGTTACGAACAGGCCCCATAGACGCATCTCACTAGCAATAGCCACAGCCAACATTGGAGAATTGCTTTCACCCATTTGAATCTCTGTGTTCTAGACAGAGGACTTTGTCCCATGGACGGAGTCTTATCCCATCACAGAGAAGTGAAGGTTGTAAAGTATACAGTATTGTCTCAAGCATGCTTTATTCCACATGGATAGATGTCGGCAGGCTTGTAATTCACTATGTACATGGTTAATAACTTTCCTAACTGTGCAGAGAATAAGCAAACATAATTCATCATTTCAGTTACTAGAGTACCTAGGAAGTCTCAGAATGAGTATGTCACTATTCTAGTGTGGCATGCTTCTGAAACATCATTTGTTCATAGATTTTGATTTTCACATTTATGATCACTGAAAAAAAAATCACTCTTTATTAAAATGTATCTTTTGGTTCTTCCCAACCAGACAGGAAGGTGTTTATATCCAGTGGGAGGCTGAGGTGTGCAGGTTCTTCTCTGTTCCTGAAGAAGAAATGGGGCATTGGCTATCATCTAAGGTACAGCTCTCACTACTGGAGACAGATGCATGATAAACACACTGGTGACAGGTGTCATTGGTATCAGGTCAAAGTCGATATACAGCCACAAAGGTGACTTCAAGAGACACGTTAGAATTAACTTATGTGTGCTCTTAGCAAGAAGATAAGATACATGGCATCGTACACACTAAAAATCTACACGTTAAAGCAGGTATAAAGAAAGTGTTTGGAAAATGTTTTCATGATACATTGCTTTCTGAGAATAATTTATTGGTATTTGATCCTTTCTCTCATCCTATTTCAGAGCGTATTTCTTTTTTTATATAATTTTTTATTTTATAATTTAATTTAATTTTACATATCAGCCACAGATTCCCTTGTCCTCCCCCCCCCCCCGCCTTCCCCCTAGCCCACCCCCCATTACCATCTCCTCCAGGGCAAAGACTCCCCTGGGGATTGAGTTCAACCTGGTAGATTCAGTCCAGGCAGGTCCAGTCCCCTCCTCCCAGGCAAAGTGTCCCTACATAAGCCCCAGGTTCCAAACAGCCAGCTCATGCACTGAGGACAGGTCCTCAGAGCATATTTCTTTTCAGACAGATAATTTCAATACATTCTCTATCCTCTCTGATTTCTTTTTTGCCACGTTCCTTTTAGGTATCTTTCACTTCAGGATAATCATATGATTATTATAAATAAATCTTTAAAAATACAATAAAAATAACATCATACTGGAGGTTCAATAGACCTCACAATTACTTTCTTTGATTTCTTAAGCTGGTCAAATCTACAGTACCAGTACTATCCATTATTACAAATAGATTAAATAATTTCCCTCTAATAAAAGGTGTACACATTGGTCTCTGAGAAAGTCTCGATGAAGGTCTTTGTAGTTGTCTTGTTTCTGTCTTATGGAGGATATCTGTTACATCTTCCTTCATCACACTCAACCACATATGAACATTACCCCTGCATATGTGTGTGTCTATGTGTGGGCATGTGAATATGTGCATGGGTGTCCACACAGACCAGATTAGAGCGTCAGATACCTGGAGCTAGAGTTACAGGTGACTGTGAGTGGCCAGATGGAGGTGCTCAGAACCAAACCCATATCTTGTATAAGAGCAGCAATTTCTCTTAACTGCTGATCTATCTGTCCAGTCCATTTACCTGTTCTTGGAGGCTGTTCCTGAATATTTCCTCCTTAATGAATATCCTGTGCTGGAATCCAGAAAGTGCTAATTCAAATGGTTGCTTAATTAATTTCTTTGGTCTTGAGTAACTTCATTTGTAAAACAGCAGTAATAATACCTATTTTTTTTTAGTTGATGGTAGTTGATGAGTACTTGACAGAGTGCAGAGTACTTAACTGAATTAACACAGCTTCGCTCTCCCTCACTTTCTCTGAAAACCTCTTGCTTTGCATCATCATTCTGCGGCAAGCTATGTTAGGGAAGGGGCTGAATTTCTCCTGCTTGGTGTCTTTGATAATGCTAAGCACAGCACTTCCAAAGCACAGAACAATCTTAAAATTAAACTAGATTTATGTAATCAGTGAAGTGTGATGTTTACACCACTCTGTCTTCTCAGTACATTTCAGTAGACATGACGAACAATGGTGTTTCTAAAAACCCCAATTTTCATAAAGAACTAGGGAGGACAGGGGAACCCATGGTTGATATGTAAAATGAATAGAAAAAAATCTCTTAATTAAAGAAAAGAACTACATAGACTGTTATGAAAGACTTCAGCTATTACTTGAATAAATTTTGCACAAAATGATAAAATTATCTATCATATATTGAGAGTTTACTCCATTAAACACCCAATACTATCTCATAAATACTATTTCATTCTACCTGTTAAGGTTGATTTAAGATCTGGGTATTATTTTATCTCACAGATAAGAATTCTGATATTCAGAGATGGTGACCAGCTCACCTAGACTCTGGGGCCTGTATAATATGATGTCAATACCATATTCTTAATGACCACAGATTATCTCCATCTTGCTTTTACAAAGTTCAAGCAAGTGTTTGCAGAGCTCATGCATAACTGAAAAAGGAGAATTCATTACTGGGTTTTCTTAGTAGATGGTGTATTCCCATTTACCTTACCCCAGTGAGGATTTGGTCAATTATTTCTTTCCTTCAAATGACAGTTCTTGAATTACCTTAAATGAATCTAGTCTTCCCTTTTACTAGTTACTCTGCTATGTTGTGCAGATTGTTTGAATTACATTAGTATCATTGCATCTAGTTCCTCTGTAAATTACACAATTTTGTCTTATAAGTATTCATGAAGTGGCAAACATACTACATAAGAAGTTGCTTTTAGAGTCAGTGTTAAACAAAATAACTTTATCTTACTCTTTCTGAATATTAGTTTGCATCTGAATGACATATGTGAGCCAGAGAGTATAACATCACTGGTCAAAAAGCACATCCCTGATGCCAGACTGACTGCACAAAGTGAAGAAAGACTTGTCTATATCCTGCCCCTGGAAAGGACAAACAAATTTCCAGGTAATCCTGAACAAGTTACGTTGCTCTTCAGTTTTCTCACTTTCGTAAAGGAAATGGCCGTTATACCTTTATGGGTCCGTCCTGATGGTTAAATTATTGTGCAAAACATTATTAAATATCTATAATGCATAAAGGGACCTTGTCTGACATGTGGTTACTGTGGTGTTTCTCCAGCTCTAAGATATCAATAAGTAGGACTTGTGAGCATAAGACAAAAAGAATGAGTTCTGTAGTTTCATATCATGATCCATCCTCACATTAGATTATCAGAAATGGCAGCGTTCTTTCATTTAAGAATCATTTCTCTTAAGGATCATTTAATCGTAACAACAGACACAATAAGAGCACCACATGTAGTTGGGAGGGGTTGGGGAGGAGAGCTGTGGAGTGAATATGATCGAAATATGTTATGTTCACCTATGAATTCTGAAAGAATAAATAACATTTTATATATTAATAATGGAAGAGATGAACTCATCTTGGAAGCAGGGACATGATTTATTCTTAGATATACACACAATGTATTTGAGATATATATCATTCTGAAGACTTTATGAAGATTGAACAACATGGTTTACGTGACTATCTTTTAAAATGCATTCCAAAGTGCTGAATCATTTAGACCAGTGGTTCTTAAACTTCCTAATGCTGTGACCCTTTAATACATTTCCTCATGTTGTGGTGATCCCTAACAATAAAATTATTTCCATTTCTACTTCATGACTGTAATTTTGCTACTGTTATGAATTGTAATGTAAATATCTAATATGCAGGATATCTGATCTTTGCCCCCGGTGGGTCAACACCCACAGGTTGAGAACCACTGATTTAGAGACCAACTGAAGAGTGAACTGAAGAAAGTAGGAGCACTTATCTATTTTTCTTCAGCATATAATTAAGGTAGCTTCAATTCCCAACATCATTTAAAAATTCTCAAAATGGCCTGCTAATCCTTCACATGGATGTACCCTATGTCAGTGTCTCTGAGTAATTCTCATACCAGGTTAAGAAGAAAAAGGAGGAAGAAAGGTGTGGGAGACCAGCTCCCACCATTTGAAGGGTTCTTAGGAGGAGGAGAGAGGGACAAGAAGTATCAGGTAGAAAGAGGCCTAGAGAACGAGAAGAAAGACAGAAACACAGGATAGCCTTGGGAGGGTGTGGATCACTACCCAACTGCCTCTTCTGTTTATTCAAAGGGGCTTTTTATAACAATGCCAAGGGCTGGGGTAAAAGACCTCTCCCTTGCAAGATCAAAGCACACTACACAGCCAAGTGTAGACCCTTCCAAATACCTGGCAACCACACCCATGGTCAAATCATTTCCTTATGCAGCCCTGCTGGGTAAAGCAAGCTCATATTCTCTGACCCTGAGTAATTTCTCCCTAGATAGCCTCTGTGGGCCACCACAGGAAGGGAGTGAGGAAAGGAGAGATAAAGAGAGAGGAGGGGTAGGGAGGAGAGAGAATATAAGTGAACAGAAGGTCTTTCAAGGGAAGCACAGAGGCACACTATGTCCTTTGTCCTTGTCTTAATTTGTACTTTTCAGAGTTCATGGAAATTACTTATTTCTGTAAGCATCAGTGTTTTCACGTTGGTTTTTGTGGTGATTTGAAAGAAAATGGCCCCCAAAAGGAGTGGCACTACTAGCAGATGTGGCTTTGTTGGAGTAGGTATGGCCTTGTTGGAGGAAGTATGTCACTGTGGAGGTGGGCTTTGAGGTTTCATACATGCTCAAGCCACGCTCAGTCTCAGAGACCACTTCCTGTTGCTTGCAAGCAAAGATGTAGGACACTCGGCTACTTCTCCAGCACCATGTCTGCCTGCACACCACCATGTCACATCATAATGACAATGGACTAAACATCTGAAAAAGTAAGCCACCGCAATTAAATGTTTTCCCTTGATAAGAGTTGCTGTGGTCTTGGTGTCTCTTCACAGCAACAGAAACCCTAAGACAGTTATTACAGTTTCTTAACTAATCTTAACCTAAAAGAATAAATTTTTATTCTCTCGATACTAATCTTTAATCAGAGCTTAGAATTAACTCCCCCCTGTCCCCACTGTAAGAGAATTTAAAATAGAATGAAAGGGGTTAGAGAGAGGGCTCAGTAATTGAGAGTGCTTGTAACCTCTCTTCCAGGGGCCCCAAGTTCACTTCCTAGCATCCATGTCAGGCAGCTCACAACTACCTGTAGCTCCATCTATAGGAGACCTCCTCGGGACTCCATGGTCTCTGTCTCTGTCTCTGTCTCTGTTTCTCTCTCTCACACACACACACATATACCTAAAATTTTGAAATTTAAAAATATATAATATTTTTTATGTATATGAGTGCTTTACCCACCTGTACACCTGTGCACCATGTGCGTGCATGATGTCCCTGAAACTAGAAGAGGGTCTCAGATCCCCCAGACCTAGGGTCATAGGTGGCTGTGAGTTGTCATGTGGGTGCTGGGAACAGAATCTGGGGTCTCTGCAAGAGCAGCATGTTCTCTTAACCACCGAATCATCTCTTCAGCCTTTGGAATTAAAAAGTTTTAAACACATAAATCATTTTTTAAAAAAAAACTGAGTAGTTTTCTAAGTATGGAAGCATAAATATTTATGTTATACTTGGATGCTGAAGAAACCGTGGAAACTAATATATTCTATAGTTATGTTTTATAAATTAAGTGAACATTGATATCAGTTTATGATAAAAGTACATGTAGATTCTTATCAATATTTTCTCACTTTGAAAGATATTATTTACTGCCTTGTTATAAGTTATACTGTAATCTACTATGTGCCTACTTTTAGACCTTTACCGGGATCTTGATAGGTGTTCTAACCAAGGCATTGAGAATTATGGTGTTTCCATGACAACTCTGAATGAGGTGTTCCTGAAATTAGAAGGGAAGTCAATGGCTGATGAATCAGGTAAGGGAGAAGATGTACAAAGGAGGGGAGCTTTGAGTGAGATGATATGCATGCCTTTCTTTGTTGGTACTAGCCTTGGGAAAAAAGTAGAGAAGAAATATAGACTTATAGGAGATGGCAATGTACCACATTAGGTCCACATAGAATAGACAATAAAAAATGAGGTGTCATATTACATGGATATAAAAGGCTGTGGAGGAGGGAAAATTAGAGATTATGGTGAAAAAATGAATTCATTCATTTTTGAGACAGTCTCATTGAGTAGCTCTGGCTGCTTGGAGCTTGCTATGAAAATCAGACTGGCCTTGAACTCACAGAGATCTACTTGGTTCTGCCTACCAAGTGTTCGGTTTAAAGGCAGATACTCCTACACTCATCCATCCACTTTTATTTTTCAGTATCATGCTAGGCAAGAGCTATGCTACTGTCTTTTACCCAGTACTTCATGTGCACACATTTTGTAATTTTCTAGAAATCTCATTTTTCCAAGGTTTCTAATAAAAAGAAGCAAAGTTTTATCTAGGTTTTATAATATGGCTGTATCAAAAATGTCATGTCTACCATCCTTATGTTCTTGAAGGGAGAGGAGACTTCTGCAAGTATTATCATTGTTAATTTGTCCAGAAATACCAAGGTGGTTTATTTCTTGTAACAAGGACACTTCTGCATGGGTTTATTTTCGTGGATTTCCTAGAATATGTCATAGAAAGCTGCACATGCCTTTTAAAAAATTACAATGTTTCTTTTTATTGCTTCAAATTGTTTTGCTTCTCTCTCATTTCCTCACTATTTGCTTTAATATAGCCATGAATTAGAGCGCATATTTGCTCACAACACTAATGCTGGAACTTCCTGTTGAGTAAATGGTTGTGGGAAAAGCTAAGCAATGCACAGTAAACTGCGCCTTATAGATGACTGATATTACATTGCAGATGTTGGAATCTGTGGGCACTTACAAAGCGAAGGGGCAAAAGACATGGGAAGCCTTGTTGAGCTGGAGCGAGTCGTGTCCTCCCTAGAGTCATCAGGAAACACAATCAGTGGCATGGCACTGTGGAGGCAGCAGCTCTGTGCAGTTGCCAAGGTTCGCTTCCTCAAGCTCAAGAATGAAAGAAAAAGTCTAATGACCATGTGAGTCTCCAAATTGGTTGAGAGCACAATGTAAAAAGCAGATAAAATAAATTCCAGTAATTGTACATAGTTGTAACACGAATTTTAAAAGGTCTTTTTAATAAAAAAACCTGGAGCCAGATATTGGGGTGAAAACTGAGAGATCAGAGGAATAGAACAAGCTAAGCCACAAGTTCTTACCACTAGGAAATCCTCAGCCCAAGTGAGAGCTACTTCCTGTATACTCATGCCTATATACCTTTCTATACCCTGCCATCTAACTTCCTCTCTCCGCCCAGCTACATCACTTCCTCTTTCCACCCAGCTCTATCACTTCCTGTCTGTCTGTACAGACCTCTAGACCTCTATGGTTAACTAGTGCTGGGATTAAAGGTGTATGCCACCACGCCTGGCTCTATTCTCAGTGTGGCCTTGAACTCACAGAGATCCAGATGAATCTCTGCCTCCCGAATGCTAGGATTAAAAGTGTGTGCTACCACTGCTGACCTCTATGCTTAATATAGTGGCTGGCTTTTTCCTCTGGTCCTCAGATAAGCTTTGTTGGGGTGCACAAATAAAATATCACCACACATAGTCTTCTAAATGTTTCATTTGAAACACCTGCCCTTGTGGATATGTAGTCAAAATATATAAAGTTTGAGATTATTGTAATTCCCCCCCCTTTTTTTTCCCTTACCAAAGACTGCTTTCTCTGTTTTCCTAAGACATCAAAATCTCTTAGTATTTTCCATAGAATAAGGTAGAGAAAGGGACAGGAAGACAGAGAGAGGGAGATGATATGTAGATGTATAGATATACAAATAGACAGATAGATATATAGACAGACAGATGACAGATAGATAGATAGATAGATAGATAGATAGATAGATAGATAGATAGTTGATTTTAAGGAATTTGCTTGTACTACTATGTGGATTAGAAACTGGAATTCATAGGAGAGATCAGCAGTCTGAAAACTCAGGTTAGTGTTAATGTTCCCGCCAACAAGTTGGGCACTGAGACTCTGTGCCTCTCTTATTTAACTTCTCAGTGGTATCTAGAACCTCTTGTAAAGACCAAACCCCTGCAGCTTCCACCTCATTGGTAAGGGCTGCCTCCTGGTATGAATCTAACCACTCTCCGGAGACTTCTTTACTCAACTATTTGTAATCACTCCTACACGTAATCCTATTGTCTAATGTTTGCACATATATTAAAATAAATCAGACATAAGTCTTGTATTATCTTTCTATTACTGTAATGGAATACCCAAGATGATGCACTTATAAAGAGGTAAGCTGTTCTGCTTCACAGCCAAGTAGGTTCCTATCCAAGACCAGGGTGCCCCAAGCATCTGAATTCCAACAGTTTTATTTAAGGACATACCTCAGTAACCTAAGTGTCATACTCCTTCACCCTATCCTCTGGCTCTTATGTACTTCCCACCCCCTGTGCAATGCTTCCTGAGTGTTAGAGGGGATGCTCTCAGTGACTTGTTTGGGGCTGGGCACACATCCTCTGCTTATTTTCTGCATCCTAGGCAGCCATGAGTCTCTGCATTCACCATTGTTCATTGTAAGGAAGGGCTTCTCTGATTAGGCTAAGTAAGAGCTGCTTTTGTCTGCAGATATAAAAAGTTATTTAGAAGGCACTTGTCTGCTATGTCAGTTTAGTTAACCACTAGGAATATGCTTTCCATGTGGGCTTTCTATCTCCCCAGACCTGAGTTGTTAGACAAGTTGACAGTGCCAGATATTTGTCCCCATTCCTTTTTCTTCCAGTAATTTCAGAGTATTGGGTCTCACATGAGATTTTAGTATGCCTGTAATCCCAACACTCAGGAAGTAAGAGCAGAGGGATCAGAAGTTCTAGGTCCTCACAAATTCAAGGCCCTCCTGGCCTACACAAGACCCCATCTAACACAAATCAGAGTCAGCATCAGCAGAGTTGGAAGGCTCAAAGAAAATGTCAAAAGCAGAAGTGGGTAGTTAAGACCAAAGCTGTGTCGTTTCATTTTAGAAAGAAGAAGGAGGAAGCAACATGATTTGAACATTCCTTTTGCCCATGTTTTATCACTGTCCATCATCTACTGAAACATAGAGCCCCATGAAAGTGGCTATAGATTATTAACTCTTGCTATTTAATATTTCTCTTCTTCCACATAGGTTATTGCTGTTTGGTATTAGCTTTCTTCCTCAACTTTTGGAACATCTGTTCTATGAGCTATACCATGAAAGTTACTCATGGGGATTGTCTCCAAGTATGTATTTCCTTTCTCCAGGACAGCCTCCACAGGCTCCTCTGACCCACCTACTGGTCATCAATAGAACAGGTAAGCTGTAACATCCAAACACATTTTTTTTTTTTGGTGGGAGATGGCCTAAAAAACATAAAACATGAAGAAAAGAATGTTTTCTGTGTAGTAAAAAATATTTATAAGGCCAAACAGAAAATTAATTAAAAAATAAAAACCACAATTTAGTTTGTTTTAGAAATACTTTTTTTTTAAGTTTACTTGAACTCTAAGGCTTTTACCAAAACAACCAAAGGGACTTTAGAAAGGCAAATCATTAACTGGTCTTTGAGATCTTACTGTATCATTTTGTAATTCCCTGTATTGCTGGGCTCTGTGAACAAAATGCTCCATATTTATAAGAAGATCAAAACTTATAGCATCAAAGATCACACTGCTGGTTTGGCTAATTGTGGTTTTGTTTGTATTGTTAATTTATGGTGTTGGGCACTGAACCCGGGGTCTCATGCATTTTAGGAAATGTAGCTGGGAGTTTTCCAGTGTCCTGCCCAGTCCTGATAACTCTCTCTCACCCACAGTCCTGCAGCAGCTTATAAAATAATCACTCAGAGGTTTATATTAATTATAACTGCTAGGCCATTAGCTCAGGCTTAATACTGACTCACTCTTACACTTAAATTAGCCTATAATTCTTATCTATGTTTAGCCACATAGCTTGGTACCTTTTCTCAGTTCTGCCTTGTCATCTTGCTTCCTCCGTGTCTGTCTGGCGACTCCTGACTTAGCTCTCCTCTTCCCAGAATTCTCCTCATCTGCTTATCCTGCCTATACTTCCTGCCTGGCTACTAGCCAATCAGGATTTTATCAACCAATCAGAGCAACACACATTCACAGCATACAGAATGACATTCCACAGCACTTCCCCTTTTCTGTCTAATCAAAAAGGAAGGTTTTAACTTTAACATAGTAAAATTACATATAATAGAACAGTTATCAAGCAAGAATTAGAGTTATAATATTTAGTCTATTTGTATTTGGCAAAATTAAAGAAAATAATCTATCTATCCTATATTTGTGAGTCTAAAGTTTCATATCTATTTTATCTTTTATGATAACCAAGGAAAATTATAACTATTTAGTCTTTAACTACATCAAAGACCCCAGAAGGATATAATATTACCTAAGTAAACAGGAAATGCATTGTAAGCAACTTCTAAAATTCTGGAAATGACAGAGACAGCTGCCCGCATGGACAGTCATCCAAAGTTCCTCTGCAACGTTGGAGCATCCATCTTCAGCCCATAGGCCTAGTCTATCAGACACTTTTTCCTGTGTCCTGTAGAATGTCTGGCAGTTTTCTCTGTGAAGCAGAAACCTGAAGGACCATTTCGCCTTGTTTAGGCAAATTTAGCGGTCACCTTCCTATGAGTGCTGCATGTCTAGTTTATATAACATCCTGTCAAGCAGTCCAGGCAAGAGCAATTTCTTGCCCAAATGGCCATTTTGTACCAAGAAGAAGATAAACTACATATAGCGTGTCTTTGATGCCCATCTTTCTCTTTGAAGTAAGTTGGTGCTGCAAGGAACAGCTGTGTCTCATTGTCCAGGAAAGTCCAAGTTTTTAAAACATTTTAAATGCCATATTCTGTAGGTCTTTGAAGTGTTTGAAGATTGCCTACCTAATTGAAATATATCTATGTATACCTAGAAAACTTAACTAACATGACTATAAGTTTGATTATCATAGATGACTAATTATTAATCTGTATTTCTCAACTATACACTACAATTTCAAATGAGTTGTAGAAACAAAATAATTTAAAGAAGAGTATAAGTATACATACAGTATAACAAAATTAATTTTAAATTTATATCAATAAACTAAAATCCATAGCATTGTAAAATATTTCAAACAAGTTGTTGCTCTTTAAAAGTAGGTTCAATAATCTACCCTTTCATCCTATCATACTATCCCTTTTTCTTCTTTAAAAAGAGATTGTATTTTTTTTCTATTCATTTATTTTTTTTAAGAGATTGTATTTATAATCAATCCTCTTTAAAGAAAAATGGAGTGACACTCCTAGAAATTATACAATATTAGAAATATTAATAAATTTTAGGCTATATGTAGAGGATCTTTATTATATACATGTCAACATAATGGATTTTTGTACTGAACTCTAATTCTGCCTTCTAAGGGTATCTATAAGTAGTAATAACATGCTTTGAGTTATGTCATTTAATTTTTTGTTGCTTTTTATACTAATTGACTTATCTTTGCTTCTTTTGAATTTTGCCTTCATGGTAGGTTCAAGAATTGATAACTTTGTACATTCACTAAGACAGCAGAACATAGCATTAGACATAGATGTCCTGGGAACCAGAAATGGCACAGAAGAGGCACTATACAATGGTGCTATCACTGTGTTGGGTGACGGAAAGGTATGTTAGACTCTGATGACTGTATTTCACCAAAGACAGATTGTGGAGGTACAATTTGAAGAACTCAAATTAACTGACTTGATACAAACAAATTATTTCCCATTTTCATAGGAGAAGCTGAGCTGTAATTATTTGCTTACTATCTCCCATATAACTACCAAGGACTTTAACAATAATTTAAAAATTATATCAATTAAATTCTGCCCCATTAATTATTTTAAATTGTATTCTTAGTGGAGCTGAGAATAACTGCTCAGTTAGATTTAGCCTTGAATCTGCAGTCTGCTGCATTTCCATACTGCTCATTCATTTATATCACTTGCCTAGATCTTGAAGGAGTTTTAAAAATGTTTTAATTAATTCTTTGAGAATTTCATCTATCTATCTATCTATCTATCTATCTATCTATCTATCTATCTATCATCTATCTATCCATCCATCCATCCATCTATCTATCTATCTATCTATCTATCTATCTATCTATCTATCTATCCATCCATCCACCAAGTTCAGTTTGAATTGCCCAACTACTCTTGTGTATAATTTCCTGCCTTAGAGTGTGATTGACTTACTAGACATCACACCCTTAAAGAAAACTGATTTTCCCTATCCCAGAAGCTATCAAATGCCAATAGCTCTTCAACTAGGAGTGGAACTTTGTGCCTACTTCTCCCACACCATGCTGAGATTTCTTCTGGCTTGAATTTGTACAGATCTTGTGCATGTTGTCACAACAACTCTGAGTCCATATGCAATCAACCTGCTGTGTTCAGAAAACACCTTTTCCTTGTAGTAATCCTTCACTTCTCGCTCTTAAAGTCTTTCTTCCTTGAAGATTCCTCAGCCCTTGGGAGAACATATCTAATAAAGAATAAAGATGTCTCATGTAGGACTGAGAACTCCACAGTCTCTTGTTCTCTGCACATTGACCACTTGAGGACCTCTGTTAATTTCCACCCACTGCAAGAAGCTTCCCTAATAAGGGGTTGAGAGATGCACTAATTTATGGGTATAGCAATAAATCATTAGGAGTCTGTTTAATACTATGTTTATTTAGTACAGTGGTTCTCAACCTTCCTAATGATGTGACCTTTTAATATAGTTCCTCTTCTTGTGGTGACCCCCAACCATAAAATTATGTTGTTACTATTTCATAACTGTAATTTTGCTACTGCTATGAATTATAGTGTAAATATCTGATATGCAACCCCCAAAGGGGTCATGACATACAGGTTGAAAACCTCTGATTTGGCAGAATAATAGTAATAGATTCCTTTCTAGGGCCTGATATTTATTTAGTCACAGGTTCTTGTTCCTGATAATAGTATCAGGTCAGAGCTCCATCTCATGGAGTGGGCCTTAAATCCAACCAGAGTGGTTGGTAATCCCATAACATTCATGCTACTATTGCTACTGAAAATCACTTTATTTAATTTTGTGAGATTCTGGGCACAGCTGGTTATGTGGCTGATGTTTGGGGGTAGTGGTGTAGAAATTCATATCAAAGTGATAAATTCTTTAAGTATATTGGGAATTAAATAACATAGTGGGAATGTTGCTTTTCTGCCCTTGTCTTACTATATTATCAGTGATTTCAATGATTTTCAAACATAATATGCCATTTAATTATTTTGTTACTATATCATTCTGTAATTAAGTCATGTAATTAGGTCTGAGAATTAAGAAATATTCATTATATTTTAGGATCTCAGGTTTTCAATAGCATGTAACACCAAAAGACTAAACTGCTTTCCAGTTCTCATGGATATTATTAGCAATGGGCTGCTTGGAATCTTTAATTCTTCAGGACGAATTCAGACTGACAGAAGCACATTTTTTGAAGTAAGTATATGAAGACCTTGGATGGTTTTAAGAAAGTCCTTGTAATGCAAGAAATAACATCATCTCAGTTTTGATGAACCTGATGATCTCATATTTTATATACAAATAACACATATTCCTTCATGATTTAGCTGTGAATATAAAACAGTATGAACAGTATGGTTTGGGGGCATTGAGACAGCAAGAAGTATTATCAATTGGAAAAACTTTGGTTTTCCTTTTTTTTTTTTGCAGCCCTTGATAATGGGGCATAGTTGTAGCAGCTTTTCAATATTTGACTATGTGTTCTTCCTTAAAAAAACAACTGATTTTTGTAGTCTTTAATACACTAATTAACAGAATGTACAAAAAAAAATTCACCACAAAAGTTTCTGCTGAGGTAAATGTGGTAAGATGTGCACCCGACTAACTTGGTTAAGGTAGTACAAAGCCAAACAATGAGGCATGCGAATGTAGGTAATTTGCTCAGTGAATTACAGTTCTGGTCATTATTGCTGTTAATACTATTTCACTTGGAGATACATTAAGAGGATCTTTCAATATAGAACTTCCACCCTTGACCAGATTAGCGTGATTATAAGTGGGAACATGGGAATAGTTCTTGATTATTTTAAAGGCAACTATTATATAAAAATTTCAAACACATTAACAGAGAATTTAATAACCTCCCACACTGACAGGCCAACTTCAGTTATTATAAAAAGCATAGCCTTAGGAGTATTTGAATTAAATTTAAGATCATATTATTGTATTTATAAATATTTTACTGTATATATCTGTTAAAGGAAAGAATTGTTGTGGTTGATGAGATGGCACAGTTGGTAGAAGGTGCTTGCTGCCAAGCCTGATGTCCTGAGTTCAACCCCCGGGACCTACATGGCAGAAAAAGAGAACTGACTCTTGAAAGTTGTTCCCTGCACACCCACACACACACACACACACACACACACACACACACACACACACTAATTTTTTAAAAGAATCATTTATGAACAGCTATAATATCCTTATCACATATAAAAGTAGCTCCTTAATGATATCAATACCACTTTTCTTTTTCTTATGTAAAATATTTTGTCCATATGTGCTTATATCCTCTAACAGTATCTAGGTTGGGGAAAGGATTGTAGTGTTGAGTCATCATTTTACCTTGCTGTGTTGAATTTCTTTTGTCTTAGAAAGTGATACTATGAGCATATTCCATTGTTTTTAAAATCACCTTTTGTTATTAAGAATGTGCCTGCTCTTGGGACTCTCTTCCCCCTGTTGGTTTGCCTTGTGCAACTTTGATATGATAGTTTTTGCTTCATCTCATTATAGTCTATTTTTCCATGCCTGATTGTTACCTCTTAGAAACTTGTTCTTTCCTAATGGGAAACAGAAAGGGAATGGATCCAGAGGGGAGGGATTGTAGGGAGGAACTGGGAGAAGTGGAGGGAAAAGAAACTATAATCAGGATATGTTGTATGAGAAAAGAATCTGTTTTCAATAAAAGAAAAAAATCATGCTGCACTGCTAAGTTGTGGTGTGAGACATGGGTAAGAGATGGAGACTGTGTGTTGCTCCTTCATTTCCTTTACAAAAGTCTGATATGTTGGATTAGAAAAGGAAGTGTGGCTCAGCCCTAAATGCCTGCATTCCTTTTCCTTCTGAGATGGTTGTGGGTTTTTTGTTATCTATCTATCTATCTATCTATCTATCTATCTATCTATCTATCTATCTATCTATCCATCTATTTTTAAGTATCTTGTTGAGCATGGTGCCACAAGTGTTTGATCTTGGCACTCAGAAGGTGCAGGGAGCTCACTGGTTTAATGTCAGTCTAGGCTATATCATGAAACTTGGTTAATGATAGAAATAAGATGTCTTAACAACAAAAAATTGCTAGCTACTAGCTCAGGTGACTTTGAATTTATACATAGGTAAATTTAGAATGTGGTCATAAATTACACTACTATTATTATTAGTAATGATTGCAGGTTCTCCTTCAAGATCCATGACTTTACTAGCCCTGGGTAGTTGGCTAGGTTTCCTGTACCAGGAATGATTTCCCTTTTGCTGAGCAGGGCTTTAAGTCCAATTAGACAACTGTTGGTTACCAAGAAGATAAGAGTCATGTTGGCCATTATTTTAGTTCATAGGCATCATAGATGGTAGGGTTATTGACCTCTGCCACACTGGGCTCCTTTGGAAATTCACATGGAACCTTCTGGTACCATGAAAGTTTGTCCTCAGGGAGGAGCTTTCAGATGAATTATTTTCTAACGTTTATGTACTTACTACTTTCTGTCTGAAAACATTTAAATTTGATACTTTTGCATTATCAGGAAGCAGAGGAATAACTCTTTATAAATGTTGAACTGAGCTGCTTTGGCACAAGTTTCTAAGATTAGAAAAAATATCTTCTCCATTGGTGGTCCAAGAATATGTATTATTAAATAAGTGGTGTGTGTGTGTGTGTGTGTGTGTGTGTGTGTGTGTGTGTGTGTGTGTATGTGTGTGTGCAGAAAGAGATATAGTTCAATGTAGATATAGATATGCATGCTATTGATGTGTGGAATGCTGTAATCTCAGAGTCAGAGACTGGAGCTTCATGAGGATTTGGGAAGGGCTTTGAGGTGTATCTCAGTTCATTTATTTGGTTGATATGGTGAAGACAGTATAAATGAATCAGAGACCTGGTTTCTATCTGCTCACCGTGTCTGCACAATTTTAGGAGCATATGTTTTATGAGCATGGATACATGAGCAACGCATTCTTCTGGATACCGTTGGCTGCCAGTCTCACTCCTTACATCGCAATGAGCAGCATCAGTGACCACAAAGTAAGAAGCATTAAAGTCTTCAGATTTTTTTTTTTGCCCTGGAAAATTTCCTTTGAATGTTGTGCACATAGATTTGCATGCAGGTAGTGAATCTAATGTATGTATTTATTGCAATGTATAACCAATCATTTCAATAATAGGTTGTCAAAATATGAGTAAAATACATTTTCCTTAAACAGGGAAATACCACCAGCTTGTATTAAAGACAACTTTTAAGTATGTATCACTTAGTCTCATTAATAGACATCTACAGACAGACATAACCACACTCTCACTTGGTAATGAAATTACTCAGTTAAATAGTCCAGATCCAATTTCTACAGTATTTTGACTATTGTTGAAAAAAATTCCCCTTTAACTTAAATTTGTGATGTTTTCACATAAAATTCCAGAAGTCTTTGTCAGTCTTTGTGCCTCCCCGGTACTCCCAGTGCCCATAATGAACCCCTTTCCCCTCTTCATGGTGTTGACATCAGCACCAGGTGCTGGTTTTGTCACATGGAACCATGTGAGTGCCCAGGAGATGTCTTTATGGGCTGGAGTTAATTTTAGTTTCTTCTGCTCTTAACTCCTTGGTTTTCAGGCTGAATAAATTTTAAAAGCTGTTTATTCACACACTTGCCTTAGTTTGTCACCGATGAACTGCATGATGGTTACACCTGGGTTACAGTGGGTTCCCATGAGGAGTCGGTGAAGTAATACTTAGTGTATTTGATGTCTAAATATATAAAGTGTGGTGATTCCCCTACAGGTTTTACAGCAGTCAGGGAAAAATGATCCACCAAGAGACAAGAATGAAACTCTCCTCAGCCTGATTTTATTGTAACCGACTCTGGATCAGGACTTCCAGAGTCTGACCCAGATCATTTTACTTTAGCCATACTTAGGCACAGCACAATTTTTGAAAAAAAGTATTCAGATAACAATTAACCCAGTCCCAAGTGCACAATTTAAGACATATTTGCATTGAGATTCCTTACAAAATACATCTGGCTTCTTTCAGAAGAATGGGTACTGTTGACTCAGAGATAGCGCCAAAGATTTAGGGTCTAAGAAGAATGACTGAACATAATGCCTGTGGGAGTCTGGATTGATCTGGCCCTAAGATAACATAGATGTCACTTAGGCTGTGTTGTACAGCACAAATGACATCATTTTTAAGAGTGGGTTTTATGGTCTAAAAGCAATGCTCACGGTTTAGGGGAAAAGGTCTTGGATAAGAAAAAACATAAATTTCTTGGAGATAAGGCAGAGGCTGTCTCATCAAAAAGCAAAGATCACCAGGTTGTAAAGCTACGTCATTCCTGGCAGTCCAGGAAGAGCAGCTGTGCATCTCATTAATCTCTTCAACAAGAGATAAGCTGTGTGTTTAACTTTCCTGGCTTTTCCAGTGCTTATCTGTGTGCACAAGGCCTTTTTGCCCTCTACAATAGAGTTTAGTGTGAGGGTCCCCTTTCACTACTCTCAAAATTATCACTGTCTACATATGTCACAAACCAGCTGATATTTCCATGGAGATGAGAAATAGATATTTCAAATTTGAACAAAAAGGAAAAGTTTTCCTGGGTAGATCTGTCATCTCTAACCCTTTTCACCTCAGTAAGTCTTATTAATAATCTACATTTGCTCTGGTGTAAAACTCTGGATTTACCTTTATTTCTTTCCTTATTCCTTGTACACTTCATCAGTAATTCCTTTACGTTCTGTTCCCAATGATCAAATCCATCAATTTCTTACTGTCGCTGTTTACATCCTAGTCTGTATCACCACTATTCCTGCTTGGACCACGGTATTCTTACTTGCAATGAATTCCTTCCACTCAACCAGAATGAACATTCAGAAGTTCAAATAACAGTATCTAGTTAACTTCTCCATGCAGCTAGAATTGTCTTAATTTTTTACATTGTCTGTCAGAGCCCTGCACTATTCATCTTCTGTCCATTTCTCCTCGTTCTTTACTGCAAATTGCCCTTTATCTATCCCATTTTTTTAATATGGCTTTCACACTTACCAATGTCAAATATCACTTGATTATTCTTTGAGACCCATTGTCCTCTCCTTCACCCTGTTCTTTATTTATACAGAAGACTTCCTGTTATTCATATGTCAACACAAAAATAATTTCAGACCAATCCCCTCCCCTGTTTAATAAGTCTGAATAGATACCCATCACTGCCATGTGAACTCATTTAAGAAATATATAAATGGCACTTATGATCATAGGACTTCTCTCATTTGTTAACTGTTTCTTCTCCCTAGTAATGAACACCACTAAAATAGGAATATTTTTTCCTGTAAATTCTGCCTATTCTATCATTTCTTATTTCCATGAATAATGGGTCAGTTTTCATTCTTCTGTTTCTTAAGACTTATTTTAAGTGTAAGAGTGTTTTCTGCATGTACATTATATAACTCATGTATGTAGTGCCCAACAGAGGTCATTAAGCATGTCAGATTCCCTGGAATTAAAATATCTGTCTCTGCCCAAAGCAGCCAAGCACAGAATGTGATAGCTACCAATCAAAGAGCCATGCCCAACAGTTTTATCAAAAGGAAATTAGATGTAAAAAGCTTTCAATAAAGATCTATTATTAACATCAATATTCTTGACAGTATTCAACAATGCTCAAGCCCTAGATGAATAACTTTATGGAGAATTGGGTCAATCTATCCATCTCGTTTTGAAATAGTATCAGTTCCTCTCGGGTATGGTTATGGCAAGTAGCAATGTCATTTGCCAAACAAAAGTAATAACTGTAAAGAGATATAGTAAAAATAGTTGCTGTAACTATGTATTCACAGTTTCCCTAGTTTCGGCTTTTCAGAATTTTATGATGATCTTTCTGGTTTTTTGTTTGTTTGTTTGTTTGTTGTATCAGAAAAAAATTCTTTCCCAGCTGTGGACCTCAGGCTTATACCCTTCTGCTTACTGGTGTGGACAGGCTCTGGTGGACATTCCCCTGTACTTTTTGATTCTCCTTCTCATGCAAATAATGGACTGTGTTTTTAGCCAGGAGGAGATTATATTTATAATTGAAAACCTGTTAATCCAGGTAAGTGCAAAGATTTAGAATCCCGTACATTTTGGAATAAAGTTTTATTAGACCATCTTTTCCACGAATGTTGTCACTACGATCACAAGTCTCTTGCAGGTTCTATCTGGGTCCCATTGATGTAAGAATTTAAAAAACTTACTCGGAAAGGAACTTGAGAATAATTTGTTGAGGTTCAAAAGAGAAAAATTCCAGGACATGCAAGCTGGAAATGTTAGCAACTGCCAAGAGAAGGGGTCGGGAACAATAAGAGGAATAGTTACACTTTCATAGAGCCCCAGGAAAAAGATAGACCGTGGAGGAAGGTGAGAACGCTGTGAAAAGAGAAAGAAAGGTGGCCATTTTCACTGACAGGGTGAAAAAACGGTCCTTTTCCAAGGTAATAGCGGTTTGGGCACAAAATCAGCTCGAAAGCAGCTCTCCACACTTTTGGATCAACAGAGTGGGAACTATCTCACATTAATATTATTAGCATTGTTTGACTTAGCCCTGTAGTGAGCTGTCAGTTGCTCTGGGGGGCTTAGGCCCCAAGATATGTCAAGGATAAGAATAGATAGTAACGAACTGCTCATGTTATTAGCTTACCTTTTGGTTGTATTAGCTTTGGACAAAGAACGAGTAACAGACACCATCTTATATTGTCACTTTACCCTTCAGTGTTGCTGTTGTTGGGCCATTTTGAAGGCCCTGTCACGAACCTTGAGGACTGTTATTGCCTACTGAACGGCCAGCAACGTTGTATTGCTTTGATCTTATTTTAAGCTGGTTCTTCGAGAGCTTCATACATGTTTTGATCCTATGCATCCCCTGTCCCCCAACTCTTAATTCACCCATTCAGCCTTTGTTAATCTCTAATCCGTGAGGAGAAAAGCCACTTCCACAACCGACCAAATAAAGCAAACTTTATTTTAAAGGTGCACCCAGGTCTGGCCAGCCAGCTGTCTCACCCTCAGTCAGAACTTTAGAGAGCAGCCATGCGCTAGCTTTTTGAGGTGCCTTTTATGAGGAAGAGCCACAAGGTTAATAGAAAAGAGCTGCAAGCGCATTCTCGGGGGCTGTTGTCAAAAGGCAAGAACATACATCATGAAGGTGGAGAGTCATATATCTTGGGGTTGGCGGCCGCGGGTATAGATCAAGGTATCCTGAAAACATATTTTACAAGGCAAGGGACAGTGATGCATCACGGGGTCACAAGCTCAGTGCAGGTTCAAAGACATGTTTTGCAAGGTACAGCAGGTTTAGAAAACAGAAAGTTCGTCTCTCCCACCCCCATCCCCGTTATTTATTTATTTAAATTAATTTATTTATTTTATATCCCGGTCACAGTTTCCCCTCCCTCCTCTCCTGCCAGTCCCTCCCCCACCCCGTTCTGTCTCCACCCGCCAGTACAGTCCTCCTCTGTAGAAAACTATTCTCGTAGGGTATGGGAACTTAACAACAATATGGCTCCTGTGTTGAAGTGAAGCCACCATGGCTTCTACTCTGGCTTCATACCTCACGTCCTTAAAAATCTTTCAAGACCAGCTCATGCTGCCCAAATAGTTTCACAAGTGTGGTCTTCCTCTGGAGATTATGCAACTTACCAGGGGCTAGACTCTTAGAAAACACCGCCTCTCCACCCCTAATAATTGCCAGTAGCTCCATGGCTCGGAGTGGAGTTGTGTGCCTAACTTGGGCCCACACAATCTTATGCGTGCTACCACAACTGCCGTGAGTTCATAGGGGCAGCTGCCCTGCTGTGTCCAGATGTTTCCTTTTGTCGTCTATCACCTCTGGCTCTTACACCCATGCCGCCCCCTCTTCTGCGGTGATGTCTGAGCCTTGCAGGGTGGTGGGGAGAGGTGTGCGGTGTTTATGTTCCATTTAGGACTCAGCATTCTGCAGTCTCTTATACTCTGGCCTTTGGCCAGTTGTGGGTCACTGTGCTAATTTCCATCTACTACAAATAGAAGGTTCTCCACACTGGTTTATTTTATCAAGTCATGGAAGACTAGTACTTGAAAATTTGTTACAAGCAGTTTAGAAATATTTCAGTGTAGCACTTAAAATTTGTCTACTTTGACATTTTTAAAATTCCTTATCTGCCAGGTATTAGCAACCATCAGTCAGGCCATTCATTTGGGAGGAAGCAGACATGTTGGGATTCATGTCTCAAATGATGCCTGGAAAGGAGATGGCAGCAGGGGGCTTTTTCATTCCCTTCTCTCCTGCCTAGCCTTCCCCACCATTATTATTATTATTATTAAACCAAAGAACTTCAAATTGCCTATGCTTCTGATGATTTTGGAGAGTTGAGGGTTAAGTATGAATGCTTTCCTAAGTAGTAGTCACCCATGTAACCTGAATGCTTCTGTTTTCAGATCCTGTGTAGTATTGGATATGCATCATCTCTTGTTTTCTTGACATACGGAATTTCATTCATTTTTCGTAATGGCAGAAAAAATAGTGGCATTTGGTCATTTTTCTTCTTAATTGTAAGTATGCATGTGATGCTTCTTGTTTTATTTATAACTCTTTCTTGAATAAATCTAGGAGCATATATTTTATTTTACTTAAAATTTGTTTTAGACTTATTTATTTTCTATTATGTGTATGAGTGTTTTGCCTGCTTGTATGTATGTATACCACATGTGTGCCTGGTGCCTTTGGAATTCAGAAGAGGACATCAGATCCCTTGGAACTGGAGTTAAGGCTGGTTGTGAGACACCATGTATGCACTGAGAAATGAACCTGGGTTCTCTTGAAGAGCAGCAAGAGCTCTTAAACCCTGAGCCTCCCCAGCCTCAAGGAGCATATATTTTAATCACTGTACTAAGCAGAGCAACAAATTAATAATTCTTTTTAGAAAATTTTAATTGCTTTAAGATGATCATAGATCTATGTAAATTGTACTGTATGTGTGGGTGTATGTATACAGAGCTTGAGGGATCCAGGAGTAGAGATTTCTACCCCCATGGCCATTCATTTATTTCCATTGCTATACTATACCATTGATAGATATATCCATCAATTGATTTATCCATTGTTGATACCTATCAAATGGCTTCCTGTTTGGAGCTGTTATTGATAATACTGACAGGAAGTCAGTATTGTGTATACTTTGGCACATTTATGTGTACATGCCTATATGTATTCGGGGATACAAACCTAACAATGGAATTCTTAGGAATAATTATTTATATATTCACCTTTAGTATGTCATGCAAATGAGTTGTTTACAGCAACATGAACTCAAAGAATTAATTTCTTATACAGTTCCTTCAAAACAAAAACTGAATAAAAGCATTCAGCACACACAAAAGCTTCACGAATGTCTATAGCAGCTTTATCAATAATTGCCCAAATATAGAGCTAACCAAGACTTACCAAGATGGTAAATGGTTAAATAAATGGGAGAATTGCCATGTGATAGAATATTATTTACTTCTAAGAAGAAATGAACTCTCAATCTCTGGAAAGACAAGAAATAAACTTAAAGACAACATGAAAGGGCTACATATGATTCTAATTACATGATATTCCAGAAAAACTATGAAAATAATAAGATTAGTGGTTGCCAAGAGTTATGGAGGTGGAAAGATGGGTAGGTGAGCATGGGGAACTTTTAGGACAATGAATTACTTTGCATAATACTACAATGGTAAATACGTGTTATTGAAACTTCAACAAAACCTGAGATCTGTATCTGCTTCCTGGGTGCTGGGATCAAAGGTGTACACCACCTCACCTGGCTTAGAAGAAATTTAAGAGAGTAATAACAACAAAAAGTAAAAGAGGACATGAAGCTGGGAAGACCTTGAGTATGTACTAGAAGGAGCTCAAGGGAGGAGGTAGTGTTGGATGGATATGATCAGTATTCTTTGTATAAATGCATGGTTACCTTCTTCCCAGAATAAAAATATTTAAATACTGCAAAAAGAATAATAATGAACAATAACCAATAATGATTGATTCCAGAATGCAATGTTGATTATTAGCAACTGTCAAAGTAAAGGAGGGAATCACACAGGTTAAAGAAACATCATATGGTTTCTGAAACATGCCCAGTCAAAAATAAACATAAATTCAAGAGTACAGATTGGAGAAGCCAATGGCAAATGCCATAATAAATGTTAAAATTATAAATTACTCATTCAGTGTTAGCTCTTGGACAGTGATGCCTACAATAGTTAGCTATAACACCTTGAGTGAGCGAGGCACAGCATAACATACACTCCCATCACGGCTTTTGGAGGAACAGAATATCACAAATATTTTTGGAAATATTTTTGACAACTGTTGATTTTTAAATGCACAAAGAAGATTTTAATTTGGGGGAGTTGGACAGATGGCTGAGTGGTTAAGAGCATTGGCTTCTCTTCTAGAGGACCAGAGTTTAATTCCCAACACTTACATGTTTGCTCACAACTGTCTATAACTTCAGTCCCAGGGAATCCAACATCCTCTTTTTGGCCTCCTCAGGTACCAGGCATTCACATAGTGTGCAGGCATGTGTGTAGGCAAAAACATAATCCTGGACACATAAAATAATTATAGAAATGAAAAATCCAATAGAAAGATTTTAATCTCCAACACTGAAAGTGTCAATATAGAAAATATTAAGGTATACCACAATTAATATGACCAGAAAAATCAAACAACAAAAATTGACGACAAAATTATCAACTCTTACACATTCAATCAAGGAAATATCCAGCTGTAAAAATTGATAGTATCCTTAGACTTAGAAATATATCCAAGACTTATGTTGAAGTGAAAAAAAAAAAGATGTGTAGAAATGAATGACGAAAGAATGCCATCATCAAAATCTGATTTTTTACACACATTGTGTTTGAAAAGCGTTGCCTTCCAATAAAATTGTGACATGGTTGGGACACAAAGGAAAAAGTATGATGGCAATGCTGTATCGCATGAGATACAAATCTGTAGTAGGAGCATTGATGAGGTGAACTCCTATTCTCTCTGAAAAGAAGCTGTCATTCATGTCACTGTGCTTTAGTGACGCCATACTGTGCTTTCATTTCAGGTCACCATCTTCTGCATCGTAGCTACTGACATAAATGAGTATGGGTTTCTAGCGCTCCTATTCTGCACCTTTTTAGTACCGCCCTTCACGCTGATTGGCTCTCTATTAATTTTTTCTGAGGTAAGTAGTTTCACTCTTCTCCTACCATCATCAAGTGTAACACTACCAAAGAAAGCCTTGAATATTATCAATTCAGGCAAAGTCAGCCCCTGGCTGTGCAATGTTTGAAGCTGTGATTTTCAGAAAGTGATTTCTCTACAACATGCAAAGAGCACAGCCACGTTCTTTATTGCTAAAAAGCCCTACCCTGGTTCATGAAGGCCAATGGAAACTCCAGACTAGTAGCATTTCACAGCCTTCTCTCCTTGGAACCCTACTATAAGTCAGAAGAAAAGTCCCTCTTCTGTTCAGGTTAGGATGTGTTACCTGAAAAGAATCACACAACAGCCCGTTGTAGATATTGACCTGGAGTGTAGCCTCTGAAGAGATTAAGACAGCAGATATCTGAGATTCATCAGTTTATGAGTGTTGGTAAAATCAGTATAACTGAGTAATGTAACTTACACAGCAAATAGAAGTTGGAATAAAAAGAGTCAGGACTTGACTTTGAACTCCCAAATTGAGAAGTTTGGAGAGAAGAGTCAGTAAATCAGTGTGAACAGGAGCCAGAGAAATGACTGACTTCAGACTGTCACATCCCCTCGCCCAAGCTCTGCCTCAGCAGTGAAAGGTCAGTTTCCAGGGATGAAATAAGAGTGTTTCTATAAATAAAGATCTAGTAAGCCACCAACTGCTACTGAACAGTCCAGAAGGATGCCAGGTGGAAAAAGACCATTCTGTCTAAGGACAGAAAGGTCACTGGTGATATTAGCAGTGTCAGTTTCAGTGAAAGCATCAGCTTTACTCAGTGAGCCTAGTAGAGGGTGGGAGGCGAGCAAGCGCTGGTATGGCAAGCATGTCTACGCATTTTACGTCAAGACAGTCGGAGTGGAAAATCAGGAAGGTGGTTGATGTTTTCAATTCAGTTTTGCTAAGGAGTGTCATACTGCCCTAATGTGAAATATGAAATTCCTCATAGTAAGAGAGAAGAGCATTGTCCAGGGAGTAAACTCTGAAAAGGTGAATGAAAACCATCAGCATGCATTGTGCAAGTGGAGAGGTTGCTGTCCATTACACAGAATCCATCATCCATGTAAGAAAACCGAGTGTGTGGAGATAGAGAATAGGCTGTCTCTCTTTTGGAGAATGAGATGTCTCTCTTTTGAAGGAATTGCGGTCATTAACTGTGTGTGACATGTTCAAGGCAGAATTAACACTTTGATGCCAGAAGAAAATATATAAAAAAATTATATGAAAAATTATTTCTGGGATTGAATCAGTAGAATTGGCAGAGCTGTGAGAGCAGAACTCGCTTTTCAAGTGGAGTAGGCAAAATTGAGAGTTAAAGCTATCCAGAAAGATCTCTTGATGAATACAGCCCAAGAAGTGAAATTAGCCATTACCTTTTATCCATGATACAATGAGATCTCCTTTATTGAGATCTAATGGAACAGGGTATTTAAATGTGGAGCACGTGAAACTCCATATGAAAAATTTGCCTGGTTTGGAGGTCAGTCATGATTATTTTCTAAAATGAGTGTCAGGAGATAAGAACAAGATGAATCCAGGGTCCTCAAAGGAGGAATAGCGAGAAGGAGTATGAGTAAGAACAGAAAAGCAGGTGAACTCAGCTTGGGGAGATGGTCTGCTTCAGAAAGACTTGCCAGCGTCATCTTCAGGGGCAGTGTCTGCCAGCACTGCCCACAATCTTGCTCATTCCCCGTGTTGCACAGAACAGTATCCTCCTCCTAGGCCTGTGCACAAGCTCAGGTTCACGGAAACACTAGAGAACAAGGGCAGCATACCCAGGTCAGGAACAGACTCTGCCCAGTACCCAGGTTACATGGGTTCACTGCAAACAGGATGAATCATGACCAGAGGAATGTTCACTCGAACTTGTCTTCTCATTTTGCAGGTTTCTTATGACTCTGTGGATTACTTAGGAGCCTCGGAATCTCAAGTCCTGTTTCTGGCGTTGCTGATAGTAAGATGGCGTTTCCTTTCATTAGGAGACACATTTGTACATTTTTAAGCTTTCTTTGTATTTATTCTATGTGTCTTTTTTACATCATGTATCTTGATCCCATTCATTTCCCTGTCCCTTCTAATCCACCCTCTACCCCTGCACTCCCCCCACCCAATAAAACAAAATTTAAGAGAGAAAAAAGGGGAAAAATTAGAAATCTCATCATGGAAGCTGCAGTGTGACACAGTGAGTCACGAAGTAAACCCCTTTGTCCATGTATCCTTACTTGCAAGTGTTCATTGTGAAAAGTCGTTGCTCTGGTTTGAGGCCTCTGGTTTCTACTACACTATCAATGCTGGACCCTCGCTAAGGCTCTGCAGCTGCCCACTCCCAGAATCAGGGTTATGACTTGGCCTGCTCTAACATCTACCCTATCTAAGATCTGCTGGAGCATATGAAGGGACCTGACCCACAGATCCAAAACTACATGATCTCCATAACACAGGGAAAACTGTAGACAAAAGTTTCTCAGTCCTATCTTGCCCGGCAGTCCAGACAAATCTCTCCCACCCACAGTCCCACAGCTGCTGATAAAATAATTACACAGAGACTTATATTAATTACAAACTGTTTAGCCTATGGCTCAGGCTCATTATTAACTAGATCTTATAACTTATTTCAACCCATTTCTATTAATCTATATTTTGCCACATGGCTTCATGGCCTTACCTGGTCTCTCACATCTTGCTTCTCCTGGCAGCAGCTCACAGCTTCTGCCATGACTCCACCCTTCTTCATCTCCCTCTTCAGTTTGAATGTACCGCCTAACCTTATCTGCCTCGCCACTGGCCAAATCAACCAATGAGAGCAACACATATTCACAGCATACAGAAAGACATCCCACAGCAGGTAACAATAGGACATTTGTACATTTTTGTGTTTCTTTGAGTTTCAACAAATTATGTGGAAATTTGGGGGCATAAGAAATCACACACACACACACACACACACACACACACACACACACACACACACACCTTTAAATCTGAGCCACTCACATGACAGTGATCATTTGATGACAAGTGTGGAGCCCAAACTCTAAACAGCACTACTAGTGCTTGTATCAACTCATTACTACTGTTAGTTTTTTTTAAACATTCATTCATTCATTCATTCATTTATTTACTTGGGAGGGGAGACATGCTATGGCATGCATGTGGAAGTCAGAGAACAACTTGTGGGAATCATTTTCCCCTTCCACCATGTGGGTCCCGGGGATTGAACTCGGGTCATCAGGCTTGGCAGCAAGCATCTTTATCAACTGCGCTTTCTCGCTGGCCCACTATTACTATGTCTATAGTATTCCTTTTTTGAGTAACAAAAGGACTAACTTTGACAGATTCAGACAATATCAAGTAGATTATATTCAGGTTTGTGAGAATGTTATCAAATGCCATTTTATACATGGTCAGTCTCATAAATTAACTCCAATATGAAAGCGATTGTGTTTATGATGAAGCTAATTTTGTTTTTCTTTCTCTGTCCCTAGCCTTACTTCCATTTTCTCCTTTTCTTTTTTGTTCTGCGATGTCTGGAAAGGTACCTCAGGAAGAAATCACTGAGAATGGACCCTGTGTTCAGGTTGAGAGCATTCAAATACAATTTCGTGTTTCATTTCATCTTCATTCTTTAGACATTTTAATTTGCCTAAATTAATTAGTGGGGGGGACAACCCATGGTTGTTTTTAAGGGCCTGTGTTGCCAGCAAAATTATTATAATTCACGATCTTACAGTCTAGTAGGCAAAGTGACATTAGTGTTCACAAGACCCTGACAAATTAGGAGAGATGGAAATTTCACTGGCACACTTAGGTTTATACCACAAGAGGTGGTATCTTTAAAAGAATGGGAAAATACAGATAAGCAATTGGATACATGTTGACAGTCCATGAAAGAAATACACTGAGCAATAAGACAATGGTTGAGATGTAGGCCCTTTTCCCACAGACTTGAGGAGACAGCTGCAACAAATTTAAAGGCTTGTGTTGAAGGATAGCAGAAAATAAAAGTGAAGCTGGATATTGGAAGACACTGAAATAGGGAAGTATGGGGAAGGTATTAAAAATTAATTAATGAGCAACTGATGTATTGCTCATATGTTTTGCACACTTAGTTACTGTCCTATTTCTTCGAAGAGACACCATAACTAAGGCAACTCTTATAAAAGAAAGCACCTAACTGGAGACTTACTTACAGTTTTAGAGGGTTAGTACATGATTAACATGGAGGGAAGCATACAGGCATGGCGCTGGAGCACTAGCTGAGACATTTACATCCTGATGCACAGACAACAGGCAGAGAGATAGAGAGGAAGACTGGGCTTGGCATGGGCTCTTGAAACCTCTATGCCTACCCCTAGTGACACACTGACTCCAACAAGGCCACACCTACTTCAACAAGATCACACCCCAGTCCTTCCAAAGCAGTTTCACTATCTGGTGACTAAACATTCAAATATCTGGGCCTATGGAGGCCATTCTCATTCAGATCACCACACACACACCCAATTTCTCACACAAAATAAAAAATCAAACTTAAATCTACATTTGATGAAAAGAAAAAAAAAGAGTGACCAGCTGATATCATGGTTTAGGGAAACCATCCAAGCATAGTAACTAAGGTGACCCAAGGGAGAGAAGAAAGAATCAACCAACTCATTATTGTTGATTAGAAGTCTTGTTTGACAGCAGCAGGAAGGGCTGACAAACACATTCTTAAGAGCACACCAAGTAACTGAATGGACTTTGGGATGCTGATCAGACACTCCAGTCTCACTGGGCTATGTTCCTAATTTCATGTGCTCTGGCCCTTCGTTTTTTATGAAACTTACAGCATCATAAAATATACCCCCAATTCACTTCTAGATTTCTTTCCTCAAGGAAAGCTGCCTTAACATTCATAACAGTGGGAGTGTGCTGTTTGATAGTTGACGGGAGAAATGTCATCACTGATTAAGAGAACTATATTTATTTAAAACACAAGAATGAATAGGAGCAGAGTCATTTGACTCATTGGTAGAAAAAAATGAGGGTATTTGAAAGGTACACAATAGAGCAGAAGACTGGAGTGGTGCTGTTCCCAGTCGTCTATTTCAATACCTGATAAGTTTAACACACTGTTTGGATTTTAGAATTTCTCCAAGAAGCTGTAATGCTTTTCCAAACCCAGAAGAACCCGGAGAAGAGGATGAAGATGTTCAGATGGAAAGAATGAGAACAGCAGGTGCTGTGACTGCCCTACAGATGGAAGAGGTGGAGCTCATAAAAGTATTCTTCCTTTCTTCCTCAAACAATTCTGCCAGCTAGACGAGAAACATTCCAATCTTAATTCTCTTCAAAGCTGGGGGATGGGGGTTCTTTTGCTCTTACGGTTCATCACTTGATGTCCGTAGGTATGCAGTGACCACAAGCTATGAAAGCAAAAGGAACACACACACACACACACACACACACACACACACACACACACACTCACACTCACACACACTCAAACACACACACACACACACACACACACACACACACACACACACCAACTTGTTATTTTTCAGAGTCATAGTTTGATATGTACAGTTAAACATTAGAAAATTTAATATTTTAATGAGTTTCTTTTAAAGGACTGTTTTGTATTTTATGTGGACATTCATGTGCCTGAGTGTATGAATGGGCATCATTTTTCATAGATGCCCACAAATGCTAGAAGCCAAATGAGGGCATCAGATTCCCCTAGAAGTGGAGTTACAGGCAGTTCTGAGCCGCCTCGTATGGGTGCCAGGAACCAAACTCAGGTCGTCTACAGGAGCAGCCAGTGCTCTTAACCACTGTGCATCTCTCCAGCCCCAGTTTTTATGAGTTTTCTAATCAAAGCTAAGCTAGTTGCAAACAATTCAGAAGAGAGTTCTCCTGTGCCTGAGTCTGTGCCTGTGCATGTATGAGTGTGTGTGGGTGTGTGTGTGAGCTGTAACAAATTATTGGTTATGTGAGTGGCCTTATTCTAGCTCTCTGCAGAAGAGCAAGCGCAAATCACACACAACACTGCAAAATCAAATGCCCACAGAGGGACTTGGGAGAGTTCACTTGAAAACAGCAGTCTGTAGCAGGAGTGGTTTGGCTTGTGATTCTACGCAAGGGAAGTCCTGGTGGAAGGGGTGTGAAGAAGTCTCTCCAGGGAAAGTGAGAAGAATGCTGCACTGATATTCACCTCTCTTTACAGAGGCCAGTCATCATTGCTAGCTGTCTGCGGAAGGAATACACAAGCAAAAAGAAAAAATGCTTTTCCAAAGCAAAGAAAAAGGTCGCCACAAGGAACGTCTCCTTCTGTGTTAAAAAAGGTTAGGAACCATGGTTCTGTCACTAGAGCTGTTGTGGGCTCTGAAGCCTGGGCCTTTCTAAGGGGCTATGAGTGTGAGACTGTGATCATCTGTTGGTGAACACTGAAAGGCAGCTGCCTCACCAGGAGCTTCAGGCTGTGCCTTCCAGCTGACAAACCTCAGTTTTAATCGTAACAGTTTTTCTTTGCAAAGGGAAAGTTAAGCCTCTCTCTTAAAACACACTGAAAGAGGTAAAAAGGATAGCATAGACTTTATTTAATTTTTAAGTATTTCAATTATTTGTTTACTTTTCAGTATTGAGGATAAATCCAGAGCCTCATGAATGCTAGGCAAAGATTCTACCAATGAGATATGTTCTAATTCCTGGCATAGGGTTGATTAATTCCTGGCACAGGGAAAATTGAAATTTTCCAAAATAAACAGGACTGACTGAGTCACGGTAGTGTATATTTCATTCTTAACAAATAGTTTATGGTAGTTAGGGATAACAATTCATGCCTATAATGCCAGAACTTGGGAGGCTAAAGCAAGAATATTATAAAACATTCAAGGCCACCCTGAGATATATACATGAGTTCCAGGGCAGTCTGGACTACATAGTCAGAACCTGTCTCAAGTTGAGAAAAAAAAATAGTGTTTGCTGTGGAAGTAACTGTAATAAGTGTTCTTTGAAATTCTAGCTTGGTCTCTTAGTAACTTACCTTAGGCAAGTTGTCTGCATTCTTTAAGATTCAGATCTCTCCCCTATAAGATGAAATTAGTAATGACGTCAAGAGTGTGTGTATGTTTGTGTGTGTGTGTGTGAGAGAGAGAGACAGAGACAGAGACAGAGAGAGACAGAGACAGAGAGAGAAAGGGAGGGAGGGAAAGAGATTGAAATAATGTACGTAGTACATTTTGTATAGTGCCTCTCTGCAGAGAGAGTGCACAAATTGTATTTAGTTTTATTTTTTAACTTATTTGTGTGCTCTTGAGTGTACCTGTTTCTTCCAGGTGAAGTTCTGGGGCTTTTAGGACACAATGGAGCTGGTAAAAGTACAACAATTAGTATGATAACCGGAGACACAAAACCAACTGCAGGGAAGGTCAGTAACACATGAAGAAATATGTTCCACAATGTTGACTAGAACAAGCATTTTATAGTGATCATTCATGTCAACCTAAGAATACACGGTTGGTCCTTAGTCGATTATAGTGATATGAATTGAAGATGGTTGATTAATTTTTTCTGCTTAACGCAAAAAATAATTTTTGAGAAGAGCTAATCTTATCAGTATAGTGCCCTTGAGTAGAGAATATTAATGAAAATATTATATACATTATACAAATACACACACACACACACACTCATGTATACTTTCATGAAGACACCATGGTTTTGTTGATTGTCCCAAGAACTTGGTAAACTGAGTTTTCTCATCCAGGATTACACTAAAGACATCTGCTAAATCCCCAACAAGTCTTGCTAATGTGGTTACAGTCATGAAGCCCCATATTTAATAACTGTTCTCTGCTTCCATGCTGTAATTAAAGGCTACATGCCATTTGTGTAGCCGGAGGCCAAGGGTGTCTTTGCAAAGAAGACAGTCAGCCAAACTTTCTGGTGATAACTGAGATAAAACCTGGCCAGAAGGCAGATGATATCTCCAGTGACAGGAGAGATGCTGGCAGTGTCAGATGCTCCTGGAGTTGTACTGGGTTCTCAAAGCACCACTCTGGTGCTGTGAGGAGACCTAGAACTTCCTAAGATGACAGACATTAGAGATAAGCAACACAACTGTCCATGGTCTAGGATAAATTCCTAAATTGTATATAAACTGCACTTTTCTAGGCCAAATTAGATAAATGATGGACAGAAACCAGAGTTACGACTTCAGAGGAACATGCTGTTGCCATTTGATCTGAGGTGAAGGTCAGAGGGCAGGTTAATGGAGGATTGCTGTACAGGGTACTGATTGCTAAAGATATTTCATGAATTGCCTTTCCGTTTCCGCTCTTACCTGATGCAGATACTGGAGCAGTCCTTTGAAAATGCAAATGAAAACACATCACTCTCCTGATTGCCAACTCTTAACACAGTGGTCCAAACTCTACCATGGCTGCAGATGGCTTAGCACAATGTGGGCTGTGCCAACTGCCTCCCTCTTGCTCTGCCCCTTGGATTGGCCCTTGCTCTTTTCACTGTAGGGTATGCAGGCTTGAACTCCCAGTGGACAGAGCAATCTTCAGGTGCTTGGCCATCTGCTTAGTATCACTAAGTTCCACTTGCTCAAAGGACCTTTTATTGCCTGGATTATTTACTTTATTAATTTATATATTAAGTGCATGTATTCTCATGAAAGCAGAGGCTGGCATCAGTCCACCTATGTTTCAAATTATTATTTCCTGTTTTCTCTCTAGAATGAAAGTTCTCCAAGGCAAAGTTAACTTGTTTTTTTCTTCTTCTTTTGTACCAGAGAGAGACAATAACAGAGGATCATGGTCAAAGGCTTAGGTTCTAAAAGTCAATTAGACTAAAGTTAGTTTCAGGTCCCAAGTTTGTCTTCTGTGACCCTTGTGCAAATTTCTCAACCTTTGAATGCATTAGGTTCAAATATCTAATAAGAACACAGCTAACTGTAGGGATTTCTGAGGATAATATAATTTAAGATCTATTAAATGCTTAGGTTTCAGCACACAGGATCACTGAGTACACATTAGCTGTTAAATACAGCACAGTGCTGGTCTCATCAAAATAATAAATATTACCATTTTGTTGGTTCTCATGTAGTAGATACATTGCTAAGGGATTTTTCTCTGTTAGTCACTTCAATGTTGCTCAACTTTAGAATGAATGGCATTGTGGATTGGATAAATGTTGTGTATAGAATATTTCACAGCATCTCTGGCTTTTACCCACTAGATGCCAGTAGTACCCTTTCCACCACAGAAGTGAACACAGTTGTGACAAGCAAATATTGTGTCTCTAGATAGTGTGAGATGTACCCTGAGAAGAGAAGTGCTCTTTACTAAGCACCACTGCCCTACTGGGGAAATGGAATGCTTAACAAGTATCCATTGTTTTGAACATTTGGATCAGTGAAAGAACTCAAGTAATAAGTCACCGACTAAGCAATCTTAACTTGAACTGCAGTGGTGGATTTAGTCATAAAGTCTAAACTTAGAATCCTAAGATATAATAATGTGGAACATTTGCCTTTTAAATGGTTGAGAGGTCCATCACTTCCCCAGAGCTAAGTGATTACTTAACTCCTTAAACATTTAATGATTTTTGTGTGAACTTCATACATGAGCACTGCATGTACATCATTCCTGCCTCTTCCTCCTCCTCTCCAACTTCTCCCATGTTCCACTCCTACCTCTCAAATTCATGGTCTCTTAATTATCATTGCTACATGTAAACATACAGATAGAGATAGATAGATAGATAGATAGAGAGAGAGAGAGAGAGAGAGAGAGAGAGAGAGAGAGAGAGAGAGAAATACACCTCTATCCATCTTTCTATACGCACATATATACAAGCTACTGAGTCTGAATAGCATTGTTCATATGAACATGTGTCCAGACCTGACCACTTAGGTTTAGACAAGCTATGTAGAAGCTCATCCCTGGAGGAAACTGATTCTTCCTCTCTCAGCAGCCATTGACAAACTGTAGATTGTCATCTGGAGCCTGGGACCATGTGAAATTTCTCTTATCTGGCTTGACATGTCAAATGGTGTTGTTATAACATAGTCTTGTTAAAGCAATTGTATTTTTACTATTATGCTCTTAGTACCCAGGTGCATGAAGAGAACATCATTTCTGGTATCACTTACATGCACACATGCACGCATGCATGCATGCACATGCACAGCTTTGAAAAGAATCTGAGAAAGATTTTATTGTGTGTAGGTATTTTTGAAAGGGTGTGGTGAAGGTGCTGCCCTCGGGTTCTTGGGGTACTGTCCTCAGGAGAATGTGCTGTGGCCCGTCCTGACAGTGAAGGAACATCTGGAGCTGTATGCTGCTGTGAAGGGGCTGAAGAAAAAAGATGCCTTGGACACTATTACACGGTACATGGAAAAGTCACACTCATTACCTGCTTAGGAGGGTGATATCTTATTAATGGTGTTCACACAAAATTAAAGATTGGAGCTCCTAACTAGTGGCCCCTTGATTGTGGGAGACTTGGCCATCTAGAACCTAGCTCACTATTGTTTTTTCTTACTTTAAGTCTAGAGAGTAAAGTCTGCCAAATTTTTTTAATATGGAAATAAGAGTGTGATGAGCAAAATGGGCTATAAAATACCAGCATTAGCTAGCTTCATGTCATTTTAATCTATGTGTCTGACTACATTTGAAGAAAAGAGATTTATCTATTTAACTCCATTTTGGAGGTGAAAGTTCAAGATGTCAGCCTTTGATCTAGCCTTTGGTGAGGGCCAAATAGCAATGATATCAGTGCAGCATTGTTTATGAGTGGGAGATGATATGGCCAGACAGGAAACCAGAGAAAGATAAGAATAAGTGCATGAATCCTTGGTGAGCAAACCACAACTAAACAGTAGTAGTAACCTAAGGGATATCGAAGTTGTGACCACTCTGTTGACTTTTAAATCTCTCACTACTGTAGTATTATTTACATTTGCTTGCTATGTTCCTTCCTGCTCAAGCATAATGAAGATCGACTCATTGTATTTTTCAGGTTGGTGGATGCACTCAACCTGCAGGACCAGTTGAAGGCTCCAGTAAAGACCCTATCGGAGGGAGTGAAGAGAAAGGTATGAACAGGGCTCAGTATCTTACTCTGCATCCCGCAGGCTGATGATAGACAGGTTGTTCCTCTTGTTGCAGCTGTGTTTTGGGCTGAGCATCCTGGGGAACCCATCTGTGGTGCTTCTGGATGAGCCGTCAACTGGGATGGACCCTGAGGGGCAGCAGCAAATGTGGTAAGATCTCAGGAGCAGTACTCATGTAGATTTATGTATCTTGTAAAAACTGGCTTTCAGCATGGTTTCCTTAAAAGCATAAAGATATTCATCCTTTAGCAGGAAAAGCAACATTAATAGAAAAAGTATGCAGTTTCATATTCTGGCCAACACTTGTAATACAAAAGCAAGAGACATATTCCTTACATCTAACACCCACTGTAAGAATCCTGTTTTCCTCTTGGATCTCAGTATGCATAGGGCACAGTTAGTCCACTCAATCAATTATTAAACTTCAAATCCTCTGCAATAACAACCTGATGTGGAGATGAAAATAAAAACCCCAAGTCCTCAATATATTAATTAGTTTATGAAATTTCTAAAATCGATCATATAGATACATTATGATTATCACATATTCTAGGAAGTCCTCACTTCTTCCCCTCTGCCTTCTCACTAGTTCTCCTGCTGTTCAGCACTTTTGAGAGCAACATTTCGTCACTATCAACCTCCATGCCTGGCCCCAAACCATTTCTAAATGATACACCCTAACCAAAAGTTAGGTTATGTATCTGTCAATCTTACAAAAATACCTTGGTTTTGATTTCTCCTGGATGCACTTCTTGTTTTGCCTGTGTGCTAATGGAAACATCTTTAAAAGGTTCTACGATTCCTTGAGAATTCTCTTTAATCAGTGGCTCTCCTTGACCTAACCCTAGGCAGGCGATCCGGGCCACCTTTACAAACACAGAGAGGGGCGCCCTCCTGACCACACATTACATGGCAGAGGCAGAGGCTGTGTGTGACCGCGTGGCCATCATGGTGTCTGGGAGGCTGAGGTGAGTACCAGCCAGGCCTGCCCTTGACCCCAGGTTACCTTCTGTGATAGAAGAACATTGCCCACTGTGACAAGCTGGAGAATCAGTGCCAGTTTCTGCCTGGCCCTGCCCCTAACACCCAGGTGATGAATTGCACGAGCCATAGAGAGTTTTTTTGCCTTGCTTGACTTTAGCCTCCTCCTATTTATCTCCAGATGTATTGGTTCTATCCAACATCTGAAAAGCAAATTTGGCAAAGATTACCTGCTAGAGATGAAGGTGAAGACCTCCATGCAGGTGGAGCCCATCAACACAGAGATCATGAGGCTTTTCCCCCAGGCTGCTCGGCAGGAAAGGTAATGCAAATGTATCATTTTAATCTTTATTTTTGGTGGGGTTTTTTTTTGAATCATGAGAAATGAAAGTTCTATCTCCTCATTGTTTTTAACTTCAGTCAATGTGAGAACCTTCATGACTAAGGAAAGCCCTATGTCCCAATGGCTGCCACAGGAAATAACTAAGACAATAAATTGCTCATTGGAGGCTGGCTCTTGTGAGGGAATTAGCATTTGTGGGGCTCTGAAATGTGCCATGTACTACTGTATGTTTGTGGCTATATTATCTTTGCCAGAGGGTGTAACAGTCCTTATTAAAGGAGATGTCCCTGATAAGACTCAGTGGTAGTAGTAGACATCCATCAGAATCCATGAATGGCATCTCTCAGCATTTGTACTATGTGGTGGTAGTAGACATCCAACACAGTCCATGAATGGCATCTCTCAGCATTTGTATTAGTGGTGGTTCTTGAGGCTCAATAAGGTGATACCAAATAACTCACAGTTTCTGCTTAGATACTCTCTTGTTCCTAACATGGAGGAACAGTCTTGTTCCCTCCCTTCTTAAGGCATCTTGCTACTGGTCTCCTCTCTTGTGTCCCAGTCTTGCTCCTCAAAGACTGACTTCTTGTTGATCAGAGAGTACTGGAACTGCAGCCATCTCAGGTCATAAGATGCACATTTATGCTGGGTGTGGTAGCGCATGCCTTTAATCCCAGCACTTGGGAAGCAGAGGCAGGCAGATTTCTGTGAGTTCGAGGCCAGCTTGCTCTCTAAAGCGTGTTCCAGGACAGCCAGAGCTGTTCTACAGAGATATTCTGTCTCAAAAAAACCAAAAAGAAAAAAAGATGTACATTTACACAAATAGTTGACAGGATTGTTGTTTGTATTCAGGCATGCACGCATCTGAGGGTACAACCTTGAAACCCAGTGTTCTTCCTCCTTCTTCACAGATACTCCTCTCTGATGGTCTACAAGTTGCCTGTTGAAGATGTACGGCCATTATCACAGGCTTTCTTCAAACTGGAGAGACGTAAGTGAATGTTTAGAACTAAAACTCCAAAAAAAAAACCCCATAAAAATTCAAACCAGATTTAAAAAGCATAGAATGTTCATGATACACAATTAATAAATTGCTAAGACATCCAATCCAGTGGTTCTCAACAAGAAGTGATTTGGCATGTCCATCTCATAATGCAAAATGCATTCAGTCTATCTTCAAAAGTCCCCATAATTCTTAAAAGTCCCAATTCTGTTCAAAAGTCTTTCATGGGACTCAAGACACACTCTGATTTGTGAACCCTGGTAAAACAAAAGAGAACGCTACATACTTCCAACAAACAATGGCCCAGAGAAACAATTCCTATTTAAAGGGAGTAGCAGAAGGATAGCAGGCAGAGATTTCAGAAAATCACAAAACACACAGGGTCAGTCACATTAACTCTTGTAGCTCCATGTCAGACATCCAGCTTGTGTTTTGGCATGAGGTGACTGCCTACAGCATTTTGAATGCCCTTCCTATGAGTCTGCCACTTCTAGCACATATGACCTCCTTCTTAGGCCTATTCTACTCAAAACCTGAACACTTCCTTAGCAGATGTTCTTCAGCTCTGGCATCTCCAACATCCCAAAGTCTTTACTGCAACTTAGACTTTACACTTCAAAGCTTCGTGATGGCTTGCCTACGAATCTGACTCTACGATACATTTCCGGCCTCCCAAGCTTTTCTTGGGAACCTTGGTGCAAGACCCAATCACTCCATAACTTTTGCATTATGAATACATGCAAAACTTGCATCACGTGAATGATTCCAGGTTCTGTGGTCAATTTAAGAAATACCCAGATGCCTTTTCACCAAGGCTGCAGCAGCCTCTGAGTGCCTGGCTATCTGAAACCAGAAAGTTCTATATCCATGATCACCAGCAGAGTGCCCTGGTACTCTCCCTGCTCAGTCACTTACTTTCCAGCTGAGCTTACATTTCTAGACCTTATGGTCTTTTATGGAAGAAGTCTGGCTCTCAAGGCAACTTTCCTATTTTTCCACTCTTTTTCTTTACTGGCACTAATGATTCTAAGAGTTGCAGTCACTCTGTCTGCACCAACTTCGTCTACAGTAACTTTAAACGTACCCACAATCCACACTTTTTCAAAATGTTTATTTCACTTGTTCCTCTCTCTCATTGTAGAATTGGCTAAAGGCAACAAACAACAGTTATGCTGTATTCTGATTGCTGTTTTGTCTCAAATTTCTCCACCCAGCTAATCAGTCTAATGCATGAATGTAGCTTCACTCAGATTCTCAGGACACAAACTGGAGCAGACATCTTTTCCGGAAGTCACACAAATGACTTTCAGGCTAACTCCCAATGAAGTTATCACCTGAAACCTCTGGGTTGTTCTCATCTGAAACCACATGAGTACAGTGTTTACCAGCTGCATTTCTACTGGCATCTGGGTCTTCCTCCAGAAGACTCTGCTTATAGTAATCTAGGATTCTTATAGCCCTGTAAATGTAACCAACCTTCTTATTAAATAAGAAACACAGAACCAATGCAAAGAAGAAAGCCAAGAGGTCAGAGCTAAGAGCTAAAACCTTACCCTTCCTCCTGCGGTGGTCCTACCTCTCCGAACCAGAGCTATCCCTGTGTTAAAGTCTTTATATAGAGTTCCTGTTCTGCCTTCTCATTGGTTGTAAACCCAACCACATGACTGCCTCCTCACGGCCTGTCTGTATAGGCCTCCAGGTTTTCCATGGTTGGTATTGATTAAAGGCATGTGTATCCAATAATGGCTGTATCCCTGAACACACAGAGACTTACCCAGCTCTGCCTACCAAGTGCTGAGATTACAAGAGTACACCACCACTGCCCTGCTTTCCTATGGCTTGCTAATAGCTCTGACCCCCAGGCAACTTTATTTATTAACCTACAAATAACATTTTAATACAAATAAAATATCACCATATAGCCCTCTCCTCAACCTTTTCCACATTCCTCCCATAAACCAGTTTCAAAGGTTTGAGGACCAAATGGTCATGTTTAATCACAGAAATGACCACACTTATGGTACCACTTTCTGTATTACCTCAGTGTTGTTGTGACCAAATATATACCAGAAACAACTTATGAGTAGAAAAGCTTAATTTGACATGTGGTTTCAGACAATTGCAATCCATCATAGCAGGGAAAGTATAATAGGGCAACTCTGTTAGATGGGAGCATGTTACTGGGGCTCCTCACATTATTGTGTCAGACCAGAAGCAGAGCAAAGAGAATGTGCAATCTTCAAAGGCTTATCTGTAGTGACATACTTCCATTAGTCAGGTCCCATCTCTTAAAGGCTCCAAAGCTTTCAAGTTAGTTTCACAAACTTGGGACTATTTGGATAGCTTGTGAAGGACATTCCAGATTCATACTGATATATCCCCCATGCCTCTTTTTGGGCTGTGCTTTCAATCTTGCCCACTGTCTTCTGTTGAGAACTCACACTGCCCAGCTTGTGTCTTCTTGACACATGGGTAGGGCCACCCATATAGGTTGTTCTTTTCTTATCTTACAGTACACTCTTACACTATGGTCTGTTTTTCAGTAGGGCTCATTTTAGCCTGGTTGATAGGTTTGCATCATTATGATAAGGATTCCATGGGGCTCTTATAAACAGGATGTATTTTGTAATAGATAAGTATCAATGGGATTGGTATTCCAGGAAGGCTGACTCCCTGGAATACTGTAAAGCTCTTCTTTAAAAGCCTTCTGATATTTATGCTTTCAGCAATATCATTTTCTAACTTATATTCCTTTCCTTTTATTTAATTTGTTAACATTGAGGTTCTCATTTTGGGAGATTTTTAAACAATTTTTAATGCCATTTTTCTACCTTATTCTGGGAAGATTATACAAAGTGCCAAATGTAGGCATGTAATTAACGTTTCCTCAAGTGTCATTAGACACCATTATGCTCTCAGCTTTAATACATTTATTGAAGGAACTAGGTTCAGAACTTTTCAAGAACAATGCATGCTCCATGAGCATCCATATAGATTCATTTTTCCATACTAGCAGATCAAATGTGGGTAATGCAAACCCCAGCACAACTCTAGGGTCTTTCCTCTCTCAGGTCACACTTGACTATAGCCAGGAAGGTGCGTTGTTTTATTTAATCTCTCTTCTTATTCTGTTCCTTCCTTGTCTTATAAGCTGGTATTAGGAGGCCCCCTCTGTGGGAAAGTAGGAAAGGAAGAGAGAAGAAGTAGCATGGCTGCAAGATGGCTTGACCATGGGCTCTGTAGTCATCACATCTGTATGGGAACACAGAACATCATCTTGAGACTATAAATGAGCACAATGGTTACCATTGTCATTAGATCTAAAGAGACAGAAAGACACAGCCTGGGGCAGAGTGGTGTAGAATTTATCACCATGAGAGAAATAGTGACCATCAGTCAAGAGACTCCTGTCAGGGAGGGAGTGAAAAAATAAACGCCATGACCTCTCTTTCTTTTTTTCCTTCCTGTTGAAAACCCACTGGGACATGTTACTTAGCACCAGCTCCTGAGGCAGAAAGAAGGGCAGGTTTAGGAGGCACATGGAAATTTTCTAGCAAAAAGAGAGCCCTGTTTTACCTTTACTTCAGATTGGTATTCTAGAATATTCTCCTTTTTCATTTTCTTGTGCCTTTGACAAAACTCTAAGAAAACAGGACAGTATTTCTATCTTTTTATACGACTAAATGGTGTATTTAATTTCTAATAGTTAACTCAAAATACTTATTATCTTGTATTTTTATTATTTGTACATGAATTGGTGAAATTTCTTGAGAAAAAAATGAGCTCCTAATGGGTATTCATCTTACACAGTGAAAGAGAACTTTGACTTGGAAGAATACAGCCTCTCACAGTCCACTCTGGAGCAGGTGGGTAATTTTTAGTGATTGTATATCATCCTAGAAATAAGTTAATAGCTGAGGAGACAGCTCATTGGATAAAGCACTTTCTGAGCAAGTGTGAAAGCCATAGTTTGAATCCCTAGAGTCCACACAAAAGCCAGGTGGGCATGGCTGACTCCTGTAATCCTAAAACCACGGAAGCAGAGGCAAAATCCTCAATCAGAGCACCTGGCTAGATGGACTAGCTGATTAGAGAGCTCTAGGTTCAGTTGAGTGTCTGTGCCTCTGTAAATAAAGTGTGAAGAGCAATTGAAGAAGACACATGACATCAACTCGAGGTCACCACGGATACCTGTACATACACAAACCAACATAATGTGGACATGAGTGCATGCACATCACATCCACATGCAAGCACATGAGTAAGCTTAGGAAGAACACACAATCTTTGCATCATTTGCAGCTATAGAAGGTCGTATGGTGTGCCTCTCATTTTTTTCTTTGTTCATTCTCTTTTCCAGGTCTTCCTGGAGCTCTCCAAGGAACAGGAGCTGGATGATTTTGATGAGGAACTAGATTCCTCAGTGAAGTGGAAGCTCCTCCCACAGGAAGAGCTTTAAAGTTCAAAATGTTCTGTTTATCTTCAAGCTCACGTCCCTTTTAAAGACAGTATTCAATATCATTGATGTGTCTTAGTTATCTCAGATGTGGCGCTAAGTATTTTCGAAACTCATGTCAGAATTTTTCTGAATAATATTTCTGACAGTGGTGGCCAAAGTGAGAACAGGCTAGAATGTGCAGCCAGGTCACATTTCACAACCAAGTCACATTTCACATGGAATGAAGTTTTAAAACCCATTTATAATAGTATGGATGTTTCAGAGTAAGCTGCAGCGACTGATTGATTTTCCCCCCTCCCCTGAACTTCAAAACATTAGCTATTTTCTTTCCTTATTGACTAGGTAAGGTATAATTTAAAAATATTGATTTCAGGGAGAAGGGAATCAGCTGATTTCCCAACAGCACACTATTTGTTTTTTGTAACTCACTCTGACCTGTTCGTCATTCCTTGGTTCTTCTTTACTGAACACTTTGCAGACTTACTCTAAACTTGTGGGAGTCAGTATTGCAGTCGTTAATGACTAAGTGCATATTTACATGCAAATTTGAACCATTTCTGAAATGTTGATTTTTTTAATGATGTAAATGTGTACTCTTAGATAAAAAGACTAGCTTTGCAAGTCTTTATTTACCAAGTCTGTGTATGCTGAAACCTATCTACTGCAACATCATTACAATTGCCACAATCTCTTATCTATGAGATTTTTGTTGTTACTATTATTTTTACTAGTTAACCAAACATTTACAGGCAGTTATGTGAAAAAATTTACCTTGATTCTGGAGTTGTATATGGTGTATGTGAATACCAATTGCCCTCAGTGTATGAGAATTCTCACACAAGATCTTGAGCAAAGGCTCCAAGCCTTTAATTTAAAAAAAAAAAAAGACATTAATACTGGCCCTACTGATTTACCTGGCCTTATAAATGATAAAGTAATTGGTACAAGTCAGTACATTAAAAGCACTTTACTTGGGGCCAGAAAAATGGCTCAGCAGTGAAGGCTGATGACTTTTCAAGCCTGATGACCAGAGTTTGATCCTGGCGGCCCCAAATCGTGGAAGGAGAGAGCCATCTCTCAAGTTGTTTTCTGACCTACACACACACACACACACACACACACACACACACACACACACACACACACACACATGTGTCTACACACATGCACTAAGAACAAACAAAAATGAAATAAAAATATACTGGGTTTCATTGTGGTGTTTTCATATGTATTTTGTTTTTGTTGATCCTTCTCGATCGCTCCCCTCCCTCACCCCTGCACTACTCCTGATGGTCGTCTTCCTCACCCACTAGTCTTCCTCTATTTTTATGGAGCATTCATTCCAAAGTCTTCTTTAACTGTGCTTGCTAGTGTCTCTCAGCTTGACACAGACTAGAATTACTTGGAACAAAGCCACCTCAATTGAGGAATTGTTGGCATGTCTGTGAGGCATTTTCTTTACATTTTATTTTTATCTTAATTGCATGTTTATCTGTGCATCACATGTATGCAATGCCAGTGGAGACCAGAGGAGGGCATAAGACCACCAAAGACTGGAATTACATACAATGATAGTTTCTGTGTGCTGGAAATTGAACCCAAGTCCTCTGGCAGAGCAGCCAGTGCTTTTAGGACTGAGATGTCTCTCCAGGCCCCAGGCATTTTCTTGATTATCAACTGATAGAAGCTTCTCCAGCCTACTCTTGATGGCACCATCTTTAGGCAAGTGAGCCTGGGATGGGTAAGGAAGGAAGCTGAGCAAACCAGGGCAAGCCAGTAAGCAGCATTCCTCCACGGTCTCTGCTTCAGTTCCTGACTCTAGGTTCCTATCTTGAGTTCTTGCCTTACCAGGAAGACAGACTGTAACCTGTAAGCTAAAATCAAAGTCTTCCCTTCTAGTGACTTTTGCTCATGGTGTTTGTTATAATAACAAAAGCAACTAGGACTCCAATCCTGAGTCCCCCTTTTCCTCTTTCATCGGAATCTAGGGTCTACATACAAGCATAAATAAGGAGCATTTCTCCCAGTCTGGGATATTTCAAATAACATAGTATTAATTCCACCCCCCCCTTTTTTTTAACAAATGTCATGCTTTTAGTTTTCGTTACAAGTGAATAAAATTCCACCATTTGCATGTACCACATTTTCCTTACCCATTCATCTGTTGTTAGAGCACTAGGCTCTTAGTTATTGGGAATGGTGCAGCAGTAAATATAGATATGCAAATATTTCCATGGAGAGACTTCCAATCCTTTGAGCATGTCCCCAGGCAAGCACTTTACCCACCATAAACCAAAAGCCCAAGCAGTGCAATTAGTCTCTTGTTACACTGCTTGCCTCTATCGGCCTTCAAGACTCTCTTCATTTGCACTATGAGCATCCTTGTAGTAAAACACGCTAATGAGAATGTGTTGGTGGACTACATTATGGGAGCCAACCAAGAAAGGTATGTATCATTTTAGTATCCCAACAGTACCTTCTCCAGGATAAGAAAGAAGGTAAAACCGAGAATGTCTCAAGAAGACTTACAGCTCAGAGTTCTATGAAAGAAAACAATACTACAGACTTGAGCCAAATAGAATTTCAGAACTGTGTTCATTTCAACATCACTAACATTTAGATGACTAAGAATGCATACTCTGTGGTCATTTCTGTGAACAAATGGATTGTTTTAGAAAATGCTCCTAACAATATTGCAGTACATTGTTTTTATTTGCAATTGGCACTTGTAGAATGCAGGTTTCCAAAAAGGCCCACAGCTCCCCTGAGAAGTTAATGGTTGTTGAGAGAGAAGGCATCATTTTTCCTTAGTGGTATAGCCGCTGAAAAGTTGTTGGGAAGTTGGGAAGAAAGGTTTCAGTGAGAGAGGATGGGTACAGATGAAAAGGAAATAGGAGCTACAAACCACTTTAAAGTCATTATGTAAAGACATGAAACTGTCAATGATAAAATTCAAAATCCAATAACTTAAGTAAATGTTAAAATGGCCCACAAAAGCTGTCTCTTCTAATCTCTAGAGACCAAGACTGGTATCTGATTACTCCTTCGTATCTGTTACATTGCATGACACACTTGGTATTAATATCATCTGTGTGGGGACAGATAATCTAATCACCTGACTTCAGAGCTTTTTCCGTCCGACCAGCGGAAGGAAGAAATTGCAGAGGTTCAGAGCAGGAGAACCATGCTATCCGCTTGTTTTTGAAAATTATGGGGTCATGAGACAAGGATGTAGATATCCTACAGTGGAGTAGTTGAGAGGAGTAATAAAGAAGAAAGATGAACTTCTACAAACTGCTTTGTGATATCAAAATAATTGAAATTTTAGGATTGTTTATTATAACAATTACTTAGGATTACATTGACCGAAGTAGTAATTCAAGCCAGAGAAAGCCTATGTTAAAAACCTGAATTATGTGTTTCTCATCCAGGGCATTGATAAACTGTTGAAACCTTTGAACTAAGCCATGTTCTCTGTCAAGCCAATGGTTTGATAATCTTACCATCTTCATACAAAACAAAAACAAACAAACAAACCACACACAAACAAGCAAACAAATATAAAACAAAAACCCGGTAGATTTTCTTCATGGGGGAGTTTTGGGTCCTTGCTCTCAGAACACTGAGCCAATCTACAAAAACAACAACAACAACAAAATCAAAACTGTTTTAGAACAAATTAGTGAATTAGTATAAAAATGGTCAGTATGAAATCATGTAGTGCAGATGTCACAATACCATCTTATTTTGTAGTTCCTGGCTCTTTGCATGTTTACAAGACAGCAGAGGTCCCAGTGGTGTGTTGCACAGTAATCTGTAAATCATTCCTGTGGGGGCTGGGGGACTCGACAAAGCAGAGCTAACTCCGGAAAACCTTTGACAAAGCAAATGTGGCAGATTTCTGGACATGAAGACTCTTTTCAAGGAGGACAGCAGCAATTATAGAAGAAAAGGCTGTTTCTTTGAGTGTCTTGACCGGGAAACTTGAAATCAGAGCACAAACATAGACCTCGGTTCTTACTGAGCAACAACCCCTTCCAAGAGCTTGTGAGTTTATTTCAATCAGCAGCGCAGAAATAATCTCAGAATTGAATCTTGAATCTCAGAGATTCAACTGTATTTGCTTGTTTTATAAGTTAAAATCTGACAGGATTCATTGTGTAATCACAGAGACTATTATCTGAAGTTACAAGTAATTTTTGTAGACTTGTATTTCGAAAGTGCACTGATTCACAGAAACTAATTTTCGTTATTTCAAGCTACGTAAGTAAGATAGAATTTTCTAAGTATTGGCTGGACAGTGGCTTATGCTTCCCTCCTTACTAATAACTCTGCATTAAAGTATGGCTTGGTTTTTACCAAGATGAAAGGCCCTTTTATGGTTGTCTTCGTTTAGATTTTCATCTCCTACATATAGCTCAATGTTGTTCTGAGCCATATTTCCCAAGCCTCATTGTGAGCACATTTCAGAGGTGAAGCTCATTGGCTGGTGCCGTTAAGACCAGGAAGTGATGAAGGGGATAGGAGGGAAGATGTGGCACAGAAGGAAAACAAAATCGAGGTATTGCTTTCTGTGCTGTTCAAAACCTGATTAGATTATCTGACTCAAGACCAGAAAATGAGTTCAGAACTCTGAGCTCTTTATGTTTCACCTTTTAAAAGACAGTATTTTGTTCTTTGAAATCTGCCTATTTCTTTTTTTGAGGGGCATAGACAAGTCACAAATTTGGATTCTCTCTGCAACACACATTTTTAAGCCATTATAGTTAGTCAAATAAGTAGGGCTGGCAGTTCTCTGCCGTGGGAACTGGCTGGAAGTCAATAAAGAGGAAATTTGTTCAAGGGTGGTCACGTGAACACAATGCTCAGCAGGGCAAGAAAATGACAACCACGATCTTCCTCCAAAAGCAGTCATTCTGACTGGGAATACTCAAAACAGGCAAACAGAATGAGCACAGTACAGACGTGATAGAGACAGGGAAGAAATAGAAACCATTTTCTTGAAGCAAGGAAACACAGGGGCAAATTAACTTTCTAGAATATTTTCTTCAGATATTCCAAAAGTAAGTCCATTTTTGCTTCTGTCTTGTTTGTGCTATGTAATTACAAATGAGATTTCATGTAATCAAAGACCAGTTTTTAGGGAGAAATTATTTTTAAAAACAGTGACTTCAGTGTTTTGGGATTTATTTTTTATGTGGTCTACAGGAAAAGGAATGGGTAGTTTTAAAGACATTGTCATATTTTGTTATTCTAAGTAAAAATGTGTGAATGTGCCAGTGATGTGTTAGTGATCATGAAGGATGTAAGAAGATCTTCTGGAAGCATTTACAGTGTGAATCTGAACATGAATCTGTTGCCAGGCTGCATTTATACACACATGCAATTTTATTGCACAATAATTTGCAGGCACTTCCAATACTCTTTCTCTAATCCTGAGAATTGTTTAGAATGTCATTTAGAGAAATGTTTTTGTATGTCAGCTTGTCATTCTCAAACTTATAGTTTTTTAAAAATGTAAGATACTTTCCTGCACATTTTTATTTGTTGTGCATGATGTATTTAATCCTATTGAGACAAGTGCCATTTCATTACAATAGTATTTCAAATGTTACATCCTTTGCTGTCTACAAGAGTTTGTAGTAAAACAGGATTTTGTTGAGAGTCAGTAATAGTCATTCATGCTGAAACAAAATCTTCATTTTTATTTGTACACGGGCTAGCAAGCATCTAGGAGTCAGAGAAGGAAGGAAAAGCAAGGAGTAGGGATATTTTAATGAGCTTATTTATCCTGCACAACTGATTTACAGTGAAATTCTGGGATTGGGAGGTAGACTCAGTTCTTCTGCCTACAAAGGGTGGTGGCTGCTTTCTTGGCTGGTTCAAGCTGTCCCATTTCTTAAAAATGTTTACATTACCAGGAGAAATTCTTGGGACTCCTGGGCACCCTGACCTAAAACATTTATTATTATTATTATTATTATTATTATTATTATTATTATAAATTTTTACTAGTTCAGCAGTCCCCTCCATTTGTCAGTCCACATACTTCCTAATACCTTCTCTCCATCCTTTTGTAGTACGCCTTACTTAATGGCCACATATTGTTTTCTTTTCTGGAAATAACCCTGTGAGCCTGCTGTGGCTGCTGTGGTCCTCCCAATGGGACTGTCCCCTCAACACTTCACCTGGACTTTCTTCCCGGGAAACAGGCAGCTCTCTGGCTGAACCTGTCTCATGAATGGGATGAGAACTTCATGCAGAGAAACTTCTATTCTTTATCTATATGGCAATATTCCACCACAACCTTGTGGACCATTTTTAGGCAACACGGTGGTAAAAAGGTTATTTCTACCAATTATTAGGACCTAAGAACCAATTGACACTGGCACACCTCCCCCCAAAATTGATGTTCCCTATAAAGTAACTTGATTGTGTGAATCATTCTAAGCAAACTCTTTCTTTACACAATGTAAAGTTTTAATGAACTTTTTTCTGTTTTGTTTTCTTTTATGTGTAGCTTCCAGAAAGGCCTGACAAACTGGATTTGTGTATGATTTCTTGGTTGGGGTATGGGAAGATGTTATATTCAACTATGTTCTGAAACTTCTATTTTGGGGAATGTTCTGCTAAAGGAAAATATTTGTTTAAGTTCCCACATTGTGACAGTTAATTTCATGTGTCACCTTGGTTGAACTATGGGATCCAACTGTTAGACCAGATGCTAGTTTAGATGCTGTTGTGAAAGTGGTTTTAAATACAATTAACATTTAAATCAGAAAGCTTATAAGGTTTTTTTACACTTATTTATTTATTGGGGTGGCAGGGGTGTGGGTGTGGAAAGGAAGGGTGTCACTGTATGTGATCCGAGGACAACTTGTGCGAATCAGCTCTTTCTTTCCAATATGTGACTCCTGAGAATCCCTCTCAGGTTGTTAGGCTTGTTAGCAAGTGCCTTCACACATTGTGTCGTCTTGCGGATTCATCATTATATTATACATCAACAAGATAACCCTTCATTAGTGTGAATGGACTTCACTTAATCACATGAGGGCCTTGCACATGCAGTCTGAGGTTCACCAAAGAAATTCTCTTCAGACTTTAAAACCTAGAAGCTCCAGCTGAGTTTCCAGCTTGCTGTAACACAGATTTGTATGAAAGGCTGCAACAATTCATCCCTCCATTGGCGTCCTCCTTGCCTTCCCTATCGGTCATGAAATAACTAGCCCACATAGTTAAAGAAGCCAGTTCCTGAAAGTAAACTGACTGGTCTTTGTCTTTGCACATAGCTTCTTCTTTCACATTAAAAAAAAAAAAATCTCTAGATTGCTAGATGTTGATACACTTGTGCCCTGTTCTCTCTGTTTCTCTGAAGAGCCTGGAAGAGCACACTTTAGCCAATTCTCAGAAGTCCACAGGCTCAGTGAACACTTTCACTACTAGTGATAAATGCTGCGACTGACTTGTGGTTTCTGCTGGGAAGTGGATGCTCTGCAGCTACACTGTGCTTTCTGGCTGCTCACACACAGAGCTCCTTCCAAAGACTTCCAGGGCTAGCCTTCATTTCGGTGTCTATAATGCTCTACCACTCACCAAGGTCATCTCTCCATCCAGAAATTCCATGGTACCCATGGATAACACACACACACACACACACACACACACACACACACACACACACACACACACACACACACCAGACATCATTGCTTCATACTATTGGCTACTACTCTCTCAAGAAGTTCAGGGTGACTAGACCTGCCACATACTGCACCCACATCATCCTCTGCCCCTTCTTCATGCCATGGCTTTCCATGGAAATCCCTGTGGTGCATTTCAATAGGCTTTATCTCAACTTTAGCTGGTTGTCAGCATTGGAAAGAGCCCTGTTCTCTCAAGGCATTCCTCTGAAGTATTTCTCAAGCTATTTGTGAGGAAGGAACATTTTAGTTCTTTTCTGAAGACCACTGCTTAAAAAAAAAATCCAACATGTAGAGTTATGTTGCAAGAAAGTTAAACATTGCTATAAAAACTTCTCAAACTCTTCACTTCTTCACTGACTAGTAACCTAAAATACATTGAGTAATGGCAGCCTCCTCGGGTGCCTAGTGTGAAATTATTGGGCATGGTGCCCACTGTAATCAGCATCGTTTATCAGAGAAGAGTATTAAGGAAGTTATGTTTACTCATCAGGCTCACTCACCACTGTGTCTGTATTCTCTACCTTGCTACTACTATGACTAAAACAGTAAATACCACTTCTCCCCATTCCCAGCTTCTCCCACCCAAACAAACACACTTTTATGCAGTATGCCTACCTCATTAAAATGACAACTACTTCCTTTTTAATCCGTGTCATTTTGATCCCTTGAGATGATCAACAACAGAAAATTGAAAAAGTTATGTCAAAGCTCATGAGTTTTAACCCAGCTAAAGCCTACTTGAATCTCAGTTTCAAGGGAAACTTTAGCATCACCTCAAGCACATGCCCAAACACAATGTGGCTTTCCCATGCCAACCTGTGAAATTTATTTCATCACCTATTCAGTTCATAGTATGTACAATAGTACATCTACTTTGATGCATTATAAAGATAGAACAAACTTCTTTGCAACAATAACAAGGGCTAAGAGGATTAAGCTCCTCACCCAATACTTTCAGTTCTTGTAGACATATTCTCCCATATACGCACAGGGCACCAATACTATTCCTGATACTGATTTCTTTATAGTGTTGGAAAAGCAACCATTCAGATCCAAAATTCTGATCTGTTTTTGGAACTGTTACTTCAACAGTTCAGTGTCTTCACAGATTAAGGTTTTTCTTCTAGAGAAAGTGAAATATAGTAGTCTTCTCACACCAAATCAATATATACCCATTACATTGTGCGAGATATGCTGATTTATAAATTATATGTAAAGGATATCCAGGTCTAGATTCATTTAATTCATTCTCTCTTTCTTTCTCTCCCTCCCTCCCTTCTCTCTTTGTGTTTATTATACAAATTAGAATATTAACATATTTACAAAACCAAGAGCTGCATGTCATTTAAGAAAATGAAGGAGTCTATGTGTGAGGAGAGGAGAAGGGAAGGAAATAGAAGAGATCCCCAGTGGATAAGCTGGGAATGCCCAGAATTGAAGCACTTCCTTGGGAATAAAGGGCAACCAGGCTCTGACATCTGCAGAAAAGGTCCTCTTAAGATCTTAGTATTTATTGGCTCTTCTCTTTTTCTCTTATTAAACAGGCCAAAATGGTTAGCAGAGAGATAAATGTGTGTCAACAAACATGGGCCTTACTGTGCAAGAATCTGCTTAGAAAATGGAGAATGAGAAGAGATACATTTTTGGTACGACTTGGGATCTGCCACGCTTCCTGTTTGTGATAGCACAGTGTGCTTCTCCTGGGTGCAAGTACTGAAGAGCATGCCCCCCAAAAGAAATCACTCCTCTAAACAGAAGCAGAAGGCCATTCTCTAAGGGCTAAATGTAACAAAGGAGGGTGCCAAATGAGAACACAATAAATACCTTAAAACCTTACAAAGGAATTCAAGCCAGGCGGTGGTGGTGCACACCTTTAATCCCCAGCACTGGGGAGGCAGAGGCAGGTGGATCTCTGTGAGTTCGAGGCCAGCCTGGGCTACAGAATGAGTTCAGGAAAGGCTCCAAAGCTACACAGAGAAACTCTGTCTCGAAAACCCAAACCCAAACCAGAACCAAACCAAAACAAACAAACAAAAAACCCCAAACCCAAAGGTATTCAAAACTGTTTTTTCCTCACTGACAAGATTAAGACAGTATTCTGTGAAAGTGACTGTGCTAATGGATGCACACACTGATGGCAGAGGCCTTACTCTTGTAAGGGATCTCTTTCTCTTGTAAAAAGACATTTGGTTGCTTAAGAACACAGAGACTTTGGGAAATTGTCACGAAGAAAAACCTTCCCGTATAATCTTTCCATTTAAGTATCAGATAGTGGAACCAGGTAGCATTTGGTAATTAAACTGTAATTTTAGTAAGTACATATTCAGTGAGCTTTTAAAAAGCCAAGTATTGAAAAAAGATACCAGGGTTGGTAAGATGGCTAGGAGGGTAAAAGCCCTTGCATCCAAGCCCGAGGACCCGGATCTGGTCCCTAAACCCATGATGGAAAGAGAACCGACTCCTGTGAGTTGTCATTGACCTCTGCACGTGTACTGTGGTGCTTGTGCATATGAGTGCATGTGTGCAGGTGTGTGTGCATGTGCGCACACACACATACACACACACACATTCTGAAAATTAAAAAACGTGTAAAGTGATTGCTCTTTGTAGCTCACAGGTATCCTTGATGGATACCTATCAAGTCAGAACAGTATTCTGAGGTACCTGCTTTCTTTGTTGAGTTTTCTACCCCGCCCAGTTAAAAATATGACCAAAATAGAAATTATTATTAAAATATCAATGCCAAGACAATAATAATTGTTAAATTATCAATGTCTTGGAACTGTCTTGGCTGAGCTGCCGAGAGTTTGTGCCCTATCACAGCCTACTTCTTAGAGTTTTGCAGTGTTTTTATATTCAACTCATCTCCTCACACCAGCGTTACAGAGGAGGAAATTTCACTGCCATCCAAAATTCCCTAGAGGAGGCTAGGTGTGGTGTCTCTATGCCCACACTTGGTAGGCTAAAGCAGGAGGATCACAACTTCAAAGTCAGCTTAGGGTATACAGCAAGATAATATCTTTAAAAAACAAGTCGAGAATTATAGGGCAAGTTTAATGGCTGTAGACTGAATATTTTTTTTTAAATCTATCCTAGGAGACAGAGAAATTGGAAAATTAGTCAACAATAATCATAGCTATATGGCAAAACTGATGGTGTTTGACTTATTTTACATCACAATCGTCTGTACTGTTTTCTCTGGCTTTGTAGGAATTCCTGTACATATCAATTATACTGTTTAGCTTATCTATATTTCCTGAAATCCATAAGATTTATGATTTTTCATCTCGGCCTGATGTGGACCTGGGACGTATTGACTCTTTTAATGACTCCACCTTTTTGATTGCGTACACACCTGTCACTGAAACAACTCAGAGGATAATGAATAGAGTCTCTTTGGTCTCCTACATGACAGGTGAGTTTTCTGCTAAATCAGAAGGAATCTGTCTTCCTAGTTAATTTGGTTACACACCCTGGTTAATGTATACTTCACTTGATAAGCTCTGGGGTGTGTGTGTGTGTGTGTGTGTGTGTGTGTGTGTGTGTGTGTGTGTTCCATGCACAATAGCACCCAGGTGTGGAAGCCAGCGAGGCTCAAACAGGATATGGCCTGTCTTCATTTATCACCCTCTACCTTGCCTTGAGCTGATCTCTCATTGGGATATCACTGTTTAGGATAGGTTAGGCTGACTGGCCAGAAAGCTCTCTGAATCCCCTGTCTATATATTTTAATAGCCAGGGTTACAGGCATGTGTAACCATGTCTAGTTTTTTATATGGGACCTGGGAATTGGAATTGAGGTCCTCATATTTGTGGGGCAACACCTTACCCATCGAGCCATCTCTTCAGCACATTATTTAATTGAATATTTTCAAAAAGATTTACTTCTATTTTATGTGTATGAGGTTTTTTTGTTTTTTTGTTTTTGTTTTTGTTTTTTGGTCTGCGTGTATGCTTGTATACCACATGCATGCAGCACCTTTGGAGGCCAGAAGAAAGCATCAGATCTTCTGGACCTGTGCTATGAACTGGCCCACCGGGAGTACCACGACCGTAGGAGAACCAGGGCTTGGGTAGTCAGGAAGGCAAGGATTCAGCGAATGACAGACAGACAACACACTCAGAAGTGGTTTGAATCTGCTGCAATTTTACTTCTGCAAATCAGTAGTTTATATACAGAAAAGAAACCTATCAAGTCATACAAGGAACAACAAGAGCTTGGCAATAATTCAATTACATCATCTTTAAAAAAACAGCAAGCACACAATTATTAATCGGCACTAGACATATCCCTTCACCCACAAGAACTTTATGACCCAAAGAGCAGTCTGTGTTTTTTAATCTTAGTACAGTCCCTAGACTTGTGAAGGCTTCTTTGCGGTTGCAGCTGTGTCCTTCATCTTATCTAGTTTATTATGCACTTCTACTTTTCTGGTTCTCATGACCCACTTAGCCAATTTGGATGCTGCAGACCCTCTCTAAGTTTTTCTTCAGTTATTTTATCACATATCTCTTTTAATATAAAACCTTTTTATCTGCTGAAATATGGACTCATACTTTTACGCCTGTAAGGGGAAGGGGTTCTGCTGTAGTCCTTAAGTTTCCCATGCTGAACTTCCTCAACGGAGGGGCCCACCATCTGCCTCCTATGAGATAATGTTTTCTGCCATAAATCACTTAAGTTGGGATTCCTAAAGGATTCCTAGTGGGTGAGTGTTCATTCCCTAGAAGTGCCTGAACCTTTATACTTTCTTTATCTAGCGGCTTGGGGTCTTAAAGAAATAGCTCATTTTGCTATACCTGATTAAGATCCATGTTCAGCTTCCCCTTTCCTCCATAGTTCACAACCCAAGCATTCATTAATTTTTGCTGTGCTTTATAGATTAATTAGAACATTATCAAAAAAGCAGTTATACAGAACCCATAGCTCAGGGAGCTCATGATCCGTGAAGCACGTCTTCTTCGAGAAGGAGGCATAATGCGGGCACTCTGCCAGGGTCCTCCAGGGAGCTTAGTCCCATAGGATACTATCTCCCGTCCGCTATTATTGACATAATTGTTTATGTCACACAGACGACACTGGAGTTGGTGTGGCAGACCTGGAGCTACAGATGATTGTGAGCCGCCATGTGGATTCTGGGAACTGAACCTGGGTCCCGTGCAAAAGCAGTCAGTGCTCTTAACTGCTGAGCTATCTCTCCCACCTCACTTGATAAAATCTCAATCGTCAAAATTACCTAATAGTACATTAGCATGATATCCCTTGATCATATTCTTGGCCTAAGAATAATTAGCATTGCTTTTTTCCAATTTAAAATTCAATTATTGGCCCTTTAACACCAAAATATATATTTCTTTATTAAATAAAAATAAAATCCAAGACAGGTTCTCACTGTGTGTCCCAGGCTGACCTGGAACTCATAATCCTCCACTGACTTCCCAAGTGCTGGCATGGCATATGCCATGGTATGCAGCTTCAGCATTCAATTTAAAGGTTCTTTAAAAATGCATCATTTGTTTCAATCTTTTTATATTAGGTTATTTACACAGAAAGAGCATTATGATAGTCAAAAGAACTTGGTAACAATTTTTCTTTTCAGAATGATAGAGTCATTAAATGATTCAGTTCCACTCCAGGTCCACATCAGTCAGTGACCAAAAATGGTTTTGCTATATTCTGATGTAGTACTTCAAGTATTTCCTAAAGTGCCTTTGAGGCCCTTTCTCCTCATTTATAACATAAGGACAATAACGTGTCATTCTAATGTACATGTTTTAAATGAAACGATAATTCATTACCTTTTTGTCTTGTTCTAAGTTTGTTCTGTAGAGTATTGAGAATTAATTTCAACAAGTTCAGCAGCACAGGTAGACATCAAGCATATCTTTCCTATTAGATCCAGCTCAGTTTCTAAGCCACCCCAAGAACACACCCAAACCATGTTAAGCTAAAAAAACAAACAGACAAACAAAAAACCAAGTAGAGTAGTGTAGTGTTGCAAGTGAATCTTAGAATGTTTACTAGAAGGAAGACAAGTTAAACTAGCGAGTGAAAAACAACAGATTTTTTTTCTTTTTCTTTTCATTTTTCTTAAATACAAGTTCAAATCCTACAATGTTCTTTAGTATAAAGCAAGTGGAAATGAATCTCAGTGTGGCAATAGCCCCATGATGTGAGTTGAATCTGAGTGTGAATGCATCTTAGAAGGAACTGGTCATTAATTGGCACTATTAACATGGTCCATCAAAGGCACTACTGTAAGGTGGTTGACCAGTTGACTGAACACAGTCACTGGAAATCTTTATAATCTTTCCTCCCTTTCTTAGTCATATGCTGTCCAAAGAGTTGCTCTGGCTCAGGTAACCATTACTTTTGCATTTGGACTTTGACCTCAGCAGCAGGTTCAACAGCTCAGAGGCCACTATCAACACATTGTATGCTTTGGCAAACCACTGGCTAATAGGAGTCTCTGCGGCCTTAGTTCCCAGGCAGTGCTGAGGTTTTCCTTCCTGTCTATGCCTCCCTGGACACCATGGGCCACAAGGATAGAAACCATCCTAAACCTGTTTCCACCTGACACCTCATTAACCATCTTACTGATATTGACCCCTGAACTTGAATGTCTGCACTGGGCATCTTAGTCCTCAACACTAAATCCACTTCTGAGTTAAGATCATATCATGGTCTAAGCTTCCACCCATGGCCCACATCTCTCAATTTCTCTGGGGGCAGCCTTTGAGAGTGTATAGCCCTACCCTATTTGCAGGCCACTCTCTCTGCTTCATGCTTACATTTGAAGATATGGGCTCCCACCTTCCTCCATGTCTGTGGCTTTCTGCCAGGGCTCTGCCTTGCCAGGATGGACTCTTTTTTATATATATATTTTTTATTTAATAGTTTGCCATTTATCTTTACTGTTTTTTTTGTTGTTGTTTCTTTGATTTTGTTTTTACACCCCTACTGCAGTTTCCCCTCCCTCTCTCCTTCCTTCCTCCCACCTTACCTATGCCCCTCCCCCTCATCCACTCCTTCTCTCTCCTCTGTTTCTATTCAGAACAGGGCAAGCCTCCCACGTACATCAGCTAGCCGTGGCATAGCAAGTCGCTGTGAAACTAGGCACTTCCTCTCCTATTAAGGCTGGATGAGGCAACCCAGTAAGAGGTAAGGGTCCCAAAAGCAGATGACAGAGTCAGAGACAACTCCTGCTTCCACTGTTAGGAGTCCCACGAGAAGATCAAGCTACACAACTGTAACACATGCGCAGAGGGCCTAGGTCAGTCCCATGCTGGCTCACTGGTTGTCAGTTCAGTCTCTGTTAGCACCTATGAACCCAGGTTAGTTGATTCGGTGGGTTTTCTTGTGATGCCCTTGAATACTCTAGCTCCTACAATCCATCCTCCCTCTCTTCAGCAGGATTCCCCAACCTCTGCCTAATGTTTGACTGTGGAGCTCTACTTCTGCTTCTATCAGATGCTGGATGAAGCCTCTTGGATGACAGCTGGGCTAGGCACCAATCTATGAGTAGAGCAGAATGTCGTTAAGCGTCATTACATTGACTTTTTTTTCCCAGTCGTGTTTGGTTCTATTCTAAATCTCTGGGCTATCCTACGTCTGGGTCCTGGGCCTCAGGGGTGAGTTCCCTCTCATGGTATGAGTCTCAAGCTAAGCCAGTCATTGGTTGGTCACTCCCACAATTTCTGTGTCACCTTTACCCCAGCATACCTTGAGCACAGGACAAATTGTAGGTAAAAGGTTTTGTGGCTGGGTTGGTGTCCCAGTTCCTCCACTGGAAGTCTTGCCTGGTTATAGGAGATGGCTGGTTCAGGCTCCGTATCCCCCATTGCTAGGAATCTTAGCTAAGGGTCACCCTCATGGATTCCTGGGAGTTTCCATCGCTCTAGGTTTCTAGCTCATCCCAGAGATGCCCCATATTCCAGTTGTCTCTCCCAGTACTCTTTCCCTCCATCCTCCCCATACCTAATCCCTCCTGTTCCCATGTTCACTCCCTATCCAGAGCCTTCCACATATCCAAAGGCAATGTCTAGTCTATTTCTCCTTTACAGTGATATTCATGCATCCTCCTCCTCCTTGAGTGCTCCTTGTTACTTAGCTTCTCTGGGTCTGTGGATTGTAGCATGGTTATCCTTTACTTTACAACTAATATCCACCTATAAATGAGTACATACCACCTTTGTCTTTCTAGGCCTGAGTTACCTTACTCAGGATGATCTTTTTTAGTTCCATCCATTTGCCACCAAATTTCATGATGTCATTTTCGACAGATGAGTAATACTCCATTGTGTAAATGTACCATATTTTCTTTATCCATTCTTAGGGTAATGGACATCTAGGTTGTTTGCAGTTTCTGGCTATTACGAACGATGTTGCTATAAACATAGTTGAGCAAGTGTCCTTGTGGTATGGTAGAACATCTTTTGGGTACATGCCCAGGAGTGATATAGCTGGGTTTTGAGGTAGATGGATTCCCAATTTTCAGATAAACCACCATATTGATTTCCAAAGTGGCTGTACAAGTTTGCACTCCCATCAGCAATGGAAGAATGTACCTCTTGTTTCACATCCTCACCAGCAGGAGCTGTCACTTTTGTTTTTGATCTTAACCATTCTGACAGGTATAAGATAGAATCTCAGAGTCCGTTTGATTTGCATTTCCCTGATGGCTAAGGACGTCGAACATTTCTTTAAGTGTTTCTCGGCCATTTGAGAGTCCTCTATTAAGAATTCCCTGTTTAGATCTGTACCCCATTTTTTTTTTTTTTTTTGGTTTTTCGAGACAGGGTTTCTCTGTGTAGCTTTGTGCCTTTCCTGGAACTCACTTGGTAGCCCAGGCTGGCCTCGAACTCACAGAGATCCACCTGGCTCTGCCTCCTGAGTGCTAGGATTAAAGGCGTGCGCCACCACCACCCGGCTCTGTACCCCATTTTTAATTGGATTATTTGGTTTGTTCTTATCTAGTTTCTTGAGTTCTTTATATATTTATTAATTATCAATCTTATCACCTGTCCTATTGGTGTTCTATTCTGGAAGTTGTCTCCTGTGCCAGTGCATTCAAGGCTACTCCTCAATTTCTTGTCTATTAGATTCAATGTATCTGGTTTCGTGTTGAGTTTGTGACCCACTTGGACTTGAGTTTTGTGCAGGATGATAGATATGGATCTATTTGCATTCTTCTACATAGTGACATCCAGTTAGACCTGCACTATTTGTTGAGGATGCTTTCTTCTTTCTATTGAATAATTTTGCCTTCTTTGTAAAAATCAAGTGTCCATAGATTTTTGGATTTACTTCTGGGTCTTTAATTAGATTTCATTAATCAACCTATCTGTTTTTAATGTCAATACCATGTGGTTTTTTATTACTACAGCTCTATAGTACAGCTTCAAATCAGGATGATGATACCTCCAGAAGTTCTTTTATTGTACAGGATTGTTTTAGCTATCCTGTTTTTTTTCAAATATGAAGTTGATTATTGTTTTTTCAAGATTTGTAAAGAATTGTGATGGAATTTTTATGGGGATTGAATTGAATCTGTAGATTGTGTTTGTAACATGGCCATTTTTACTATGTTGGTCCTACTGATGATACATGAGCATGGGAGATTTTTCTATCTTCTGATATCTTTTTCAATTTCCTTCTTCAAAAACTTGAAGTTTTTATCATATGGGGGTCTTTCACTTGCTTGGTTAGAGTTATCCCAAGATATTTTATATTATTTGGGGGCTGTTGTGAAGGGTGTTGTTCCCTGATTTCTTTCTCAGCCCATTTACAGTTTTATTTATAGGAGGGCTACTGATTTTTCTTTTAGTTAATCTTGTATCCAGCTACCGCACTGAAGATGTTTATCATTTGTAGGAATTCCCTAGTAAAATTATGTATACTATCATATCATCTGAAAATGTTGATATTTTGATTTCTTCCTATTGAATTTGTATCCCCTTTATCTCCTTAAGTTATCTTATTGCTCTAGCTAAAACTTCAAGTACTATATTGAATAGATATGGAGAGAGTGCACAGACTTCTCTTGTTTCTGATTTTAGTGACATTGCTTTAAGTTTCTCTCCCTTTAATTTGATGTTGGCTATTGGTTTGCTCTATGTTTAGGTATGCCTGTAGCATGAATCTTTAAAAAGGTCTTATTAAATAAAAAACATGGGAGCCAAATATTGGGGTGAACACTGAAAGATCAGAGAAACAGAACAAGCCACAGCTAACCTCACCTTACCAATTCTCAGCTGATCTTATTTCCTCAAAGTGGAAACCTCTGTGTCTTCATCCGAATGGCTCTCAGCTGAACTGCTGCTAAAAGCCTAAAGGCTTAACAAACTTAGTTCCTGGTCCTCATGCCTTACACACCTTTCTGCTTCCTGAGATTAAAGGTGTGTGTCACCATGCCTGGCAGTTTCCAGTGTGGCCTTGAACTCACAGAGATCTGGATGGATCTCTGTCTCCCAAGTGATAGGATTAAAGGTGTGTGTGCCACCATTTTCTGGCCTCTATGTCTGTCTAGTGGCTGTTCTGTTCTCTGACCTTAGATAAGTTTATTAGGGTGCACAATATATTGGGGGACACAATATCACCACATATGCCCCTTGTAATCCTGATCTCTCCAAGACTTTTATCATGAAGGTGTGTTGAACTTTGTCAAAGGCTCTTTCAGCATCTAATGAGATAATCATGTGGTTTTTTTTCAGTTTGTTTATGTGGTAGATTACAAGAACAGATTTTCCTATATTGAAACATCCCTGCATCTCTGGAATAAAGTCCACTTGATTGTGGTGGATAATCTTTTTGATGTGCTCTTAGATTCAATTTTTGAGGGTTTTTTTTTGTATTTTTGCATCTATGTTCATGAAGGAAATTGGTCTATAATTCTCTTTCTTTGTTGAGTCTTTGTGTTGTTTGGGTATCAGAGTGACTGTGGCCTTATAAAATGAATTTGAGAATGTTCCTTCTATTTCTATTTTATGGAATAATTTGAGGAGTATTGGTGTTAGATCTTCTTTGAAAGTCTGGTAGAATTCTGAGCTAAAACCATCTAGGCTTTTTTTGGTTGGGAGACTTTTAATGACTGCTTCTATTTCCTTGGGTGTTATAGATCTATGTAAATTGTTTATCTGATCTTGATTTAATTTTAGTAAGTGATATCTATAGAAAATGTGGAGTACAAGTTTTTGAAGTATGACCTAATGATACTTTGGATTTTCTTAGTTTCTGTTATACCCACCTTTTCATTTCTAATTTTGTTGATTTGAATATTCTTTCTCTGCCTTTTAGTAAATTTTGATAAGGGTTTGTCTGTCTAGCTGATTTTCTCAAAGAACCAGCTCTTTGTTTCTTTGTATTGTTCTCTTTTTTTCTATTTTATTGATTTCAGCCCTCAGTTTGACTATTTCCTGTCATCCATTCCTCTTGGGTGTGTTTGCTTCTGTTTGTTCTAGAGTTTTCAGGTATGCTTTCAGTTATGCTTTCAGTTAAATCACTGGTATGAGATCTCCCTTAGTGCTATGAACTTTCCTCTTACTTTCATTGTGTTCCGTAAGTTTGGGTATGTTGTGTCTTCATTTTCATTGAATTCTTAGAAGGCTTTAATTTCTTTATTTCCTCCTTGACCCAGTGGTAGTTCAGTAGAGAGTTGTTCAGTTTCCATGAGTTTCTAGGCTTTCTGTTGTTTCTATTGTTGTTGAAATCCAGCTTTAATCTATGGTGGCCTGATAAGGTACAGAGGACTATTTCAGTTTCTTGTATCTGTTGAGATTAGTTTTGTGACTGAGTATGGTTAATTTTGGAGAAGGTTCCAGGGGGTGCTGAGAAGGTATATTCTTTTGTGTTTGCATGAAATGTTCTATAGACATCTGTTAGGTCCATTTTAGTCATAATGTCTATTAATTCCATTATTTCTCTGTGTAGTTTCTGTCTGAACAACCTGTGCATTGGCAAGAGTGAGTGTTGAAGTCTCCCACTATTTATGTGTGGGTTTCTATGTGTGATTTAAGCTTTAGTAATGTTTCTTTTACAAATGAGGGTGCCCTTGCATTTGGGGCATAGATGTTCAGAATTGAGATGTTATCCTAGTAGATTTTTTTCCCTTGATGATTATGAAATTTGCCTCTCCACTCTTTTAATTTTGGTTTAGAATCTATTTTGTTTGATAATAGGATAGCTACACCAACTTGCTTCTTGGGTCTATTTGCTTGGAAAATCTTTTTCCAGTACTTTACTCTGAGGTAATATCTATGTTTGTTGTTGAGGTATGTTTCTTTTATGCAGTAGAATGATGGATACTCTTTTCATATCCATTCTGTTAGCCTGTGTCATTTTATTTTCAAATTTAGTCCATAGATGTTGAGGGATATTAACTACCAGTGATTGTTAATTACTGTTATTTTGGTGGTGGTGGTAGTGTGTGTGTGTGTGTGTGTGTGTGTGTGTGTGTGTGTGTGTGTGTGTGTGTTGTGTGTGTGTATGCATGTGTGTGTCTCTTCTTTGGATTTTGCTGGTGCGAGATTAACTATTTCTTGTGTTTTTGTGGGTGTAGTTAACTTCCTTGAGTTGGAATTTTCCTTCTAGCACCTTCTGTAGGACTGAATTTATGGATATAAATGGTTTAAATTTGACTTTGTCATGAAATATCTTGCTTTCTCCATCTATGGTTATTGAAAGTTTTGTTGAGTATAGTAGTCTGGGCTGGCATCTGTGGTCTCTTAGAGTCTGCAAGATGTCTTTCCAGACCCTTCTGACTTTGTAGTTTCTGTTGAGAAGTTTTGGGTGTGATTTTAGTAGGTATGCCTTTTTATATTATTTGGTCTTTTCCCCTGCAGCTTTTAATACTTTTTCTTTTTCCTGTATGTTTTGATGTTTTGATTATTATGTGATGTGAGGACTTTCTTTTTGGATCAAATCTGTTTGGTGTTCTGTAAGCTTCTTGTACCTTTTAAGGCATGTCATTCTTTAGGTTAGAAAATTTTTCTTCTATGATTTTGTTAAATATATTTTCTGGGTTTTTGAGCTGGGATTCTTCTATGTCTTCTATTCCTATTATTCTTAGGTTTGGACTTTTCATACTGTTCCAGATTTATTGGATGTTTTGTGTTAGGAGTCTTTTAGATTTAACATTTTCATTGACTGATGAATCCATTTCTTCTATTGTATCTTCAATGCCTGAGATTCTCTCTTCCATCTCTTGCATTCTGTTGGTGATGCTTGTATCTGTAGTTCCTGTTTCTTTAACCAGATTTTTCATTTCCAGAATTCCCTCAGTTTGTGTTTTATTGCTTCTATTTTGATTTTCAGGTCTTGAATAGTTTCCTTCATCTGTTTTTCCCCCTTGGCTTCTTGGCATTCTTTAAGGGATTTATTGATTTCCTCCAATTTTTCAAGATGCACTCTTATCACTTTGGAACCATAAGCTAAAATCAACTCCCTTTTCCTTAAATTGACTTTGGTCATGGTGTTTTATCACAGCAACAGAAAAGTAACTAATGCAACTTCTCATAGGTATTGCTTATAGGAATTTACTTATAGTAGTAATGTTTTTCTTGAAATTCCAGGAAAAGAAATATTGGCTTTTCCAGATGAAGAAAATATGACAGAACTAATTTCAAACCATTACCAAGATGTAGTGAGGGTCATATTCACCAACACTTACTCCTATCATTTGAAATTCCATAAAGGACTAAGGATTCCAACCATAGAAGAGCATAAGGACCACACAGGTAACTATGAAGCTCCCAAACTGGATGGTTTTCCATTCCTCCAATATTATAGGAGTATGTAGGGATATATCCTGGCTAGTTTTGTTGTTAACTGGACAACTTGGGAAAAGGGAACTCAACTGGAGAATTGCTTCCCTTGGATTGGCCTGTGGGCATGTCTGTATCACATTTTCTTAACTGCTAATTGATGTAGGAGCATCTTGTCCACTGTTGGTGATCCCATCCCTAGGGAGATGAACCTAGTTTATAAATAAATGTAACTGAACAAGCAAAGGGAAACAAGCTAGTAAGCAACATTTCTCAGTGATCTCTGCTTCATGATCCTGCCTTGGCTTTCCTTAATGATATACTATAACCTATAAGCTAAAATACACCCCTTAATTCCTTAGTTACTTTTGGTAAGCTTTATTGGTTATATCACAGCAAGAGAAAGTAAACTTGAACAGGATATTAATTAATGCAAATTAATAAGTTTCAACAACAAAGGCAAGGAACTGAGGAGATAGCTTAGTTAGTAACATACTTGTTGTGCAAGTGTGAGGATGGTAGTTTGATGCCTAGAACACATGTAAAACTCATGGTGTGGTGGTGCATGCTTGTGATTGTAGTGCTAGAGAAGCAGTCAGAGATGGCTCCCCAGAAAGCCAGGCTGCCCCAATTAGTGAGTCCAAGGTCCTAGTGAGAGACCCTGTCTCAAAAGACATGGTGGATTGCTCCTGAGAACAACACTCAGGGCTGACCTCTGACCGTCACACACATATGCACACATGAGCATACATATTAACTCATTCATCCTACCTCCCACTATAACAAAGATAAAGTCAATTTCTAGAAGTAAATAAAATTAGACAAACAAGAAATGTTGCCCACACATACACACACAAGAGTGCACATATATTCATCCTAAACTAAAATCACATGAAAAAGAAAATCACAGCAGCCAGTAGTGAAAGTGATTGCTAAACATCAGTGTGTTGTGTTTATGTTTCCTGATGACATATGGGTCTAACAGTTTTTTTCCAACAAGAAGCTTGAGCTTCAATGGCAAATTTAGGATAAATCAGATGGTGTCAAGCTTGCCTCAGTTGGAGCTATGTCATCAGGCTGGAACTTTCAGAAAGATGTATCCTTCAAACCAAATGTAATGACTTCGATCTGTAATCCCAGCACTCGAGATGAGAGGATGATTGTAAAGTCAAGGCCAGCCTGGGATACCCACCACGTTTTAGGCCAACTTAGGTAACAGAATGAGACCCTTTCTTCAAAACTAAAAGCAAAAACAAACAACATCAACAAAAGATGTGCCTTTCATCAATGGGAAGAGTGGAGGAGGAATCATCTTGTAGCAGAAAAAAAGAATGGAACAAGGAAACTTCTTTCTTTTGGGTTCTGGGCAATATTATGTCTTTTAAAAGACTTCAACTTCAAACCTTCAAGTAGAAATAACAGCCAAGTGAAAAATAGGAGTGCATCAGTTACATAAATTGAAGGCATTATCAAACTTGTCTGGAATGTTCTCATACCAACCCAGAACACAAAGATGTATTTCTGAGTAGGAAGTCTCAGTTCACAATTACTAAAAAGATACTATATGCAAGAGTTCATAGGAAAAAAAGCATTTGATAGTCAGACATACAGAAAATAAACGATGAAACACAAGACTGCAAAAACAACTGTGACTCATAAAAAGAAAAACAGTGTACCACTAGGAAACTCCAGAGGCACTGTTAACAATTGCTTATCAAAGAAAAAATTGAAATATGTTCAATAATTGTAATTATATTATTGTAATCTGAAGAGGAAAGAGTCTCTAAATAAGAAGAGAAAACATTTTATGAAATGCTTTTAAAAGGACCACAATAATTCTATTAATGAAAAGGAATCTTATTTTTACATCAGATCAAACGGACCAAAAATATGATTCTGAAAATACAAAAGACATTATTAGCTTGTAAAACTATGTGGTAAGATTTGCATAATTTTAAAACTACTTAGTAAGTATTGCTTAGGAATATAGACATCTTTTTAGAAATCTATAAATGGCCATAAAGTATAGGGAAGTCGTTGTCATAGGATGATGATAGATTTTATTGGTAGAATAAGTCCACAGAAGAAATGGGGAATTTTGCCTTTCTAGTCTTCACTTCTTCTTTATTTATTTATTTTTTATTCTTCTCTCATATATTACATCCCCCTCCTTCCTCTCCTCACAGTTCCTCTCCCCAACTCCCCTCTCCCACAGATCCACTCCTTCTCTGTTTCCCTTCAGAAGAGGGCAGACCTCCCAGGGATATCAACCAAACATGACATAACCAATTACAAAAAGATTAGGCACATACCCTCATATCAAGGCTGGACAAGGCAACCCAGTAGGAGTAAAAGGGTGCTTAAAGCAGGCAAAAGAGTCAGAGACACCCTGACGCCCACTGTTAGCAGTTCCACAAAAATACAAAGCTGTACCATAACATGCAGAGGACTTAGCTCAGACCCACACAGGCTCCCTGATTGCCACTTCTGTCTGTGAGTCCCTACGAGCCCTGGTTAGCTGATTCTGTGGACTGTATTCTTCTGGTTAGATCTTACTTCTTAAGGTGTGTGGGTTAATGTACAGATATTTCTTCTGCTTGTATTTATGCCATTTTAAAGTCTACATATGCCCTTATCACTTAAAGTTAATATAGTGTAGAACAAATTTTCTAATTTAATGATGGCTTATCTTTAATAAACTGTAGATAAAATTTCAGTGGAGGAGTAATTTTGACTTTTCATTTTCAAAATAACTTTTCTTCAAAAGACTACCTAATTCTTATCTTATTATGAGCTCCATTTGCCCATTATTTTATTATATCCAATTATCTCACTAGAAAATACTTGATTGCAGTGGGGTCTTGGTCTTATTTTAGACTATAGTACTACTTTTTGATAATCGTAAAAGTTATTTTAAATCACTAATACAAAGGTTGGGAGTATAACTTACTGGTATAATGCTTGCCGACCAAGTATAAGGTTATAAATTTAATTCCTCCACACCAAACTTCCTAATAATAATAATAATAATAATAAATACAAAAGCAGGAAGAAAAAGCTCAAAATATGAACAATAGAGAAACGGAAGAAAATATGAGAAAGGTATTGACTTAGAAAATGTAGAAACAAAGAATACTTTCTAGGGTAATGGCTTTGTATCCTCACTTCAACAATTATTAGTAATTATAAATCTGAGGCTTTATGGATTTCAAGGCAACAAATGTGCTTTTGGTATGGGAGGAGATTGTAAAATTCTCTGCTTGCAATAATTAGACTCACACCCCATACTCATATTCTTTTCTTTGTTCTCAAAGCTCATTGTTCTGCATATGAAGATAATATTATTTGTGACCTTTCATACTTCTGGACAGATGGGTTTGTGGCTCTTCAGGCTGCCATTAATTCAGCCATCATAGAAGTGAGTGCAAAATGTGGGACGAAACACAATTCTGTTCAGTTCTGTGACTGTGTCAGTCGATAGCTGTGTTCTTTCACTCTCTCACTTACTCAGTTACTCTTTCACTCGAATTCATTCATCTACTCGCTTTCCCCCACTGAAGTTCACCAAGGCTGCTACATGTCCAGTTGTGGTAGAACAGTGTAGATAGTAACATCAACAGAATAAGATTTTCTTTTCTCCAGGGAATCAGTACTCTAAGGAAGCTGGATGTGTAATCACATAGTTAGAACAGGAAACTTGTACTGTCATGGAATTATAAACAGTGCTCTTGTCTATAAAGAAACACACAGTTCCCAGCCTTGATGGAAGAATTCTCATTAAAATGATCTTCTGAATGATCATTTTAATCACTAATGATTAAATTAATGATTTAAATGAATCACTGAATGATCAGGTGGGAATCACGTCTACCTTATATAATAGAAAAAAAATTCCACGAAAAATGAACAGCCATTGGTTATCATGAAGCTGATAAGATTCTAAGTAGTGTAGGGAGACCAGGATGAAAGATATGACTCAAGAACCTAAATAACCACAGAACATGTGAGAAGAAACTCAGGCTAGCATCAGATCCAGTTATACATTCAGGGGAAGCAGGATGTTCTCTGTGTACCATTGTTATGCCTGTTCTCTTCACTGATATCTTTGTTTAGATCACAACAAATCACTCGGTGATGGAAGAGATGATGTCAGTAACCGGAAAATACATGAAGATAGAGCCTTTCATTGCCCAAGGAGGAATAACGACTGATTCTTTCCTTTTTTTATATATTATTTGTTTTTCCCCACTCACCTACTATATCTCAGCGGGTGTTACAAGAGAAAGGAAAAAGATGAAGGGCTTGATGACAGTGATGGGTCTTCGAGATTCTGCATTCTGGTAAGTTGATGGAGGGCTCGGAAAGCGAGTCTCTAGGGAGAAAACATCATTGACAGAGGGAATGTATTTCAGCTGGCAGAGCGCTTGCCTTGCATTTATAAAGCCTTTGACTTTGATCCACAGCACTATATTTACTGGGTGTGGTGGTACATATCTATAATCTCAGCTTGTGGGAGGGAGATGTAGAAGAAACAGAAGTTAAAGATCATCATTGGCCATATATGGAGTTCAAAGTCAACCTTGGGTACATGACACTGTTTCAAACAAAACAACGACCCTTCCAAACTCTCCATCATTATTAAAATGTAAATCTTTCTTGCTTTCATTTCCTGTGAATTACGTGGGCTCTCCCTGGTGTAATACTGCAGAGAAAAAGGATGAACTTCACCACACTTAACTCTGAATTGAGCAATGAATTACATATTTGCCGTTGAATGATATTTCAGATATTGTGCAGCCAATGTCTCTTGCTTTCAAATACATGAGAACTTAGAACTTCTAATATTCAATAAAATGCTTGCTTTCGAGCTGTTTGTTGTTGTTGGATCAACAAGCAATTCGCTTGATCCCTTAAATGGGGTGTTATGCTAAAAGCATTATGAAAAAATTCACTGTGGAGCTGAATATATTAAATGTTATGCTCCTCAAGCAGCAGCTTTAACCAAGAGAAACAGAGGAACAAGAAAATAGTATCAGTGTTTACTTACGTCTTACTTGCCCCTCACCAGTTGTTATCATAGGAAAACTGCATAAATCAGTGAGCCTCAATTTCTGCCTCTGCAAGAGTGGGGAATATATCCAACCATACCATCCTTGGATGGTTGTTGACATGATTAAGTATGCTCATTCTCTTTTAAAAAAATATATTTTCTTATTTTATGTGCATGGGTGTTTTGCCTGCCTTCACACATTTCTGTGCATGGCATGTGTACCTGGTGCCTGCATGTCCAATGCTAGATTACAGATATTTGTGAGTCACTATGTGGATGTGGGAATCAAAACTGGGTCCTCTACAAGAGCAGTCGGTGCTCTTAACCACTGAGCCATATTTCTGGCCCCTAGGCCCTTTCTTGTAAAACTCTAGCCTACACTTTGAAAAGTATTTGGTGATCAGTAGATGCTAAATATTAACATGTGTTTTGGCAGTTAGAGTTATGATCTCTGTATGAAATATCATAAAACTTCAAGTTGAAAGCCCAAGTTTCTGCTCTTTAATTACCATAAAGTGATATAGTGTCCCTTGGTCGTGGGATATATCAGAATCATGCCATGGCAAAAGCATTATTCAATTCATACTTTTTAAAAATAATAGTCTTTATTTCTTGAGCAGAAAGCAGAGGCAGCTCACTCCTTCCTGTAGACTTTCCCTTGTTAGTCATGTGCATAAATGTTGTGTATTTATCATAATTAACAAAACAGTAGTTGTTAGTTAATAAAGAGCATATTTAAACTGGGGCTCACTCTGTGTTGCACAGTGAAAGGATTGTCAACAAATGGGTACTGTCTTATGTCTAGAGTCCCAGTATCATGGATTATAGCTTTACTCTCCCAAAACTGTTCTGTGTTCCATTTGTTCAACTTTAGTCTCTCTCTCTCTGTACTCCTAGAAATTACTGGCTATTTTAAGCTCTATAGTTAGCTTATTTTCAAGTTGGGATCTATATTTACAATGGTTTTTGTTTTATTTTTGGGTTTTTTTTTTTTAGAATGATCAGGAAAATGGTAGGTAGTTGAGATAAAGATATAACTTAAGATTTATATTCTTGTCGTGACAAAATAATTTATATTGCATGAATAGGAATTGCATGTATAATTAGGGAGCAGGAAGCATTCATCTTATCAAGCTCCTACAAATTAATATCCATCTGTCTCTGAGATCAGAGGAAGTAAATGAATCATATCTTTTTTGTAGGATTCTGTTTTGTTAAATTGGGAGAAATAATAACAGCTACTGGAGCTGTAGACATAAGACAGTACCCATTTGTTGACAATCATTTCCACTGTGCAATACAGAGTGAGCCCTCATTTAAATATGCTCTCATTATTATTATTAGTGAACCCTAGTATAAATATGTTAGTTAAATAATAACTAACAACTATGGGCATACCATAAGCTGTAAATCAGTAAATAATAATGTAGATAAAGTAGGAAATGCTATAGGAATTATCTATTAAAAATAATAAAACTCGTTAATTTCTTATGTCTATAATAATACATTCACACAGTATTTTTTACTGGTCACTAAGCTTCATGTGTTAGTGTATGTGTGTGTTCTTGTGTGTGCACACATATGTGTGCATGTGTGGTGGCCAGAGGTCAACCTATAGTGAGGTTCCTCAGTTATTGTCCATCTGACTGAGTCTTTTATTGGCCTGAGATTCTTTGATTAGATTTGATTGGCTAACTAGAGCTCTATCTGTGATCTATTGGCATCTACCTGTCTCCTTTCCCCCAGTTCTAGGATTACAAGCATTCACCACTGTGCACAGTTGTTTATTTTTGTTGTTGTTTGTTTTGTAGGTTCTAGGAATCAAACTCAAGTCTTCATGCTTGCATTGCCCAGCACTTTACTTACCAAGATGGCTCCCTGTATATCTTATTGGCATTTGCTATAAACACTTTAAGACTGTAATTTGTCAGAAAGTATTAATGAAGAAAAGGAAAATGGACAAAGGAAAGACATTATAGTGCTATAATAATAATAATAATAATAATAATAATAATAATAATAATAATAATATGAATCCTCATATCATGCTATCCCAAACAATATCTGACTGATGTCAAAGTGTATAAAACAGTTAGTGTTCCTATAAGGAGAAAAAGGAACTTTATTGTAAGCACATTAGGGAGAAGAGGGAAGTATAGAATTAGGTATTCTTGCTTCCATAGTAAAGCCATGGAAAAAAAAAGTTAGATCAGAGTAACTTTACATGGAATAAAGAGACTTTAACTTAGTTATATTAAAGGATTGAAATTCAGCAAGATACATGTATATTCACACCTGAAAGATGAAAAAGACTGTCAATATTCAGGAGATTCATCTTGAATCTTTGTATTAATTCTATGTAAGTTTATTTACCAAATTACTCTATTCTTCTTATGTATTCTAGAGAAGATTCTATGAAGTCTGTTGAGTGAGTATGGGGCTGAAAGAAGGGTAATATAAGCAGCCAGAGTAGGGAATCCTTTCCATCTAACTATGAAATACTAATAGAATTTTGTTTTTAATTAAGGCTGTCCTGGGGTTTGCTCTATGGTGTCATTGTCCTCATTGTGGCCCTTCTCTTGGCATTTATTGTAAAGTTGGTTCAATTTGTCATTTTGGCCGGATTCATGACGATCTTCAGCCTCTTTTTCTTCTATGGCTTATCTTTGGTGAGTTGGTGAATAAAATCTCTCTGTGTCTAGCTTTCAGTCTAAGAAGCAAAGTTGGAACCAATTAGGCAATTTCTGTGTATCCCTATTTTTTATTTGCATGAGACAATCTGTAGATAAATAATATTGATCTATAGTTCTTGATAGTTCTAATTTTCTGTAAAATTTGTAGAGAAAACTAATTCTATATAAGAAATCATTTGTTTTGTTATAGTAATAATTCTCAGATAAACATACATCAACTGGGTCTTCTCTTGTTGTAGATCTCTTTGTCTTTCTTAATGAGTGTCTTACTAAGGAAGTCTTTCCTCACCGACTTTGTGGTGTTCTTTCTCACTGTCTTCTCCGGAAGTCTGGGATTCACAGCATTGTACAGATACCTTCCTGTGTCCTTGGAGTGGGTTCTAAGTTTGCTCAGCCCCTTTGCCTTTATGCTTGGAATGGCCCAGGTGAGTGGGATGCCAGCTAGTTTATTAATGATATTTCTGAAATATCTTTCCTCCCTGGAACTCTATAGTATATAGTCATTTCTACATGTAGCCTTTTGAGCACTGTAGTTCAATGGAATGTACTTGTGAGTTTTCAGAGAATAACCCTAAAAGCCAGAAGTCATTTTCTCCTGGAAAATAAGTTCTTTTATATGTCAAGAAAGACAAATGGATTCATAGTTCTTTAATGTAGTGTAAATGTTTTGTCACTTTCCAAAGTTTATGTTATAAATTGAGTTTGAACTGATGTACCCCAGTTAGCCATCTTATTTAATTTTAAAAGGCTATGTGGTTTAATTCTGAGGCAATAACACAAAGCAAAATAAAATGAAAATGATGCTCAACCATTGACTGGTAAATCCCTTTTTGATCCTCAAGTATTTTTTTATTCTCCTTTTCTACTTAGTTCTTAAGCTGAACAGACCAACTCTTTCCCTCAGATATGGAATTATTTAATCTCCATTATGATGTGATGATAAGAATTACTGTAACTATATAATATATATGGCATGTAATGCTGATTCTCTCGAAAATTATGGATCAGTCCATTTTTTCTTTTACTAAAAATTTATTTTTATTTTTTTCTCTCTCCCCCTCTGTGTGTGTGTGTGTGTGTGTGTGTGTGTGTGTGTGTGTGTGTGTGTGTGTGTGTATACACATGCTCACCTGTGTGCAGGTACCTGAACTGGCCAGAAGAGGGTATCAGATATTCTGGAGCTAAAGTTACAGGTAGTTGTGAGCCACTCAGTGTGGGTGCTGGAAACAGAACATGAATCCTCTGCAAGAGCATCAAGTGCTCTTGACCCCTCAGGCAACTATCCAACCCCTTCCATCAGTTTTCCTACGGTCTTTGTTTAAACATGAAATGCATTATCATTAATTTTTTATTGTCAGGCAGCATCTCCCAGAAAGTCTTTTCTTGTTCCTTTTTCCAATTAACAAGCCCTTATGTGACTATCACACTTTTGCTAAGTTCTCTTTCTACTTAATGTGTGTCTCATTTGGAACATACATTCACGATTGGTAAATTGCATTATAGTTTTTACATATCTTTGTTTTCCAGTCAAAATCTGTAGTCTTGACAGTCAAGTGATTTAACTTTGTCTTTCAGGGACCTGGTAAAAGATAACAGTTACAGTTCATGAAATAGCTAAGCTATTTTAAAAAGATGATTATTTGCCTTTGACTTACTGGGTTATTTTTAATTTCCAGCTCTTACACTTGGATTATGATGTGAATTCTAATGCAAACCCATCAGGCAACCCAAATCTAATCATTGCCACAATTTTCATGTTGTTCTTTGATAGTGTCTTCTACCTGATATTGACATTTTACTTTGAAAAGGTTTTACCAAGTAAGTAGTTCCACGATAAGACTTAATAGAATGTTTGTAATCTCATTTTTAATAATATTTTATATACAATTAACTAATTATTTGATAAAAATTTTGATTAATTAGTTAATAATTAATTAAAATGTGAGATTTTAAAAATATGTCCTTCAAATGCATCACCCACATCTCCAGAATATGTCCATTTACAGGAAGACAATGAGCAGAGTCACTCGGGAAGAACTGGTTCTTTCATCTCTCTTGCAATTTATCAGCTCGAAACTGAAATCAGAAGTTTGTGATTGTGGAATATAGAATTTTAGATGAGTGTGCAGTCCATTTCTCTTTATTTGTCTCTGACTACTTCCTACAATTTAGGGCTTTTTATTCCTAAATGTTTGTAGTTGCTGACTGATCTGAGCTATGTCATGAGCTTTATCATTCAACTGATAAATGAACACATATTTACCACCTAACATATTATGTTTTGAAACATAGCTACATTGTGATTGACTCCGTTGAGCTAATCAACATGTGTATGTATATTACCTCACATACTTGTTTTTGTGGTAACCTACTACATGAGATTTTCAAGAGTACAATACACTGTTACTGACTGTAGTGCCATGTTCTGAGATCCCTTGAACTCACTTCTCCCTTTTTGCTGAAACTGTATGGGTTTTTGTCAAATCTCCCAAGTCTTACCCTGCCATTTGGCCCCGGGGACCACCATTCTGCTCTGTATTTATGAACTCAACTCTTTATTCCCAAATATGTCAAATCAAGTGACACTTTCCCTACTGTGTTTACTTTCCTTCATTTAACAATAATTTAGTTCACCCATGTCATTATAGGTGGTTTAAAGTAAGAGCAACTCTGCTCAAGCTAAGCCATGCTTACTTAAATGGTTGTGAGAGGAACCAGGGCACCTGTATTTTCAAGGTCGGACAGGGATAATGCAGCTATCCTACAATAATATATAGCCACATCTGAAGGACATTTATAATTGTATTTCCTTTCAATTTATTAATCCATATAAGCTTCTCAAAGGCTATGATTTTGGTCTTATTGGCTGACTGAGCTCAAACACCCCAAGAGGACTTGGTACATCCTGGGACTCAGTAAATACCTGTAAAAGGTCCTTCCTTTGCTCCTGTCTAGTATACTTTCTCTGCTCGAGAGCACAGACTGTTTTTCCTATGTGCATTTCCTATGCAAGACACCGGGGCCAGTGCTCCATCCCAGAGCAGCCATGGGTAAACACATGAAGAAAAGGTGAATCAGTGAGAAGCAGCACAGAGAGATTTTCCTTTTTAGTTAATAGTTGTTCTTCCTGATTTTGAGTGAATCATGCATACATGGTAATTGTCTCTGGTGACTTTCCCAAAGTTTACTGAAGAATAAGTTATTCAATTTATCAGCTTTGTTAATATGTGTATACATAGAAGATGAATAGTGTATATATATATAACCAAGAATTATATATATGTTTATGTGTGTAAGTATAGTGTTTATATGATATATATATATGTATCATATATGCTTATATGTTTTATTTCCAGTACTGATTAAACAAAACTTCTAGTGAAGGAGTAATGCATAGTCTAAGTAATACTGATCTAACTTGGACAAATTTCCTTAAGAAATGTTTACAATACTTTTTTCTGTGCTTTAGTGTTAAGTTTTTGCCTTTATTGTTAAATTGCCAAAGTCCTTGTTTGGGAGTCAAATTTTAGTTTTTATTTCTGGTGCACTCATATTTCAGGTGACTCAGAATTACTGTAATTCATTCCAAATCTTATTATAGAAAGATGTTACCATATTTTTTAATCCCTAAAGGTTGCTTATTCTTTGAATTCCCCCCCACCAGCACTTGAGTTGACAAAAATCTATTACATCTCCATTGCCCCGTCATGGTAGCAGCATCTTAGGCAAATGGCTTCTCTGCAAATAAGTAGAGATTTTAATGTTCTTCCTTTTATTTTTGACTAAAACCTTATGCAATATGTGATATAATTCATTTTTTCTCGTCTCAATTTAAAAAATTTTTAAATTTAGTTTGAAATATGTGCTTTTCCAATTTTTACTTACCAATATTTCATATTGTTTTGGTATATTTCTACCTGATTATCTTATGTTTACACTAGTCTTTATTTTGCCTTCATTTTTAAAAGATACGTTTACACTGAATGCAGAGCTCTAAGCTGGCAGATTTGTTTTTATTTCAATAATATAAATCTGCTGTTTTTAATGTTATTTAAACTTGAGACATCACGATCTTCTGTCTTGCATGGTCCCCAACAGGAAATGTCTGTTCATTGTTATCATTATTTCCTTTGTAATGTCCAGTTTATTTTTGGCATCTTTTAAGATTTTTATCTTTTCTTTTTGTTGCTTTTAAAAAGCCTTCTAAATTTAAAATGAATTTGTCTCGTGTGTATGTGTGTGTGTGTGTGTGTACACTTATGTGCACACATACATGCTCATATTTAGATTTCCTTAAGATTTTTAAATTTATGACCATAAATTTCATCAATTCTGGGAAAAATTGGGAAATTAATTTTCTTTACATTCGCTGTTCTTTTAGGAATTTTGAATGAGCACTAGACCAATTGAGATTACCTCATAGCTAGCTCACTGGTACTAGACCAGGTGAGATTACCTCATAGCTAGCTCACTGGTACTAGACCAGGTGAGATTACCTCATAGCTAGCTCACTGGTACTAGCCCAGTTGAGATTATCTCATAGCTAGCTCACTGGTACTAGACCAGTTGAGATTACCTCATAGCTAGCTCACTGGTACTAGACCAGTTGAGATTACCTCATAGCTAGCTCACTGGCTATCTTTTTATCTTTATTTTTCTTGTACCAAGCAAGTTGACACAATGAGAGGAACTTATAGAAAAAATGAACTTACTTTGATTATATACTTAGCTTCTCCTGCCCTTCATATTGTTTGGATTGATGTGCTGTGCCCCTTTCCACTCTTTCTTATGGCCCATCAAATAATTGTTTTGTTATGTTGTCTTGCTTTAAAATGTTCATTTAATAGTTAGTAATTGTTTAATTGACTGTGTGAACTCATACTATATTTGGATATGTAATTAGTAATTTCCTCATCCTTTTAGTGACTGTATAGACATAATATATTCGGATCTGCATTTTGGATAACCCAAGATTAGAAATGTCTTTCATTTTGCTTTATATTTTCTCTTTATTTTCCCTCAAAAAATCATTATTTATGTAGCTAATCTAATATCTTCATATTTTTCTCTAGTAGTCCCAATGTCAAAACACCTTAAGACAGTGTTTGCTTGTGTTGAAATATATTCACATTTAGAGGGGATTTTAGAACAGTGGCTGATCCCATATGTAATTACACTGGTTTAATAGGTGAATATGGACGACGACATCCACCCTTGTTTTTTCTGAAATCCTCGTTTTGGTCACAACAAAATCAAGCTGATCAGATAGCCCTTGACAATGAGACAGACTATGAGTTTTCTGATGACTTATTTGAACCTGTGTCTACAGAATTCCATGGGAAAGAAGCCATCAGGTGAGATTTCATGTGGTGCAGAGGAAAGCCAGGATGGGGCAATGCTATCCACAGCCTAAAACTTGCTCCAGACATGCATTGCAGTTAAGCCCTGCAAACCCTCCATTGAGTCCTTCGCAGGGTTCCGACCTAATCTCATGTGCATTGCCTGTGATTTTCTGTCCTGTATTCTGATGCTTCTAAAAACTATGGCATGCTTCTTTTAGTGCCAAACTTAAATGTAAGACATCAGCAGCCACAATTCAGCAAACCTCCTCTCTGCCTGTCACTTACTGCTTCTGTTCTCCCCTCTTTTTCTTTTCCTTAGCTTCAGGGATTCATGATTCCACCTTGTTAGTTATACCAGCCATTTTCCCTTTGCTCATCTTAATAGTTCTTCCCTTATGAAGTCATTGTTTCTACTAAGAAGACAAAGGAAAAGGGAAGAATGAAGTGAAAAGGCCTGGAGACAAACGGGAAGTCAGCTCAGTATGCCTTTCAGTTATGCATATCCTCATTCTGGGTTACCATAAAATACCTGTTTCACGTAGTACTATTTGCATTTATTTCATATAAGGAAGAAATCCTCAAGGTCCTTATGTTTGCTACTCTTACTTTAGATAATATTTTTTATTTATTTTTTTTGTAAATTTTACGAATATATACAGTGTATTTTAATCATATCCAGCACCCCACTAGCCACTTCCAACTCTCACGGCTCACTACTAACATGTCCTCCTCCCAATTTCATGCCCTGTTCATTAATATATATAAATATAAATATTAATATATATCCCATTGAATCCAATGAGTACTGTCCATTTGCACATGTATATTGTGAGAATATCCACTGAAATATGGGCAACCAACCTGTCAGTGATCACACACCCAAAGAAAAATGGCTCTCTTAGCAACCATCAAAAGCCAATAGCCCTCAAGTAGGGATGTGTCTCGTAAGTCCATCCTCCTTTCCTTTTCTTTTTGAGACAGGGTTTCTCTGTGTAGCTTTGGAGCCTGTCCTGGAACTCACTCTGTAGCCTAGGCTGGCCTCGAACTCACAGAGATCCAACTGGCTCTGCCTCCCAAGTGCTGGGATTAAAGGCGTGTGCCACCACCGCCCAGCCCATCCTCCTTTCATAGTGGAATTTGGACTGGCTTGATCTTGTGCAGACAGCCACATGGATAGAGTTTGCCAGCACTCCTCCCATCCTCCAGCTTTTACATTTTTTCTATCTCCTGCTCTGTTCCCTGGGCCTGGGCGACAGGTGTTGGTATTTTCTAACTTCTAGCCATAACTTTCAATTCCTAACACGTGACCTGCTTTATAGTTACCCTTATTGTCCTGAGTTTGGATAACTTTTAACCTCAGGCAGAGAAAGTCATAGTAAGACAATGGTTGTTCGGTCTACTGGTATCTCTCATTTTCTCTTTGGTATTTCACTGAACAAAAAGTGATGTGGAAGAATGAGGAGTTAATGTTTGAATGAAATAAGAAATCAATTTTTCTTTCTTTTTACTTGAAACCTTTTTATTTTCATGTAATATATTTTGATCATATTCTTTCCCCTTTCTCAACTTTCTCCAGACCCTCCCTATCTCTCTACCCACCCAACTTCATGATCCGTGTTCTTTCTCTTTCTCAACCCCACAAAAGAAAAACAAATCAAACAAACAAAGCCAATAAGACAAAAAATTCCAAAACAAAACAAAATGTCCCCTCCCTGAAAAAAACAAAACAAAACATGGAATTCATTTTGTGTTGGCCAACTACTCCAGGGCCTGGGGCCTCACCTGGAGTGTGGATGAGATACCCAGTGGCGCTCCATGAGAGAAGAAATGACTCTATTTCCCAGCAGGTATCAGTTGCAAACAGCTTCTTGATTGGAATGGGACCCCATGTCCACTTCTTCATGCTGGGATTTTGTCTGGTTTGAATCTGTGCAGGGCTTGTACATGCTGTCTCTGTGAGTTCATATGTATATCATCCCTGCTGTGCCTTAAAGATGCTGTTCCCTTGGAGTCATCCACCATGTCTGGCTCTTAAAATCTTTCTACATCCTTTCTGAGCCCTGCTTGAGGGGAAATATTAGATAAAGACATCTCCTGAGGGGCTGAGTGATTCAAAGTCTCTCACTGTCTGCACAATGCCTTGTTGTCTGTGTGTTAATTATCATCTACTGCAAGAAGCAGCTGTGAGAAATATATTTTAAGCAACATACATAAACCCTGAGCTGCATGAGAAAAGACAGTTGGTGGCATAAAACAAATGTACAGTTACTTGATAGAACACAACCAGATAGATAATATGCCTACATTTCCAGAACTACAGTGGTTTCTGAATTGCAACATATAGAATTTAGTGTTTCACAGTACTTAAATTATGATTGTTCACACCCCTCTTAGTAACCATAATCTTCATTATAGAATCAATGGCATCCAATACTTTTCATGGACCACTTTCTCAGCATATAACATGAAACACTTTGTTAGTCTTCAAACTAACTACAATGCATGTACTGTTAGTATTCCTTTCAGAGCAGGAAAGTAGTTATAGGGAATAATTATATTTGTCAGCTACTAAACAGTTAAAGTACAATGATAGCTAAAAGCTTCGGATATTGTTCACGACATTCTTCTTGCCACTCTCTCCTGCCTGACTGACCTAAAGAGATTCTGGGCTTCATGAAGATATCACCTCTAACATTTGTATGTCGCTCTGTTCCCTGATCAGCCTTGTTGTGTTAGCTGTCTATGTTGTATCCTTACCGAGCTTCCCCATCGCTAGATATGAGTCAGGTCAGGACTAATGCTCAAGAACAACATTCAAGCCTTTGCCCACACTGAAAGAAGCAACCTTTCTTCCAAGGGAGCTCAGGTACTTGTTAAGTTTTCAAACATTAGTTAAAGTACCATTGCTGTTTCATTACAGCTAAATGAAGCTCACATGCTTCCCCTCATACTCTTGCACCCCAAATTTACCCAGATTTTTCAACCAAACTCAGAGCTAGACAATAAAGAAAAATACTGCCTTTTAAACAATTTATTTCTTGCTCTCTTCTCCAGAATCAGAAGTCTTACAAAAGAATACATAGAAAAGTCTAAGCGTACAGAGGCTTTGAAAGGTAAGTAATTAAGATACAGAAAATCTTAACTTTTAGTTAGTTAACATTCTCTCTGTGATGAGTTCTAGACTTTGTAAGTAGGTATTGAGTCTCATGTTGTTATTGTTTTGCTCCCCTCCTAACTGAACTAATATTGTCATGCTGGGTAATTTTTGTTATCACATGAAACTAGTAGGAAATTTAAGAACACTTTTGTCTACCACTTTTAGTTCAGTATGGCAATCAGATGACCTTCTTCAATATTGTGTGTACATTTGTGAAGGAAGAAAGCAAAATTTTATTTGGTTCATAGGATTTTTAGTTGCATAATAACACTATTGATTTGTTTTAAATTTAAGAAATTATCAAATGGCTATAATGTGCCAAGGTGATGTTGAATCTGTTCAGGCAAAACAGTTTCCATTCCACTAAAACTGCATACTTCAACATTTTTGAAAGTGAAAAATATAGCATTAATTTTGCTTTAATAAATGAATGAATGTATTCTTTCATAAATTTTAGCTGCATACTATAAATACATAAGCACAATATGAGCCCTGCATTAAACCTACATTTGTGATTTTAAACCTTCATGTCGTTTCCCTCCCAGATCTAGCATTGGACATATATAAAGGTCAGATCACTGCAATCCTTGGTCATAGTGGAGCTGGGAAATCAACACTGTTAAATGTCCTTAGTGGGCTGTGTGTTCCCACCAAAGGTAAGAGACTTTCCTCAAGGTTGACAAGCGGATCATCTGTGCTTTTGTTACACATCTGAGCATTAAGTAAAGACAGAGATAATTAAACTCACAGAAACTGACATTTAATATATATATTTTATAAAATGTATATGATATTAGCTTAACTTACAGAATTTTAGTATTTTAGGAATATTCAATTTTCATAGAATTCACATTGTTTCAATAGATATTGATCACAGTCTTCTGTATACATAAAGTACTCTCAAAACTCAGCAACTTTAAAAATATCAATCATGTATATTTATCATAATTAGATGGGTTAACTGGAAAGGTCTCTTAATCTTACTGTTTGACTGTAACTTATGGCCTAGGATGGCTTTACCTATACATCTGAAATTTTAGCCTTATTCTCTCTCTCTTCTTCTCTGTCTGTCTTTCTCTCTGTGTGTGTCTCTGCCTGTGTGTGTGTCTGTCTGTGTCCCCTGTCTCGGTGTCTCTCTCTAGTTGTCTCTCTGTGTCTCTTTCTCTCTGTTTCTGTCTCTCTCTCATCTCCGGAAAATTTCTATGGCTGAGGTTCTAAAGATTTTGAGCAGCAAAGGAATCAATGCCAACGTAAAACAGCAGTCTCGTGTTCTTTCACTATTATTAACTCACATTTCACTGATCCAAGCAAGTTACACACATAGCTAAGAGGTTTAGAGGAATTGACTTCATTTCTTGGTGGTAAAAGGTAGGATTACCATATTCTCAAATACAGGTGAGATAGGATACTAAAATGAAATTTGGAATAGATAGACCACAGGAGTAATATAAAATCACATATCTAATTTTATTTTGTAAAGTTTTTTAAGTAACTGTAGGTGAAATGTGCTATTTTATCTTGATAATGTTTTTTGAAACCCCTGTTTACAGGCTGTGTCACTATCTATGATAACAAACTCTCAGAAATGACTGATTTGGAAAGTATCATCAAGCTCACTGGAATTTGTCCACAATGTAATGTACAATTTGATTTCCTCACTGTAAGGGAAAATCTCAGGCTATTTGCTAAAATAAAAGGGATTCAAGCACATGAAGTGGACAATGAGGTACATGATATGCAAAGACTAACATGAAAATTCCAAATGTTTCTAAAATGTTTAATCCACTTTATTTTGATTTTGGTTGCATTAAATTACCTACATACAAATCAATGTATTAAGGTTGGCTGCAAAAATATAGGAATAACAAACACATGTAACCTGTGATACCGTCTTAGATCATTAAGTATATTCCTTTAATCTTAAAAGAGCCTTAGATAAATAATTTGATTTTCTTCACCTTCAAATGAGATTAAATCATGAAGAGGTAGATAATTTCCCCAAGTCATGTATCAAGTAAACATGGAGTCATATGAAGCCCAAGAAGATATCGTTACTTTTTGAAAACCATTACTTTATTGTATAGTGTTAAAAGTTTCAAAAAGCATTCTTGTTGTGGCTTAAACGTATCTTTGTGTGTGTGTGTTTGTGTAGATACAAAGAGTTTTGATGGAATTGGAAATGAGGAATATTCAGGATATCCTTGCTCAAAACCTAAGTGGTGGACAGAAGAGAAAACTGACTTTTGGAATTGCAATTTTAGGAGACCCTCAGGTAAGTCAGAGAAGATTAATAGATAAATTCAAAAATCAATTTGGAAATGACCTTCTCACCCACAAAGGCACTGTGATGGAGGTCCTATGGTAAAGCAGTGGGTGCTGTAGTGAACTATATACATACTTAGCCTCTATTCTGCCTGCTCCCATAGTCAGTGAAAATTCTTTCATTGGATCCCTCCTCCAGATTTTCCTACTGGATGAGCCCACTGCTGGGCTGGACCCCTTCTCAAGGCACCGGGTGTGGAATCTCCTGAAGGAACGCAAAGCAGACCGCGTGGTCCTCTTCAGCACTCAGTTCATGGATGAGGCTGACATCCTGGCTGGTAATTGCTGACTTCCTTAAGCATCACGATGAGGACTTAGGTCTGAAAATCTTGAATTATTTTCTTGGTGTTTTTATGTTGCTGGATGCTATGACCCAGGTCTTTTTGACAAAAGTTTGAGGTGTCTGTATCCCTTCACGTTCTACAGCACGTTCTACAGCATTGTGATGACGCAGAGCATGGCCTGCTTAGGAAGCTCACTAATTGCAAGATAAATGCCATTCAGTTGAATTTCATAATTGAATAAATCAACTTGAAATGTTTGTGCACAACAAACATTCTGTTCAGGTGTTTGACACATAAATAATCTACATAATCATCAGAGATGATGGCGGGCTTTTCTTTTTTTCTTTTTTTTTTTTGGTTTGTCGAGACAGGGTTTCTCTGCGTAGTTTTGCGCCTTTCCTGGAACTCACTTTGTAGACCAGGCTGGCCTCGAACTCACAGAGATCCGCTTGCCTCTGCCTCCTGAGTGCTGGGATTAAAGGTGTGCACCACCACCGCCCGGCTTGATAGTGGGCTTTTCTAACTTAATAGCATCTGACTTTTAAAGTTGTATAAACTCCTGTGCAGTTCACTATACTTCATATTTCTCTAAAATGAATGATATCTCCTTTCTTTGTTTCTTCCTCTTCAGACAGGAAAGTGTTCATCTCCAAGGGGAAGCTGAAGTGTGTGGGCTCATCTCTGTTCCTGAAGAAGAAGTGGGGGATTGACTATCACCTCAGGTAGGTCTTCTAGGGGAAGGTGGGGGGAGATGGGAACTGGGCTAGAGCAAAAGGTGGTGCTGGATGCAATCCTTGCAAGAGGAGAGGGCCACAGGGATCTGCAAGGAGATAGAGGGATGAGCAGCGGTGAATACAATCAGCATACATTGTATACGTGTCTGAAATTTTCAAAGAATTAATGAAAATATATTTCAAAATAAAATTTATATGCGTATAAGTGTGCATGTATACATCGTGTGTGTGTACGTGTGTATGTAGGAAGAAGTAAATGGTGGAAGAGAGGGCCAGGTTGGAATATAAGATAACTGTCATATTGTAGAGGAAGTATGAGAAAGTATAGTAAAGATGTAGCTAAATGTTTACACTATTTGATTACTCTAAAGTCCAACAACTTTCTCAATCCCAACAAGATTCTACTTAACATCCTTATTCTCACTAACCCAGAGTAGTAATATTGTCTCTTAACTAATATCCTAGTTAGTTTGTATGTATTTGCATTAACTGACTTACCTCTTTATTTCAAATTTGCACAACTTGTTTTTTTACATTGAATTTATAAGTGTTCTTTTCTGGTTATTTTTGGATGTTGGAGACTGCTTGAAACAACATATTCCATTTTTTAAATAACAGCTTGCAGCTGAATGAAACGTGTGTGCATGAGAGAATAACATCGCTTGTCAAACAACACATCCCTGAATGCAAATTGTCGGCAGAAAGCGAAGGAAAACTGAACTACATATTACCCCTAGAAAGAACAAATAAATTTCCAGGTAATTCATTATCCATGAGCTATAAAATGAAATCCACAATAATAGTGAATAGCATGGAGCATCAGGTTGATATGCATGAAGTATAACATTAAGCATTTGAGGTGATGCATCACTCAGAGTTCTCTTAATAATAATAAAAGCTTGATGCAATGACTGTCACACTTTAGACACAGGAAACAGAAGCAGAGAGAGTGAAGTTACTTAGCAGAAGTCACTGTTGCAAAGGCGAGTTCTGCCTCCAACCCCATCTCCTCAAAAGTGAGGGTGTGTTAAATCCTTTAGTCATAGTTTCAAATACTAGGAGCTTTTTCCATGTTTTCTGAACTTCTCACAATGGTGGTGCTAAATACAGGTTTACAGTAGCAGTGTCTACTTAATACCGGATAAAACGACTCTTATTGTTGCTTCATTCTGAAAACTGAGTTGGATGTCTCTTACCAAACAGTAGAGAATAAAGCATAACCTGCCATGGGGGTGGGGGAGGAATAAAAGAACAAAGCAAATAAGAGACAATCAAACAATGGGAGTTTATCAAAACCTTCAAGGAATATGTGTGTGAGTGTATGAGGAAGAAGCACCTGAGTCATAATGATATATGCTGATGGACAGCAGAGTTAAAGATGATTGCACAGCTAGTGTGTGACACGTGGACTGTTTCATAAATATTCAGAAATAAGAAAATGCTTCAGAGATTGTATCATAATGCCGAATGACTTTTAAGTAAGTCTCTTGTTTGTTTTTCATAGTCTTTCAGTATCCTTGATGTATTATAGCAATATGCTAGGGCTCATTAATCTGCAATGAACATAGTGACTTAAAACTTTCAGCTTCACTCATTGGCTAAAAGTCCCATTATGTGGTTATTTTATTTACTTTTTTATTTTTTTATTTTTTTTGGGGGGTGTCATGACTTGAGAAACTATCCTTGGTGTCAGGACAGTGCATGAAATAGAATAATTGTGTTTGGCTTTCAGGGTGTTTGCCCAAGATCATTAGGGACTATGAGAGCCCATGTTAAGTGAACAAGACCAGAAAGATTTGCTATATATATGCTTAACAAAGGCAGTGTCTTAGTCACTGTTCTAGTGTGTAAAGGGATACCATGACCATGGGAACTTTTATAAAAAAAAAAAGTATTTAATTGGGAGATTGTTTACAGTTTCAGAGGGTTAATCTGTGACCATATTTATGGGGAGTGTGGTGGTAGGCTGGCATGGCACTGGATCATTAACTGAGAGCTTTACATCCTGATCCAAAGGCAATAGACAAAGAGAAGAGCCTGGGCCGGGTATGGGCTTTTGAAACCTCAAAGTCCCCCTCCAATGTCACACTTCCTCCAACAAGTACATACTTATTCCAACAAAGACACACCTCCTAATCCTTCTCAAACAGTTTCAACACTTGTGACTAAACATTCCCAATATATGAACCTACAGGGGCTGTTCTCATTCAAACCACCACAGGCAGATAAATTACTAAGGAAGGAAACTCAAATATATACTTTGTTAGGAAAATATAAGTATGCTTTAGAATCATGAGACATGTTAACTGAACAATAATCATTCCACTTAAAAAGACATAATCTAGAAAACAGCAGAAATTCAGGTAGAGTGAAACCTGGCAATCAGTACTTACTAACCACTGAAGACTGTGGCAGTCCCTCAGCCAGCCACCATTAACTGCCAATAGCACCTCGGGGAAAGGTGAGGTTCATGAGCATCTTTCCATCCATGAATTGGTGTTGAAGGGTCCAGTCTTGTACAGGTCTAGAGCAGGTAGTCAGAGATGCTGTGTGTTCATGATTGCAAAAGCCATGCCATATCCAGAAGACAATTTCATGGCTCTCCTCCCATCCTCCAGCTCTCGCACTCTTTCTGCTTCCTCTCTTGTGATGCTCTCTGAGCCTTGGAGGGAGTGATAGACATAGATGCCTGCATTTAGGGTTGAGCTTGCCAACAAACTCATTCTTAGATTGATGAGAAATTGTGTGTGAGTCTCTGCATTAAGCATCATCGACCATAAAAACAGCCTTCTTGAAGGCTCCCTCCCACACATATTTTATTTATTTTACATGTTTTGGGGGAGGGATGCATGAACGCTACAGTTTGAATGTGGTCAGAGGACAACTTGTGAGAGGGTTCTCCCTTTATGCCTTCTGGGTTCCAGGAAGTAAAATAAGGTCACCAGGCTTGGTAGCAAGTGCGTTTGCTCTCTATGTCATCTCTCCAGCTCTAGTTCCATCCATTTTCTTGAAATTTTCTTAATTTTATTTTTCTTTATGGCTGAATAGAAAGAATTCCATTTTGTGCATGCACCACATTTTCATTGTCTATTCATGGACATCTAGGTTTATTCCACTCCTATCTATTGTGAAAAGAGTAGCAATGAGCATTGATGTGCAGACATCTCTGTAATAGGATATACAGGCCTTTGGGTATGTGCTCAATAGTGGTATAGCTGGGTCATATGGTAGTTCTGTTTTGTTTGTTTCTTTGTTGGTTGGTTTGTTTGGTTTTTGTTTTGTTTATTTGTTTGTTTGTTGAGCTTTCTGAGAAATCTTCACATTGATTTCCATAGTTGTTGAACCAAGTTACACTCTCATCAGCAGTGAATAGGAATGCAACATTCCCAGCATCCTCTCCAGCATTTGTTGTTATTTGTGGTTTTTGATGATCTCCTTTCAGACTGGGATGAGATAGAATGCCAAAGCAGTTTTCATTTGCATTTCCCTGATGACCACATTTTAAAAATTGTTCATTAGATCTTTACAGGGATCTTGAGAGATGCCCAGACCTGGGAATTGAGAACTATGGTGTTTCTCTAACAACATTGAATGAGGTGTTCCTGAAACTGGAAGGAAAATCAACAATTGACCAGTCGGGTAGGTAAAAAGAATGAAAGCCATCATGATATGTCCATTCTGAAAATGCTACATTTCAACAGTCACGACAGTTGTTGTTGCTCTTTGAAGTTCTATAGAAATGAGGAAATCCATCACCATCTGTTGCCATCTCTACCACAGATGTGCCTCACCTGGGATGTCTGACAAGAACTGACCAAGTGTTTATGTATCCTAGATTCTCTATCCTGTGTCCATCAAAATGCTTTCTTGGAAACTTCTATTTTTAAAAAATGATCCATTTAAACTTTGGACATGTTACTTATGTTACTTGATACATAGGGATAAATTACTTTTTAAAAAGATTTATTTCATTTTTAGGTGTGTGTGTGTATGTGTGTGTGTGTGTGTGTGTGTGTGTGTGTGTGTGTGTGTGTGTGTGTCCGTCCATGGAGTCCAGAGGCATTGGATCCCCTGAAGCTGGAGTTTTAGGCAGTTCTGAGCTGCCAACATGGATGCTGGAAACCAAATTCAGAACCTCTGGAAGAGCAGTATTAACCACTAAGCCATCTCTCCAGTTCCAATAGGAATACATTTCTAAAACAGGAAGCTTAAGACATTCAACAGTAGGATCAATAATGGATGTAGTTTGAGGAAAAGGAATAATTTTTGAAGATAACTTTCCTTTGACTTTATTAATGAAAATCCACCCAGGTTTCATTGAAAACAAGTTGGAGCCATCAAGGTAAAGGAAAGAGAGGCTGCTTCTCTAGTAAGAACTCAAATTCTTGAGGCTATTTCTTACCCATCTTTTCACAGCTGTCTGGGTTCAACATGGTTTTGAGTTCCTCTAGGAATAAAGTACATTCCAGGGCTACCTGCCTTCAGGAGTACTTGAGTCAGTTACTCCAACGTTCATGGTCTCTCTTGTTGTTGAGTTTCTTGTGGGCAGACAGGAAAAGAAGCAAGTAATAGGAATACTACTCTGTCTCCTTGTCAGAAGTCATTGGTCTCACCCGGTCTTGGCTACAGTGGTGTGGCCTAATAGTAGTTACTCATATCCACTTTTCATTATCTTTTGTAACACCCTTGAGTTCCAGTAATTTGTTCAAAGAGGGATGTGTGTCATTGGGGAGTCAATAAGTCTGTTCACAAAGCACTTCTAACTGGGCCTGGTGGTACCCACCTATAATCGTAGCTCTTGGGAGACTGAGGCAGGAACATCATGAGCTCAAGGCTGACCTGTATTACAAAGTGAGGTCCCTTCTCAAAAAGACCCACAAAATTTAAAATCTATTTCTAATATTTCAGTACACACAAATACATTTAACTTGTGTAAATTGACCTTGTAACAAAAACAAAACCCCAAAAGACTCTTGTGGGTTCTCTTATTATTGTCACAGTTTGTTAGAGAAACTGTTGAGTTTATGGGTCAATGTTATTATCTAGTTAATGAATTGTAATTTATATAACATGAGCTGTTCATCTGCTGTTTTTTCCTATTGAGGAGTTCAGCATCAGCTGCTCTGTAACACTCATGTAAAGCAAGCTTTAGAATGTTTTCTTTACCCAGAAAGCTGCTTTGTGCCCTCCACAAGTATCTCCCCCACAAGATTCTCCTTAAGTAACTTATACTTTTCTCTGCTCTGTGCCTTAATATATAAATGGAAAAAATACTGTTTTACATTCTTTTAGGTCAGCTCTGCTATCATATGCATTAGCATGTGGATATTCCCTATGCTGTTATATTTCACAGCTCTCTTTTAAAGAAACATCATTTGAAATAGTTTCAACTTTCAAGGTTGTATTGACACATTTTTGTTTTATCTTGGAATTCTGTTTTCCCACAAGAGAATTTTTTTTAAATATCTGGATTAAAAAATGCTTTGAGAGAAAAATTTAATCACTTATTAGAGATTGCTTGCTTTTGTTTCATAGATGTCAATGTATCAGAAGCTGCAGGAACAAGGGGCACAGGGAGGCTTGCTGAAATGGAACAACTTGTCTCTTTACTCAATGAGGCGAGCAATAGGAAAGGGGGCATGATGCTCTGGTGGCAACAACTCTATGCAGTTGCCAGGCTTCGCTTCTTGAAGTTTAAACACGAAAGGAAATCTGTCTTTTTTCTGTGAGTATTAAGATATCCTGGCATCTTCCAATTGTTGCATTAAAATACACCTAAGTAGAACAGCAGGAAAAAAATGATAAAAAATAAATTTCAGTGCAAGTATGTACCTGTTATTTCTGTTAACAGTCTTGGTATTTATACATTATTATATTAATGCATTGGATGAAAAATCTCTCAGAAATAATATGAGGCATAGACTCTTTCTTTATTACTGTTACTCCATTAAAGTCTCCGAAGTAGAAACAATGGACACCTTAGAACTTAATGTTGTAGGTGTGTGTATGTGACTCCTGACTCACAGATTTCACAGAATTCTCTGGAACTGGAATGTGTCTGTAAAGTTGATACCTGTTCACATTCTACCGTGTCTCTGGGTCTCTTATGTGAAGGCTGACCCTTCTCAATGCCTGCCAAATATCGGGCACTGTTAGGAGCTGGACATGAAAGACATAAGTTGACTCCCAAGGAATTTGTCTCGTGACATTAGACCCCTGTGCTCATCTCATAGTCAATCAATAAGATGTCAATCTGTTCACACATGGGAGCCAGGACATATTGAGAATTCTAGTCGTACTTGTTGAATAAGTGATTCAAATTGAAAACATTTACAAGGTTGAGATCAAAAGAAAAAAATCTTTGCAGATAATTCAGAAATGCTTTGAAAATCAGAGTGGGAGAATCAAGAACAGAGGTTTGGCAACCACAGAGTCCAGCAGGTGAGAAGTCTTGGAGATCCCCATGCCTGCAAAGGACATAAGGATGAAGTTTCGGCATTAGTGCTGGAGTTCTGAAATACAATTTTTACATGTTTTCAGATACGGATCAAAGGAAAGAGAAACACAAAAATGGATGGCATTTTGACCCTATGAGGATTAGAAAACTGTGTTGCCATGAGCAAGAGTAGAGACAGTGGGGTGGGAGGGAAGAGAGCAAGACTTGAGTATGGGGGTGGGGGGCAGCGGGACATTAGAATAGAAGCAGGTGAAAGTGAGACTAAAGCTCAGCTTATAATCTAAGGAACTCCATTCTAAAACTGTACGGGCTGTCCCATGGTCAGAGAACAGCAAGGGAAGTGTACTGAGGAGAAGTCCTGGTTATCACTCCCATTTCAGAGATGAGGAAAAGTTCAAGAACTAAAACAAAGCACCATGCATACGACTGTCTACTTTTACTAATGTCTTGCTTGTATTCTATCCGTATCTTTAAAAGAATGTTTTGAAGACTGGTCTACAGGTCTATGTTGTCAATTTTTTTTCTATGTAGGATTCTGATTTTGGGGATTGGACTTCTGCATATTTTGTCAGCAAATATTCATAGGATAGTCCATGACAGCGATTACTGCTGGGAACTGTCTCCTCATATGTACTTCCTCACCCCTGGCCAACAACCACATGAGCCTCTCACTAACTTACTGATCATCAACAAAACAGGTAAAAATGCCACTAATATGTAGTTGAGGAATATTGTCACTGTTAAAAAACATTGCTTAGAAAAGACACACATGAAAAAATGATGAACATGTTTTGCACCTAGTTTAGGAAACTCCATCCTAAATTAGAACAATGATGCCAGAAATATATGATAAAGGAGATATGTATTATGTCAGCACACATTGAAAATCAAGAAGTTTTACATAAAAATACTGTGAAAGTTTACTGTCACAATGACCATAACAGGAGATTTGAGAAGTTGGATAGAATAGCATGTTGATAGGAATAATTTGTAAAATTTAAAACATTTTAATTATATGACCACCGTTGCAGCCATTAGGATAAGGCAATAATATATTGTTTAGTTCATTTCTATTTCTATTTCTATTCTAAAACTCAAAAGATGTTAGCAAAAGTTATTTTTAATGATCAGTTATTTTTTAACTAAAAGAAATCAGAAGTATACAAGCATTATTATTAATATCATTATTGAACCATATTTAGAAAGTCTATAAAAGAAGACCTAGGAAGAAGGTTCAGTGCAAGTGTGAGGACAGAGTTCTGATCTCCAGAGCCCACATAAATGCTTGTTGGGTATGGAGGCCTCTCTATAATCCCAGAGCTCAGGAGGCAGAGACAGCGCTACCCAGAACAAGGTGGCCATAAAGACCAACTGAATGGGCGTGTCTGGCCCACGTGAGAGACCCTGCTTCAATACATACAGTAAAGAGCAATCAAAGAAGATGCCTGGCTTCTACTTTGGCCTCCACATGCATATACTCACATGTGCTCCCACACATATGCTAACATGCATGCAGATACATAAAGCAAAGAGGGAACAACAGGTATTTGTTCAGAGGAGAATTAAAATCTATACTATTCCATGCTGTAATATATAAATGACAAAAGAGTCATTTTGATACATAATCATGTTGCATTCCCTTGGTTTATAGTGCCTGTTTTACTATTAGGAGCACAGATTGATGACTTCATACATTCGCTGGAGAAACAGAACATATCTTTGGATGTTGATGCCTTTGGGACTAGAAATGGCACAGAGGAGACTCTGTACAATGGAGCTATCATACTGTCTGGTGGTGAGAATGTACGTGCATCTCCAGTTAGTGACTAGGAACAGAGCTGTGGCTCTGATAGGGCAATTTGATGAAAAATGGAGTCTGAGACATTTTATACCAATAATGTATATGACCATATATTTTAAATTTGGGGAGAGAATTAGAGCTATGATTATACCATTTAAACCTAAAACTTACTTAAGAGAATGCATAAGATTCCTACTTTCATTCATTATTCAGAGAACTTTGTTCATGAGTTTAATAATAATAAAGTTATATTAATTACTAGCTCAATATACAATTATTACCTGAGTTTGATTCCTGGAATCCACATGGTGGAGAGAACTGACTCCTGCAAGTTGTCCTCTGACCTCCACACATGCACATATGTGTACATGCATAGATGTAGACACACACACATTGATTAATGAATGTAAAAAATTAAAAACAATACAATTTCTAGTTGTTATTTGAAACTGCAGGCCAGAGACCCAAGTGTAACCCCTAAATTAGGTACAGTCTGTAAATGTTACATGGCCTTTCTTGAGGAGATGTGAATAAAACCAAAGACCTTATTCTACACATCTAGCTTAGTAAACCAATCAGTTTGTTGGGTTTTCTTACAGGAGTATGGGTGAATCTGGCATCTGTATTATCATAGAGTTCACCCCAGCATGAGTAACAGTTCCCAAAAGATGCATCACTACAATTTACTGCACAGTTTGTAGACAGCTAGCTCCACAGAAGAGTCTCTTCTCCCTCAGCAACTTAACTATTTCATAGCCACAAGAAGGGGCCTCATAGGCCATGTAATTTCTTGAACTTCTTGATTCTTATCCATCTCACATCTTTTTCAGGAGGGAATGTTTCAATTCTAAGGAATAGCTACCTGACTGTAGTCATAATTAGTTTGTCCTATTAAAGGTTTGTTTTAAATTTTCCAATACTTAATTAGGGTATTTAAAAATTATGGTGTTGATTTGTGCATCTTTAAGGAAAAGGGAATTGAAGAAGCACCAGTACATCAACTACATCACAAAGAATGCACCCTCCTGTCAGTCAGTATTTGAAAAGAGTGTTTACACATTGCACACACTGCTTTTATGTTTCCTCTTTCTGTGCTGATAATCTTTTTGTTACATTCTAGAATTACAACTTTATGTTAGTATGCAACACCAAGAGACTGAATTGTTTTCCAGTTCTGGTGGATATTGTGAGTAATGGGCTACTTGGACTGTTCACACCATCAGCACACATTCAAACTGACCGCAGCTCATTTCCTGAGGTTGGTGTGTATGTGTAGGTTCTACTGTATCTCAAGTTTTCAGGATCATTCCATTCAGAATGATCTCTATGTTATTGTTAGAGTTTCTTTCCTACATTAGATCAGCATTTGGATCTATCTTAGGATGTATTTATATTAATTTGATATATACACTGTTACAGTATATTATATATGACTATGCATATTCAGTTGAGCTGTTGCCTGTAAGTACTAAATGATAAATTAGGAGAGAGAATCCAAACACGCTGACTCACACCTATAATTCTAGCACTTGTGAGGTTAAGGCAGGAACATTATGAGTTCAAGGCTAACTTGCATTTTCATAATAAGAATATATATATATATATATATATATATATATATATATATATATATATATATATATATATAAAACAGAAGGAGGAAGACAGGGAGGAGGGGAAAAATAGAATGTGAAACTTGTAAGGTTAGAATTCCTGAATATTAAATTGGTTGCATTGGTTTAAACTGCCAAAATATCACAACAGTTATTGGAAGCCTAAAATTATTGATCATCTTTAAATGTCAGCCTAAATTTTAGAATTTTACAGTCATAATAATGCCTTGTTCTCATTATTATTTCCATTTTCATAATCATGGATATATATATATAAGCAAAATCTATATTGAAAATTGAATTAGGATTTAAAAAATAGCAAAATCTATATTGAAAATTGAATTAGGATATAAAAAGGAGGAAATCTCAAAACAAACCCAAGGCAATATTATAGGAAATTGATTATGTTTTGAGCAATGTAATCTAGATAATGACTTTCAACTTTGCACACTAAGTACACTGCATTACTTTCATTCCTAGGATAATAACTACAGACCGTTTGATCATTTGCCTTATTTCTTCTCATGTATCCTCATGATGGCCTCTGTTCCTCCTTATATCTCCATGACCAGCATTGATGACTATAAGGTAGTAGAAAATAATGGAAATTTTAGTTGATTTAAGCAATTGGAAGTTATTTATAATGTGATAGTGGGACTTTTCTGTAGTATGGTGTGCATGTTTATACACTGAGCAGTTGACTCAAATACAATTGCATATTATAGATGTAAAAAGCAAGACTGAAATAAATGGAGGAGGGAGGAGCAGATGGAAAGATGAAGAGAAAAGAAAATGAGAAGTAGATAAAAGCTTGGTTTGTTTTACTTCTGGATAATGGAGGCATTGTGATGAGATTTGACCCCCTAAAACTTAATCTTTTCAGTAGAAGACTGGGTGAGATTTCCTTAGAAAAAGAAACAATAAATTTGAGTTATATGTCACACATTTCTTCTTGGAACTAATTCATGAAACAGAGAGAGATCTCAAGCAACACTCAAAGGTCTTATTAAACTAAAAAGAAGAACTCGGAATCCAAAAAGATTACAGTGGCTAGAAGTTGCATATAAGTGTGTCAAAGAAGAAATTACACAGAGCAAGGCCTATAGAACTGTACACAGGGTTGTTTAGAGTCTGTGCCAATACTGAGTCATGCATACATACAGCAGAACTTCATGGTCTCCATAAGATGAGCAAGTTCATATCTATTTCCAATCATCAGTTGTAGGGGTTCACCAAAGGATTCAACTTCGGAGCAAGATTTAAGAACTAGGGACAGATTTTGCCTGAGCATGTGAGCTAGTGGGAGTGGAGCGCACCGGCCGTTGTCGCCGTCACCTTCCTCCTCCCCAAACTCCAGACAGAGGGGTGACTAGGCCATCGGCCCTGGAGCCGAGACTTGTCTCTTATTTAGTTCTTGGGAGCTCCTGCTCGCGTAAAATCAGAGAGCAGGTCAGGATCTCATAGTCCATCAAGAGTTTCCAAACATTCTGAATCCCATTCTCAATCAAGATCAAAATCCAGGTCAAGGTCAAGGAGACATTCTCATAGATGCTACACTCAGTCCCGGTCCCACTCTCATAGAAGACGATCTCGAAGTAGATCCTATATGCCAGAGTATCATCGACAAAGAAGCCGGAAGTCACTCTCCAACGTCTAATCGCAGAAGATATACAGGCAGCAGGGAAAATACAGATCCCAACACTTGCCTAGGTGTCTTTGGCCTCAGTTTGTACACAGAGAGAGATCTTCGTGAAGTATTCTCTTGATATGGACCATTGAGTGGTATCAATGTAGTTTGTGATCAGCGAACTGGAAGGTCACATGGATTTGCTTTTGTGTATTTTGAGGGGATAGATGACACTAAGGAGGCTATGGAAAGGGCAAATGGGATGGAGCTGGATGGAGAAGAATTCGTGTGGATTATTCTATCACCAAGAGAGCACACATGCCTACACCAGGCATTTACATGGGCAGACCGACTCAGTGGTGGTGGAGGAGGAGGAGGAGGTGGCAGTGGAGGCGGCAGTGGTGGTAGACAACGAGATTCTTACTATGATACAGGATATGATCGAGGCTATGACAGACATGAAAATTATGATTACCGGTACAGAAGAAAGTCACCTTCTCCTTATTACAGTCGATACAGGTCACGGTCAAGTTCTCGTTCCTATAGCCCAAGACGTTATTGATAATGGAGTGGTTGTGGCCAAGGACTTTCCTTTTTTTTTTTTTTTTCTTTTTCTTCCCTCTTTGATTCTGGACTTCCAAGCTTCCAATGCTTCCCAGTCCTAAAAATAAACAAAAACCCGGTTTATTTCATCTATAATGTGGTCAGTTGTGTTGCTGTTTTCCACCCTTTGTTATACTCTTAAAGGTGTAATTGTCATTTAAGTCGTTGAACATCTGAGTAAAAAGGAGCCCAGTTTTAGACTTTGTGGTTCTCTGCCTTTACTATGAGGAAAGAAATGATCTTTTGAAAGCTTTTGTGACAGATATTGTAGTAGATGTCCTTTTATTAGAAATCTGCAGTTATAACAAACTGCTTTTTAACCTTCTTTGGGGAAAGATAAATAACACTTGAAGTAGATCCGTCATGTCAAGTTTGTCTGGAGTGGCATGGAACAGTTGATTAGTTGAGTGCAGAAAGTTTGAAGCTGTAGGAGAAAATATGAAGAATGTAACTTTGAACCTAAAAAATTAAGTCACCTTTTAGGAATTAAAAGCTTGTAGATTCCTATAAAACTTGTTATATTTGAAGTTACATGTTAAACCTTATAAACTTAAAGTGTGGTTTTTATGTTAAATTTACAGAAACTTAAGTATTCCCTTAATCACTGAAGGAAAACCTTTATTTATTACCTAGAACAATTGTATAACTTGCTGTTAGAAATTTTGGTATTGGTTGGTTATTGGTTTCATGGGTTATTGTATAGGATAGGATTCTAAAATTCATGTGGGGAAGAGTAATTTCAAATAAAAGTTAATTTGAAAAAAAAAAAAAAAAAAGAACCAGGGATACAGTTGAGTGAGTAAAGTGCCGGACGTCCAGGCAGCGGGACCTGACTTTGATCTCCAGCATCCACGTAAAAGCCAATCAGTGGTGGTATGCTTTCAACTCCAGCACTAGGAAGCAGAGACAAGAAGATTCTAGGAACTCACTCTAGTCAAATCAATGAGTCCTGTGTTCAGTGAGAGATCTTGTCTAAAATTAATAATAGTAATAATAATAATAATGTTATAATGATAGAGGGAGATACCCAATGTTGTTAGAATCTTAAATGATCTTTTAATAGAAAACCCAGAACCAGATATCAGGGTGAAAGCTGAAAGATTAGAGAAGCAGAACAGCCAGCCACTAGTTCTTACCTCTGTGAAATCCTCATTCTAAAGAGAGTGAGTAACTGTTTCCACACACCTTACATACCTTTCTCTGCCCTGCCATATTACTTTCTGGGATTAAAGTCATGTGTACTTCCCAAGCAAAGGCATGAGATCTCAAGTGCTGGGATTAAAGGTGTGTGCCACCACTGCCTAACCTCTATGTCTAATCCAGTGGCTGGCTCTGTCCTCTGATCCTGACAAATTTATTAGGGTACACAATACATCACCACAATCCAACATCAATCACCAGCCTCCAAAGGCACAAACATCCATAGGATGCAAACCCACACCTGTGCATTCACATGTGAACACACATATGTATACACACACACACATACACACACACACACACACACACACACACACACACACACACACACACCTCATCCAAAAGAATAGGGCTAAAGTAGTTCTTGAGTAAAGCATTCTTTAAAAACAAAAGGCTTAAGTTAATCTACAGGAAACTTTAACACTTGCCAGGACAAAATCAAACCTTCTTAAATAAGAATACAAACCAAGTATGTGACAAGGTAAATTCACAGTGTCCAATATCCAAGAAAAATTGCTTGGATTTCAAAGAAACAAGAAAACATACTGAAACAAGAAGGGAAAAAGTCAATTGAAAACAGACCCAGAAATGACAAGGAAAATAAAAGAAGTAACATGTAAAAAGAAAATGTTAATATGATCAAGGTTTTAACTAAAAGAATGAGCATGGTAAGGAAAGGTATAAGAAACAACTCAAGTGGAAATCCTATAAGTACCTGACATATCTGTATGAAAACCAACGAATGTGACTTAGAATAAAACACACAGGTGAAAAAAAGCGTGAACTGGAAGACAGCAACAATAGACCGTAAAACTGAAGCACAGAAAGGAAAAACAACTCCGGAAAAATAATCTAAGCTTTAATGATTCATGGGATAATATTAATTGATCTATCATACATTTAATTAGATTATCCAAAGCAGGAGAGATAGAAACGACAGTTAATACACTTGAAGAAAACTTTTGAAATTTGTATCACTTGGTAGATTTTTTTAAATATAAAATTTAGTGCAGCATATATCTGGAACATAAAATAACTACACAACCAATATATATTATTATGAAATATATTAATGACTTTAAAATAAGCAACTCCAAAGCTATCATGCCATATGCAATTATTTACAGTGTTTTAATCAGAATAAAACAATGAGAATTTTACATAGAAAAAAATGGCTACCTTCATTAGTGTAAGAGAGTAATTGTTTTACCACTGAAAGTTAGTGCTTAGATGGGGAATTTTCCTTCTTCGGCTATTAAGTCAATGTTTAATTGACTGCACTATTGCTCTGTCAATGACTTTGGATGATTTATTTTTATTAACTACAACAGCACATTAGGATAAAATATTTTTATTAATAGCAACAGCAAGTTTTGATAGAGAAACTTTAGGATGATCTGCTTCCCTTAGTCTGTGTAGTGTCTAATCACTAATGATGACTATCTCATTTGCTTATTTTCTATATGATTTATAGTTTTACAAAAATAATATCCAACTGATGATTGCACTTTCATATCAGAACAGAGCTCAGCTCCAGCTGTGGATTTCAGGTCTCTGCTCATCTGCATACTGGTTCGGGCAGGCTCTGGTTGAGGTTCCAATCTACTGGGCACTCACTTTATCTATGTATGTTGCATTCTATGCCTCAGTCCCTGAAGAGAGTATGCTTGCAACTGGAGATCTACTTATTCAGGTAAGTGACAACATTCCTAAAACAACTATTATTAAATGATTCAACCAAAAACTTGACATTAACATATAATACACTATTTCAGTTTTTAATATTTTCATTTTTATAAGGCTTTCTTAAAGTGGGGTTAAAATATATATGACATAAAATTGTTGATATGGCTTTTTTTTTGGACAGGGTCTAACTGTGTAGTTCTAGCTGGCTTTGAACTTATGGAGATCCTCCTGAGTGCTAACACTGGTTGCATATTCTCAAATTATATTCTCAAACTTTTTTTGTCATCCCCACACACAAAGCTTCAGTTAAGTAGCACCAGAAACCGAGATCCTGTACTGAGAATACAAGCATCCATCGGTATGACTATCTCCAAGCAGAGGCTGTGGTAGGCCAAGAGTGATCAGAACACACCAAAACCCTCTAAGTTGTTGTTTTTTGAGTTAGTTGTTGTATGTAAACTTTTGTTTGCAGAAAACTGACAGTTGCCTCTCTCCTGGTTTTGTGTAGTTTATAATGTTCCTGCTGAGAAATGAGAAGTCTAAGCCACCTACTCTACCACTCTCTGTGATATTTAAGTTATTATAGATGAAGGAACATGAAAATATTGTTTCATGATATTAATACATTCAAATGTTTTCATGTATCACAATATTTATTCTCATATCCCTATCAATTTCAGATTCTGTATGTTGGTGGTTATGCCATGTCAATTGTTTTTATGACTTATGTGATTTCATTCATCTATCGCAAGGGAAGGAAAAATAGTGGCATTTGGTCACTTTGCTTTTATATTGTAAGTATATTTACTATATTTTTATTTTTATGGTGAAGTTTAGTACTAACACTTTTTTAATGTTTTTGGTTGGTGTAAAATAAACTAATTATACTTTAAAATATTTCACATGTATTTTTCTGAGAATTTTCACTTGTTCCATGATAAAATTATGGAAATGTGTGATATATGTATATATGTTAAAATTTCTCTATTTACATTACTTTCTTTAAAGGTAACAGAATAAGTTATAGGGTCATAAAATAAACCTAGAGATAGTTTTGATATTTCTTTTGGGAAAAAAGAATTAAATGAGGTACAAAGGACATGGTAATTTCAGAAGACTAGAAATTTTGTTAATTTAAAAATCTAAAACTAAAACATGATTCTTGAGAGATTCCTTGTTAAGAATCATCAAATGACATCTCTTTCTAAACTTATAAGGGAAATATGTGTGGCTTATATGTACTTATTGTGGCTTTTATTTTTTGAATGTCTTAATTACATCACTATCTAACAAATACTTGATTTTTCTCTCTGTACTAGAACTTGAGGAAGGAAACATGCAGATTATTTAGTCTCTGCTTCCAGGGAGCTAAATAAGAACTAACCTTTGCGCCTAATATTTTGTATTTGAGGCACTGGAGGGCTTGATATACTTCAGCATCAAATGATGCTGCATTTGTATTTTTGTATTTGCCACACTACTCACATTCTCATTTTGTACAAATTAATTGCAATAGTTTATAGTCACTTATTTCCACAAGTTAGCATGAACATTGACATATACCATGGCATAGTACCATAAAACTGAATAATTAAAATAATATATATATACACACTGCACATCCACACAACTGAATAATTAAAACCATATACGAAGCAGAGATTAATTCCTGAAAGTTAATAGGGAGTAAGATTTCCTAATAATGATATTTTTCTAAAGACACATTTTTCTTCTTTATAAGAAAAGGCAAATAGGACAAAAAGCCAAAAGAAGAGAAATCCGGGCCTCTCCTGTAAAACAGTAGAACCTGAAGAAACGGTGTAGAGTAGAAAGCAGAGCACAGGAAGGGACCTTGTTAGGGTGGAAATTAAGGCTAGAATCATGGCTCGCCGTGAATGATGTTCTCACCCATGAATCCTACAGTTGTCTATGTTTTGTTAAGGGAAAACTTAGAAGGTTTTAGAATGGAAATACAGTCAGGGAAAAGTACTCTGGCATCAGAATGAACTGAAGAAAAGCAAAGAACCTTCTAGAAAAGCTTTGGCATATCTTAGAAATGAAAAGGTGAGGCCATGATGTTTTAAAGTTTGCACCTGTGACTTCTGTTCTGTTGGTAACTGTTGTTGTTTGCTTTTTATTCTTTTAGGGGGTCCGCCACTCAGCTCCCAAATAAATCACTCACAGAGACTTATTCTTAAGCTTGGCTTAGTTTCTAGACAGCTTTTCTAGCTAACTTATCCAATTTATCTTTTGCCTCTGGGCTTTTCCCATTCTTTTACTTCTGTAAATCTTACTCTTACTCTGTGGCTTGCTGTGTAGCTGGGTGGCTGGTCCCTGGAGTCTTCCTCCTTCTCTGGCTGTTCCATCTCTCCTCCCAGATTTTTCCCTCTAAGTATTCTCTCTGCCTGCCAGCCCTGCCTATCCTTTCTCCTGCCTTGCTAATTGGCTGTTCAACTCTTTATTAGACCACCAGGTGTTTTAGATAGGCACAGTAACAGCATCATAGTTAAACAAATGCAACATAAACAAAATTAGCACACCTTAAAATAATATTCTACTACAGGTTCCAGTGCTACTCAGAGCCATGTTGCACGCCTAAAATTCTCTTATCAATATATCTGGGTGGGGGAACCCTCTAAAAGAGTATTGCTTCCATTCAATTTCAAACCATTTCTCTTTGATTATTGCCTATAGCTTATTTCACTCCCTAGACAACATCAAACCAATTTTATTTTTGTTCTTCTATAACTGAAACTGGATATAGAAACTTCATGCATCAGATCCTATATCTGTCCAGCTTTGCCAAATTTTGAATGTCAAGTCAAATGCTTTTAGCTAAGTCAAGGAAGAAAAGTCAATTTTAACCTAGTTTATGAAATGGAAATCAGATTAGAATATATTCAGTGCAAGTTTTCTCTAAATTGAAAGCACATTTGTGGTGATATATTGTTAAATATAAATAAATAAATATTGATATATATTGATAAATAAAGCTTGCCTAAGAATCAGAGAACAGAGACAGCCACTAGATTAAACATAGATGCCAGGCAGTGGTGGCACACACCTTTAATCCTAGCACTCAGGAGGCAGAGATTCAGCTGGACCTCTGTGAGTTCAAAGCCAACCTGAACTACATGAGATTGACTCAGTCTAGAAGAGAGACAGAGCCAGGTAGTGGTGGCACACACCTTTAATCCCAGTACTTGGAGAGATCTCATGCCTTTGCTACCAGTATTTGGGAAGCACACACTCCATTAATCCCAGCACTAGGAAGGAAGTGAAATGGCTGGATGGAGAAAGGTATAGAAGGCGTGAGAAGACAGGAACTACAGCTTTTTGGCTGAGGACAAAGAGACTTTCAGTCAGAGGATTTGTGGAGATAGGATCTCACCTTCCATTCAGCCTGAGAATTCTGTAGTGGAGAGAAATTTCTCTAGTGACTTGTTCCTTTGTCTCTGTCTTTCAGCATTTACTCCAATATCTGGCTCCAGGTTTTTATTATTAGTAAGACCATTTAGAATTTGAGCAACACACATTAAATTTTTGGTTTTAAGATTTATTTTTATTTGTAATTATGTATATGGGTGTGTATTTTCAAAAACAGAGCTGCAAAAAAAAGAGATGCTGTGTCCCTTGAAGCTGGAGTTACAGGAAGATGTGAGCTCCTTGATATGAGTACTGGGAACTAAATTCAGGTCCTCTGTAAGAGTAGTACATGCTCTTAACTGCTGAGCCAACCTGTAGCCCCTTACATTGCATTTTAGAAAACAACTTAAAATGTGTATTTCATTTTCTTTTAGGTCACTCTCTTTTCTATATGTTTTATGATTCTTGGTCCCTTTCCAGATGAATTTCTGTTTTGTGCCATTGCCCTAATTCCGCCTGCTACTCTAATAGGCTGCACATTACTACATTTGCAGGTAAGAAATATATAACATTTGTATAAGTGTCTCTGAATAGGAGGTCAGTTAGAAAAGCTTTGTCCTCAAGTTAGAAAATATGTACTTGGAAGAGCCATGAAGATTTTGCCTGAGGGGAGACCATAGCTCCATTTACCTACAAGTTAAAAAGAAAATGTAGCCTTTGTGGCTATTTCCTGGGGATATTGGTAGTGAGCAGTAGGGAAAAGAACACTAATATTAATAAAATCCTTGGACATGCTCAACCCTGATAGTACATATGAAATTCTTTCCTAATTTTTGAGCTTTGAGGCTTTCAAGTGCTAGTATTTGTATCAATTTTTATGCTACATTTTTGTATTCGATACACTCTAACTAGAGCTGATACAACAGCAATTCCAGCTTGTGGGAGGCCTGCTCCCACCTTTTAAAGGGTTTCTATGAGGAAGAGAGAGGAATAAGAAACTTTTAGATAGAAAGATATCAGAGAGGAGACAGACAGAAACACAGGATAGCTTTGGGAGGACCTGGATCAAAATCCACTGGTCCCGTCTATCTTTTCAAAAGGGCTTTTTATAACAATGCCAAGGGACAGGTCAAAAGACCTCCCCCTTGCTAGATCAAAGCACACTGCACAGCCAAGTGCAGACCCTTCTGCACAACTGGTAACTACACCTGTGGTCAAATCATTCCCTTATGCAGCTCTGCTGGGTAAAGCAAGTTCAGATTCTCATTAGGAAACCTCTGTGGGTCTCCACACCAGCTTTACTCACAGACTAGATGTATTCCCTGAAAACGATTATCACTTCACCCTTTAGAGTTTCTAGTGGAGGATCAAAGGACGGAGTGAGGTATCAGAGAGGGCCATGAGTGTAGGAGGGGAAGGTGCTGGGAGAGACCCTGTCTCCTCTGCTTCCTGGGTTCTCTCAGTAGATGATCCACAAACATTGAATGTCATCCTTCAGAGAAAAGCTGCATGGCTCCCACACCATGAAAAGAATGGCAAGCTCTCACTACATATTTAACAATTGGTACTTCCTTTGTGCCCATGGAAAACTTACAGAGTTGATCAATGGTCCAATCACATTTGGATAACATTTATAACTTATAAACCTTTGTATTTAAATTGCTCTTTCTTTTGCAGAATTCTCAATTTTATGATATAGGTTTTGAAGACTCAAGCATGGACTATTCCTTTCTGTGGTTCCTAGTAGTAAGTACCCCCTCATTTGATATTACTGCACACAGAGATACCCTTAAGTAAATGGTGCATGGGTGCTTTCTTGATCATATTTTGGGGAGAAAAATAAAACCAATTCTGGAGACCAAATCCAGAATGTGTACCTGTTACACAAATGTTCTGTCACTAAGCAACATCCCCAGCCCTAGTTTGAAAATTAAGATGTTTTACCTAACTAATTTCCAGAAAGGTAATATGTTTCTAAGTATAGAGCCATTGATTTTTTACGAATAACCAGTGACAAAATAAACTGTACCTTCCAATTCTAAAGACATAGTCTAGAGCAGTAGTTCTCAACTGGTGGGTCATGACCCCTTTGGCAAACATCTGTCTCCGAAAATATTTACATTACAATTTATAATAGTAGCAAAAGTACAGTTATGAAGTAGAAATGAAAATAATTTTATGGTTAGGGTCATCACAGCCTGAGGGACTGTATTAAAGGGTTTCAGAATTAGGAAGGTTAAGAGCCACTAGTCTAGATGGTTGGGGATATAGCTCAATGGATAAATTGATTATTATACAAGAGTCAAGACTTGGGTGTATATTTATATTTCCAGTATTCACTTAAATGCCAGGTGGGCATGACATCTCTGAACAAGAACCAACATGGTCTGGGTTTAAGTGAGAGAGATGCAGGCTCAGTTAATAAGCTGGAGAGTGATTGAGAATGACACCTAGTGTCATCCTCTGACCCTTCCAGACACCTATATGCATACATGCATGCACATACATACATACATATGTACATACATACATATAGTGTAACCAAAGAATGAATGAAGTTCAATGTATAATATAATGTAGTATATTGTGAACACTTCCAGTGTTTCTGTACAAAGAAATGCAATTGGATTTGACTTGTTTTGTAAGCAAAAGCATAGCTGGTTCTTGAAATTTTAACCATCCTGTCTCATGTACATCTGTAGAAGGCTGAGAGCTTGCAGTTTACTTCTAATGTTAGCATTTGGTATTTCTAATTGACAACGTCTCTCTTTCCCCAGCCTTTCCTACATTTTGCCATCTTCCTAGCTATTCTTCGATGTTTGGAAAGCAAACTTGGAATGAAAACAATGAGAATGGATCCTGTGTTTAGGTTTGGAGAAATCAAATAGTGTTGTGTTCTTTACTGAATGATTTTGTATGAGAGCAACATACAAGTTCTCATAGACATCCTGCCCATTGGGCTATGGTGAGGAGATAACTATGGGAACAGAGATGCAATCATCAAAACATGGGGTCTGGGTCTTAAAGATGATTGTGATTCCATGATCAAAATGGGTCCAACACACTAGAAACACAGGAAATCCAGGGTTTCATCTGTCACTGTATGCAAGAAAGGAGCAAGAATCATCACACACAACAAGATTAGGTTGAATGACAACTGCTCTGTGTACTGGAAAGCTTCAGGGACATAGCCAATGCAGGAAGGACCACAGAGGTAAAGGGGGGGAAGGAACTATGACAGCAACAATAATTCTCTTGCTCATGGAGTAAGAAGCCTAGCTAGTGGGTCATGTGCATTTTCTATCAAACTATAATAGAAAAAGAAATGGGATTAGGTATCCAGGGAGCTTGAAAGTAAGTATGCTCTATTCAAGACTCAAGAAAACAATCAGAAGCATATTAGTCCTTTTTAGTCTTCATTACTTTTTGGATTCTACCTTTGGAGTTCACCACTTGTGTGGGAGAAGGGAGTGGCTGAATGGATAAAGGCACCTGCCACCAACACTGGGGGTCTGAGGTCAAGCCCAGTCCTACGTTGTGGTAGGACAGAACAAACTCTTGAAAGTTGTTCTTTCCCTTTTCACCTCCTCTCTCTCTCTCTCTCTCTCTCTCTCTCTCTCTCTCTCTCTCTCTCTCTCTCTCTCTCTCTCTCTCACACACACACACACACACACACACACACACACACACACACACACACACACACATACACACAATAAATAAACAAATGTAGAAACAAACAAAAACAAAAAATAACAAAAATGATGAGCGGGAATGCTACATGCTTTTAATCCCAGCACTTGGGAGGCAAGCAGATTTCTGTGAGTTTGAGGTCAATCTGGTCTACAAAGTGAATTCCAGGAGAGCCAGATCTGTTTACACAGAGAATCTTTGTCTTAAAAAAACAAAACAAACAAAATGACAAATGGCAAAAACCAACCAAACAAAAACCCAGAAAATGAGTCTCCACTTGGCTGGGACTTCACAGTTTGCCCCTGTGAATCCCAGGTGTCAAAGCCCTTCTGTCCTAGCTAAATGAGAATGGCTGGCCAGTCTACTCCCACATTAGCGCCATCTTTGTTACAGAAAGTTGGATAGTAGAGTCAACCTTTGATCTATCACCTATGACCACAACGAGAAAGGGAGAAAGAGAAGAGAGCCCAAAGTAATTATCTAGTCAGGAAAGTGTGAGCTGGAATGGAGAGGCAAGGGTTCCTCTGACACACCCCAAAGAAGTGGCTGTGCCTATTCACACAGCTAGACTGATTCTGAGCATTCTGGTCCATCGCTCTAAAAACACTCTTGACAATGTTCGTGATTTGTATTCATTTTATTCCCAGAGTACTTATTCCATAAGATGTGATGTGAAATTTGTTTGCTAAACTATACATGTGAAGCTGCCCATTGAGGTAAAAAAAATGACATGTCCCTAAGAAAGAGAACTGACAAGAGTCAAGATGCAGTAACTGCTTTACTTGGTGACACTTCAACCAGTAGTTGTTGAGGTGGGAGGGAAATGGATTTGCTGACAAGAGATGAATAGTGTAAAGATTTATTGTTCATCCAGTCTACTCCGATATAAAATGTAGAGAACAGAATTGGTCTTGATACATCCATGGACCCCAAGGATCACTTACTAATGGATTGCTTTGTCTGTAGAATTTCTTCAAGAAGTGGTCATGTATTTAACAATCCAGAAGAACCTGAAGGAGAAGATGAAGATGTGCATCTAGAAAGAGTATGGACAGCAAATGCTTTGACTTCGGCAGACTTCCAGGAGGTAAACCCTGTAAAGCAGCTCACAGCAGAAGTGACCTAAGACTGTTTGCAGTTAAGGCATGTGTTCAAGAGTTCCACTTTAAAAGAAGGAACACCTGCAACTATGTCACATATCCTCTTAAAAGAAATGAGCACTTTTCCTGAATGCATGGTGATAAAGCATCATTGAGTGGCCGCTGACTTGATCTCATGCTCAGGGACCAGCAGCCTTACTCTTCAATAAATTTGCATTTCGGGTAAAAATCTTACTGCACTCAGTCCTGATTGAAAAGGTGAGGTGCAGAGATATTCAATCTATTTCATCCATGCTTAGATTTTGTCAATCCAGTTCCACGAGCTCTGATAATAGAGTGTAAACTAGGTTACAAGAGCTATCTTATCTATTTGAAAGATGACAGTCTAGTGATATAAATGAGATATGAGTTCAGATGTCAAATTTGCAGCTAAAAATATTATTGTTGGAAATAGCCACCACTGTGACTGCTTCTGATGTCCTTTCATTCACCCCTCACTGGAGAATGTACCTTTACCAAGCTTTTTGAGTCCCTCAGACACTATGCAAATTTCTTTTTTAATTGTTCTATAATTAAACACCCAGAGGATGTCACAGTGGGCCTTTTATTTCTTTCAGTAAAAGCTGTAACCCTTTTGGGCTCTTTCAAACACGAGCAAGTATATTTAACTACTAAATCACCTTGTCATCATTCCCTTCTGAGTGACTGTGATAGAGTAGAAATTGGGATGCCCTTTGGAGGTTCTAAGGCTCATTACTAAAACAATTTAAGACTGGGCTCAAATGGAAACTTAAGGACAATTTTATTATATTTTCAAAGAAAAACCCCCATGGCAGGTAAATTGTAGCACCACAGCAGGTGCCTGGAAAAGGAGAACAGGGGGCGGGGAAGGAAGGAAAAAAAACTCATGCCATTTTAAGCTGACATGGAGATCAGACAGATGGTGGATGAGTAGCCATATTGCAGGGAGGGAGGCTTTAGAGAAAGAACAAGAAAACTCAAATGTTGGAAGAAAAGCCTGAAGTGTTAAGGAACACATGCTTAGAAAAGAGATAGAAGGAAGAGAATGAGAAGTTACAGTTTTCTGAAAAATTCAGAAACTTTGTAGGCAGGTTTGGGGCCTTTACACAGCTGCACTCTGTATGAGGTGAGGGTTCTTGAAGGTGTCAGGGCAGTACAACATCTCATCAAGGAAGTAACTGTTACACCTTCCTCTCTAGCATGGCTTACGATGATGACCCCACCTTCCCAGGGGTGGGCCCCTGGCCAAGTAAAAGACCTAGCCCAGCTGGAATGTTGAGAGACTCTATTCTATTGACCATAAGTTTTTTACCCTAATGATTGTTCCCAGACTGATACAAACACTCACCACCCACAGAGTAATATTCAAGATGTTCTGTACAATAAGGGACATGATTAGCGCTTTTAAACCAAAGGTAAATGACAGGCTTTATTATACTTGCTTCTGCTTTATTTTATTTTTATAATAGATCTTTTCCTTCAGTGAACTCAAGAAATCAGTGCTGTGGGATGTTCTGTATGGCAAATATGTTGCTCATTAGTCAATAGATAAAACACTGATTGGCCATTGGCTAGGCAGGAAGTGTAGGCGGGACAAGGAGGAGAATAAAGCTGGGAAGTGGAAGGCTGAGTCAGAGAGACACTGCCAGCCACCACGATGACAAACAGCATGTGAAGATGCCGGTAAGCCACGAGCCATGTGGCAAGGTATAGATTAATGGAAATGGATTAATTTAAGCTGTAAGAACAGTTAGCAAGAAGCCTGCCACGGCCATACAGTTTGTAACCAATATTAGTCTCTGTGTTTACTTGGTCGGGTCTGAGGGGCTATGGGACTGGCAGGTGATAGAGATTTGTCCTGACTGTGGGCCAGGCAGGAAAACTTAAGCTACAAATCAGGTCTCTTTGAAGGCTAAAAATTCATCCTTAAATGTAAAACAATAATAAAATTATATTATTTTGAAACATTATTAAATTTGAGATTAGTGGATTTTAGGTAAAATTTACAGTTGCAGATGTGTTTCAAAAATATTTTAGGATATTACTAAAACACAAGGAAAGTATTTCTTTCTTGCTGTGTTCCCATGTCAATGCAAAGACAGTTCTAGGGATTCAAACTATCTATTCATTGGACATCAATGAGATTACATAGATAATAGCTGTGCTAGCTGGAAATGGGTAGAAATACCAAGGTCAAGCTAAGTTGGTTTTAAGACGCTCCATGCAGATGCATGCTTGTAACCGCCATTCACTGGCATGCCTTGTTGCTTGCAGAAGCCAGCCATCATCGCCAGCTGCCTTCGCAAGGAGTACAGGGAAAAGAAGAAATGCTTTGTTTTTAAGAGCAAGAAGAAGATCGCAACAAGAAACATCTCTCTCTGTGTTCGAAAAGGTTGGACAGAGGTTCTGCTCAGAAGCACCCTCCAGATGTTAGAGTCCCTGTCCCTTCTGCATGCTTCAGAAGCTGTGCTATTTCTTTTTTTTCACAGTGGAGTGATCTTGACTGTTTCCTTTTTGATGAAAATGACTTTGCCTTTGAAAAGGGGCACAGTCACACGACATGAAAAAAAATATCACATTTTGTTGTTGTTAATATTGTTGAACCTTTTAAAATATGGTCTTCCTATTCAGTCAGTGCTGTTGCTCTCCTAGTGATCAATACTGTTTACCAGGGAACTGACCTACATTCTGCTATTCCATTCTGATATCTTTTTTGTTTGTTTGTTTCATTTTACACTCTTCCCCCTCCCTCCCCTCCTCCCGTTCCCCTCCTAGTTCCCCTCCTACCGGCCCCCTATCTCACCCCCCATTCACTCCTCATAGGGGGTAAGGCCTCCCTTGGGTGGTCAACAGGGCTGGCATACCAAGTTGGGGCAGGACTAAGCCCCTCCCCACTGCATCAAGGTTGAGTAAGGAATCTCACCATAGGGAATGGGCTCTAAAAAGCCAGTTCATGTACCCAGGATAGGTCCTGGTCCCATTGCCAGAGGCCCCACAAACAGATTGACTGTCAACATGACTGTCACCACATTCAGAGGGCCTAGTTCAGTCCCATTCAGGCTCCCCAGCTGTCAGTCCAGAGTCTGTGAGCTCCCACTAGCTTGGGTCAGCTGTCTGTGTGGTTTTTCCCATCAGGATCTTGACTCCCTCTTGCTCCTATAATCCCTCCTCCCTCTCTTCAGCTGAACTCTAGGAGCTTGGTCAAGTGCTTGGCTGTGAGTCTCTGCATCCATCCTGATATCTTAACCACAGGATAAGAGGAACCTATTTGCTGACTTCTGTCTTTTTCCATTGGACACAGTATGACTCAGTCACTCCTCCTGTGGCTCTGGTCAAGTGGCTGAAACCCAAGAGTTTCTATTCCTTTTGAGGCCATTATCCCACTCACAGCATCATATAGTTTTTTTTCATTAATACATATTAATTGTACAAGTTAATGGGATTCACTCTGACATTTCCATACATGCAAATGTGGTATACTATTATAGCCAGCCACCCAAAATCCGCCTGGCCCTCTACTCCACTCCACTCTTTGTGCACCATCTATCCAGTATCTACTGTTCCTCTTCAGCTTTCACTTCATTTTTTTGTTTGGTTGTGTTTCATTTCTCAGTGTCTCCAATTTCTTTTTCTGTCATTCTGTACTTTTCATTATAGAGATTTTTTTCACCCATTTAGTTAGGCTTATTGCTACATATCTTAATTTGTGTAATTGTGAGTGGGTTGGGTTTCTTAGTGCATTCATTATTGATGGATAGAAAATCACTGGGGGCTAGAGATATGACTCAGTGGTTAAGACCACTTGCTCTTACAGAGGACCTGCATTTGGTTACTAGTACCCACATGGTGGCTCACAACCATCAGTAATTCCAGTTCTGAGGGATCTTACCCCCTTTTCTGACCTCTGCAGTCACCTGGCACTCATGTGATGCACAGGTATAAATGCAGACCAAACACCTATACAAATAAAATAAAATAATTCAATTTAAAGTGAGAAGATAAGCTACCCATTTTGTATGCTGATTTCCTATCTTGTTACTCTCATCTTCCTGTGAAATTTTTAGAGATTTTTCTATGTATAGAATCATATTATTGGCTGACAGGGATGATTTGATTGCCGACTTTCTGCCTGTAGGCTTTTTATTTCTTATATAATTGCTATGGTTGAAATTTTTGTAGTATGTGGAATAAAAGGAGTAAAAGTGGACACCCAATCCTTTTCCTGATATTAGAACCAGGTTTTTAGTTTTCTCCATGAAATATGATGTTTACTAAGGGTTTTTAACATGTAGTCTTTATTACACCTGAGCATGATCCTTCAAAAGATTTATTTTGTTTTTAATTATGTGTATATTGTGTGTCTATGTGTGGGTATGTGCACTTGTGAGAGCAGATGCTGCCAGATCGAGATTGAGAATCAGATTCTCTGGAGCTGGAGTTATAAGAGGTGATAAGATGTTTGCTGTGGGTACTAAGACCCAAGCTTAGGTCCTCGACAAGACACATTCCATAGCACTTATCACACAGTGAGATTTGTAATAGTCACCACCATTACTAATGTGTCTTCTTTTTCTCAGGTGAGATTGTAGGATTATTAGGACACAGTGGAGCTGGTAAAAGCACATCCATTAAGATGATAACTGGAGAAACAAAGCCAAGTGCTGGACAGGTAGGTAGATGAGATGTAATGTTTTATATAACAATATCCAGATGACAACTTGAAAAATGTTATTACTCAAAGTTTTTAAAATATTACATTGAATTACAAACAAGTTCTTACTTTAAGTGGCACAGATACTAGTCATTCAGTGGGGATGTTTTTTTATTCTTTGATAATTGTGTGTGTGTGTGTGTGTGTGTGTGTGTGTGTAATTCATTTTTATTGTATTCAGCACCCATTGACCTTTCCCATCCCCTTCCCTCTCACACCAAGACCATTTCTATTCCCCTAAAGTCCCCCTCCTGCTTCATTTCTCTTTGTGACATGTTAAATTTCATTAGGGTTGCTTGCATCAGCATGGGCTAGGGTATATTTACTAGAGTATGAACAGCTTACCAGTAGCTACTCCACTGGCTGCTATTAACTGCCAATAGTCTCTCAGGAAGAGATAGGCCTCCTGAGTGTCTCCTTCATCCATGAGGAAATGTTGACAGGTCCAATAGTATACAGGTCTTGTGTAGGTAACTACAGCTGCCATGAGTTTATGAGTGCAAAGCCCACATCATATCCAGGAGTTCACAGCACTCCAACCTACTGTATGACTCTTATATTCTTTTTGCCTCTTCTTCAATGTTTCCTGAGCCTTGGAGGAGGTGACATAGGTATTCCATTCAGTTCTGAGCACTAAAGAATCACTTAGTGTCAACACCAATTATGAATCTCATCCCACTGCAAAAAGAGCCTTCTTTGACCAAGGCTGAGAGCAGCACTGATCTCTGAGTATAAACATAAATGCGTAGAAGCCATCTGGGAATGCTTTGAAACTATTTTTTACCTATGAGTCTACTAAGAAAGAATCTAACTATTCATCCTCAGAATAGTAATCATTATGAAAATCTTGATGGATTCTGTTTGTTGGACCACATAATCCATTCATTATCATTTTAAATGAACATTAGCGTTTCAGCATGCTACTGCTCAATCTTGAATAGAAATGTTTAAAACAAAAGTTCTTATTTACTTGTCTTCATGAAGTGCTATTACCAATTCATAAACCTTGGAATGTATACAATTGGACTAAAGTTTTTCCAAGTGCAAATTCAATAAGGTGCTTTCTAGAGCAGCAGAAAGTTGAGAAGTATGAGTGTAAAACTGAATTGTTTGCCAGCTCATCACTTGTCTCGGAAGCAAAACAGCCAGGCAAAGAAAGTTCTGAATTAGCCAAGAGAGGTGATCACAGGGAAGAGAGACAAGATCACTCTCCTTCCTCCCAGTTACATGGCAGAACTGCTTTAGAAAGTGTCCAAGAGAAGGCAGAAATCTATGTAGTTATGCTAGAAGAGAGTGTTGGTGGCCAAGCCAGAGAGGAAGAAGAGAGACAGGAATAAAACTGTCAAACATTCCACTGTGTAGAGAGGAGAAACTCATGTTCATGGTCCCTCTGAAGCTGTGGTGGATGAGAAAATCAGAAGCCAGTCTCTGTAATGTCCATTGCGTAGCTGACCCTAACTGAACTTCCCTCTTTAACCACAGCTGCCCTTCCTTGCCACTCACCACCTGACCTGTACTTCAGTGAAGTTTTGTATTATTCATAAAAGGGAGGAAGGGGAAGGAAGATGGCTGCTCATTGGTGCATTGGAATGAAATATTTTGCATTGTATGGAAGCTGTAAATATATGGCCAACTGTTGGAGTGTTGTGAAATGGGTTTAATCAGAGCAGCCAGTGTAATTGTTTTCAACCACCTTATTCTCCAGATTAGCTACTTCAGTGATCTGTCTGCTCTGTGACTGGCAAGTCACCTTTAACTTGTCTTTCAGGTGGCTTCAAGATCTGCTTTTCATGTCCATTCAGAACTTCTGTCCCTGTGCCCTTCTTCACCCTGCTCTTGCCACTTATTCTGTCCTCTGGGTTTAGCCAAGGATACATCAAACTTCATCTCTCTACAGGGCTTTTCTCCTGCTGTTTGTTCTGCTCCAAATTTGTTCCTCCCAGTCCGGTCCACAGCCAGTACCTTCTCCTCTCCTTACATGGCCATTTAGCAGGCAGACATAGTCTTAAACCATCCAACCTTAAGTCCTATCCCTGTTAGTCTCCATCCCAGACTCCTGGATACGCCCCTCAAAGCACCAATCAAAAGACGGTATTTTCACATTTATTATTTGTCAACCACATTACAGAGTGGAGGCATCATATGGGCATGTATACTGGTGAGGCTGACCTGCACTCTGAACAAAAGAGGACCTGGGACATAGAAGGAATGCAAAAACAAATGCCACAGTTGGCAGGATAATGATCTGCATGAGGCAAGAAGGAAACTCAGTTCAACAGAACTTAGCCAGTATCAGTTCAAACATCTAGGGTTATCAGAATTTTCCCAATGGTCTGCCCTTAGAATATCCTTCCCAGGGTCCTGGGGAAGATGCTATGTCTGGCATGGGGTTATCTGAGGGAGAAGAATCTCTTTTCATCCATTTACTTTATTTCTCTATAACAAACTTCTATCTACACAGCTTCAGTTTCATCCTGACACTCAGTTCCTCTCTGTCCCTTCTTTTTCTGTCCTCATAGTAAGCTCCTATGCTTTTGATCACATCTTCGTCTTCAGTTCTTTCATCCTCCATCTTTCCTCCTTCTTCTCCTCTCTTGACCTGATTCACCCACAATCTACGAAAAACTTTTATTTGTTCCTTGGCCTGAGCCACACTCTACAAAAGATCTGCCCTGTTCCTTCCTCTCTGGCCACACAACTCTGCTTGTCCTAGGAATTCTGCTCCAGTCTTTACTGCACCTGGTTCTGCAAAAAGCCCTGTTGTCCTGAGTCAATAGCTCTGCAATGCTACTAGACCTGAAGGCAAGGGATGGTCTGAGCTTCTTTTGCACAAGAAACAAAACTATGTATCTACAGTCTGCCTGTCTCCTAGTGAGTACTGGGGATCTGAACCCAGGTCCTCATATTTGTATAGCAAGTTCTTTACTAACTGAGTTATCACCTCAGATCCTACTTTCTTTTTCTTTTTGTTTGTTTGTTTGTTTTTTTGTTTTTTGTTTTGTTTTTCGAGACAGGGTATCTCTGTGTAGCTTTGCGCCTTACCTGGATCTCGCTCTGTAGACCAGGCTGGCCTCGAACTCACAGAGATCTGCCTGGCTCTGCCTCCCGAGTGCTGGGATTAAAGGCGTGCGCCACCACCAAAACACAATTAGCTAGGGAGAAAGACTGGCACAATCCTGCCTTGCCTACTTGGTAAGTTCCAGAAACCCAAAAACCAAAGTAGGATCTGAGGTGATAACTCAGTTAGTAAAGAACTTGCTATACAAATATGAGGACCTGGGTTCAGATCCCCAGTACTCACATAAGGACCTGAGCATGGCAGTAAGCATCAATAATCCCATCACTGAGAAGGTAGAGACAGGTGGGGCCCCCTAGAGCTTACTGGCCCACCAGCCTAGCTGACTCAATGAACCAAGGTTCAGATCTTATCTTAAAAACAGTTGGAGAACAATTGAGGGAGCCACCCAGCACTGACTGGCGCATGCACACACCCACATGAAAAGATACATATGTTAGACATAAGCACATAGAACACAAACAGAAAGAAAATGTGGACAGTGATTGAGGAATGATACTCTAGATTGTCCTCTGCCTACCCAATGAACTTTCTCTCTCTCTCTCTCTCTCTCTCTCTCTCTCTCTCTCTCTCTCTCTCTCTCTCACACACACACACACACACACACACACACCCCTACACATACAAACACACATGCACACAAATAAGTAAAAATAATTAGGGCTGGAGAGATGGCTCAGTGGGTAAAGCACTTGCCACACAAGTGTGTGGACCTGAGCGTGCGGACACACCTAAAGCTGGGTGCTGGAGAGCACAATCCCAGTGTCCATACTGCAAGATGGAAGGCAGAAAGGAGAACACTAGGAAACTCACAGGCCAGCTAGCCTGGGGTGCACAGCGGCCAACAAGAGACCCTAATCTTGTGTGAGGAAGAGGGCGAGGGATGACACTTGAGGTATCATGCATGTGCCCACACTCACACACACTCACACAGACATACATACACACACTGAGCTTAAAAAATATGAGTTGATCTTTAAAGAACTTTTAACTGACATTACAACTGGACATCTTCATGAGATATGATGTGATGTTTTGACATGCTTACAACATGGAATGAGTAAATCAGGCTAATTAACAAATCAGCCATTTCACAGTACTTATCACTTTTCTCGTATGTGCTTGTAATCATTGTCATTCTGTGCAATAAATCCCTAGGGCTCACTCTGCCTGTCTAAATGAAACAGCTGATTTAGCTCTATCTCCCCCCTTCCTTTTATGTCCCTTCTTCCAACCTCTGGTGCCCATCACTCTACTTTCTACTGTTGCAAGTTCAACTTACTCCAACTGCATGTGCATATTAATCAGGTCAGGCGGCATCTGTTGCCTGTCTTATTTCACACCCCCCCATTATCATGGTTAGTTTTTGTCAACTTGACACAGACCTAGACATACTTGGGAAGAGGGACTCTCCACTGAGGAATTGCCACCATCAGATTGCACTGTGGGCGTGTCTGTGGGGACATTTTCTTGATTGCTCATTGATGTAGAAGGGTACATACCACTGCCGGCAGTACCACCTTTGGGCAGGTGGGTCTAGACTGTATAAGAAGGGTAAATGAGCAAGCCAGGGGAAGTAAGCCACTAAGCAGCGTTCCTCCACAGTTGCTGCTTCTGTTCCTGCTTCCAACGTCCTATATTGAGTTCCTGCCTTGACTTCCCTCAAGAATGGACTGTGATTGGAAGTGCAAGCCCAGCAAACTCTTTCCTCATCAAGTTCTTTGGACCAGTGTTTTATCACAGCAATAGAAAGCAAAGCATAGCGTATTTTCTAGGCTCATCCATGTTGTCACAGACAAAAGGAGACCTTCACATTTTAAAGGCTGAACGTATTATGTTGTGTCTATTATCAACATATTTGAAAATCCATTAACCCCTTAATGGATATTTGGTTGATTTCATATCTTCTCTATTGCAAAGAGTGCAACAAAAAACACAGGACTGAAAATGTCATTTTGGGGGGGAAAAAAGAAAAGAAAAAAGGGTGGGGGGAAAGCTTTCAATCACTTTGGGAACATACCAGGAAGTAGGCTTTCCCGATCCTACCTCATGTTGAGGATCATACCTATGTTTTTGAGGAGACATTGCACTATTTCCCATAACTGACTATACTAACATGCATTTGCACCAACCCTGCACCAGAGTTCCGTTTCTCCACCTCCTTATCCTTTAACTTTCCTCCTTTTGATAGTAGCCTTTCTAACGGATGTGAAGTGATAGCTCATTGGGTTTTTGTGTCTGTGTATGTGTGTACATGTTCATGTGTGAGCATGTATATGGAGCCCAGAGGCTGATGTTGGATGTCTTCCTCAACAGCTCTTTTTTTCTGAGACTGTCTTCCTGTGAACCTGGGTTTACTGATTTGCAAAGCCTGGCTGGTCATCATGTCCCAGGCATCTTTCTGTCACTGTCTATCTAGCTTTGGGATTACAGGTGTGCCCTGCTGCTGCACCCGTAATGTTGATGTTGGGGATTGGATTTGGTTCCTTGTGCTTTGCAGCAAGTGCTATCCCGACTGAGTCATTTCCCAGCTCCTGGCTGAGGTTTTTGCATTCCCCTGTGGATCATCCTCTGACATAAGATGATGTGACACCTTTTATACACTTGAGTTCAAGTATCCATTCTCTGAATGAAGGCTTTCTCCTTTGTGGGATTATCACTGAATGTGGTCACAGCACAGTGTGAGATCCCTGACAGTGACCTGTTATCTATAGGTGCTGCTGAAAGGGAACAGCACAGGGGACACCCTGGGGTTCCTGGGGTACTGTCCTCAGGAAAACGCTCTGTGGCCCAGCCTAACGGTGAGGGAACACCTGGAGATATTTGCCGCCGTGAAGGGGATGAGCAAAGGTGATGCTGCAGTGGCCATTGCACGGTACACAGGGGTCTGCACCTGTTTGCTTCTGCGTCCGGGTGATGGGGAGAAGGCTGGAGGTAGCCACTTCCACAGACATCTAGGGTAGGAGGCTCGATTGCCTACCTAGGTGGGGTAGAGGAAACTCCCAAAGTTTTCTTCACTTTCATTTTAAGCATGGAGAGAAAATGGTTAGTATTCAGTGGTAAATGACTGAGTGTACTTAACACTTAACTATAAACTAAATTGCAGAAATATTTGAACACTGTTCTAATAGTTTTACAAGAGGTTCATGCATCTCTTTTGGTAGGGGGACTCACAACCTTTATCAGCCTACCCCTGTTGAATGTTTCCGTGCGTGCGTTTCCTGAACTGCCTGCCTGGGCCCGGCTCCTCCTCTTGCAGGGCTCAGCACCCCATCCTCCCGTCATCTCTCTTCATTGTGGAATGGACTGTGATGCTCCACTGTCTCTCTTCAGGTTGGCAGATGCGCTCAAGCTACAGGAGCAGATGAAGGCTCCCGTGAAGACACTGTCAGAGGGAGTGAAGAGAAAGGTATGCGGAGGGCTCCATCTGGGCACACTTCAGGCTGGTGCTCCATTTGGGCACACTTCAGGCTGGTGTTCCATCTGGGCACACTTCAGGCTGGTGTTCCATCTGGGCACACTTCAGGCTAATGTTCCATCTGGGCACACTTCAGGCTGGTGCTCCATCTGGGCACACTTCAGGCTGGTGCTCCATCTGGGCACACTTCAGGCTGGTGTTCCATCTGGGCACACTTCAGGCTAGTGTTCCATCTGGGCACACTTCAGGCTGGTGTTCCATCTGGGCACACTTCAGGCTGGTGCTCCATCTGGGCACACTTCAGGCTGGTGCTCCATCTGGGCACACTTCAGGCTGGTGTTCCATCTGGGCACACTTCAGGCTAGTGTTCCATCTGGGCACACTTCAGGCTAGTGCTCCATCTGGGCACACTTCAGGCTGGTGCTCCACCTGGGCACACTTCAGGCTGGTGTTCCATCTGGGCACACTTCAGGTTGGTGCTCCACCTGGGCACACTTCAGGCTGGTGCTCCATCTGGGCACACTTCAGGCTGGTGCTCCACTGTTGCTCAGGGCACACTTCCGGCTGGTGCCAGATGAGCTGTTCCTCTTGTTGCAGCTGTGTTTCATGCTGAGCATCCTGGGGAACCCATTCGTGGTGCTTCTGGATGAGCCATCGACCGGGATGGACCCTGAGGGGCAGCAGCAAATGTGGTAAGAAGCTGTCACCATCGAGGCTCAACCATGGCTGATGGAGAGTTCAAGAATTTTATCAGTATTGTTAGACAAACAAACTGTGGCCAGCACCATCCAGGTCCTTAAAAACTCCCAGTATTTTGGGAGAAAACATGAAAACATTTCTTGATGGTTTACAATCCTGTTCACTGGAGGAGAAATAAGCTTTGTCGAATTCAACCCTTGTCCAGTTTTAACCTGTTTGATCAAGCTTGTGGCTGTAAAGCAGCTCATGTTAGTACAGTCAGCAACTCTAATCCTGGCTGGAAGATCTGGTTTGTCACACAGCTCACGAGGTCTGGGTGTCCACCTGCTGTCACCATGCACACTCTCTGCCTAGCTCCTCAACCCAGAAGGTTCCCAGGAGGGCACTGCTTATCTCTGTCTGTCCTCCCTGTCTGCCTCATCAACAGTTCCTTTCTACTCGGAACGCTCCCTTTCAAGTGTCCTTCAAAGTGTTTTCTCACGGCAGCCTCTGACACATCGCCAGTGTTTCCCTGGGAACTGCCTCCACAGTCCTCTTCCTCTGTGACTCCATCTTTCCTAGTCTGCACTGTTGTTCTCAGCTCTGCCTTGTAGAATTTCCTCTCTGCGATACCCAGGAGAGTGGGAGGATTTCCATTCATCATCACACTTCTTCTCTTGACAATATAGGAAGGTCATCCGGGCCACCTTTACAAACACAGAGAGAGGCGCCCTCCTGACCACACATTACATGGCAGAGGCAGAGGCTGTGTGTGACCGCGTGGCCATCATGGTATCTGGAAGACTGAGGTGGGTGCCTGCTTTCATCCCACACCTACCCACTCTGTGATGAGCAGAGGCAACAAGTTTGCTTTTAACAAGTTTCATCCCACACCTACCCACTCTGTGATGAGCAGAGGAAACAAGTTTGCTTTTAACAAGTTTCATCCCACACCTACCCACTCTGTGATGAGCAGAGGCAACAAGTGTGCTTCTAAGCAACTCGGCATTTCTGGGAAAGAGTTGGAGATCTGTCACTTCCCTACTCAACAATGGTGGGACTCTGGTTTGGGGTGTAGTGACCAAGTGGTCACTACATATTCACAGCATATTCACAGGTACTCTTCCGACACCTGTCTGTCTTGTGCCTTTGTAATTCCTGTTCCTGCTCCAGATGTATTGGATCCATCCAACACCTAAAGAGCAAATTTGGCAAAGATTACCTGCTGGAGATGAAGGTGAAGACCCTTGCGCAGGTGGAGCCCATCAACACGGAGATCATGAGGCTTTTCCCTCAGGCTGCTCGGCAGGAAAGGTAAACACAGTTTCTGGGAGTGTATGCATGCATGCGTGCGTGCGTGCGTAAGCCAGAAGTCAATGTCCCTTGCCTTCCACTATCACTATCTTATCATTTGAAACAGTGTCTTTCACTGAGCCTGAGCTCAGCATTTAGCTTCAGTGGCTTGCCAGCAAGCTCTAGGGATCAGCCTGTTTCTGCCCAGCTCTCCCCTACCTCCGACCAGTGCTGGGATTACAGATACACTTAGCCACGTCTGATTTTTCTGAGTTCTGAGTTCTAAACTTAGGTCCTCATGCTTACATGGCAGGCACTTTCCTGACTGAGTCATCTCCCCAGTCCACACTTCCTGTTTTTGATACGGCAAAGTATACCCACTTTCCCTGAGGCATGGTATACACTGTGGGTCACGTTTATACTGTAAGTAACCACAAAGAGATCACTGAATTGTGGGTACCACTAAAAATGTCATAGAGAACAAAGGGCTGATTGTGAATCTGAGGTCACATGTGTATGACCTACTATGTGCCAGGTCCTGTCCTGGTCTTGGGTTATCCAATTGTCATCCTGATCTTTAAAAGTAAGTACTGTTTTAAGCAAACCAACATTCATGGGTAAGAGTTGGAATTGCTACTTCCCGCTTAACAGTGAGGAGACTCTGGATGTCTGTCTACGATGGAGTAGCCATCTGAGCATGCTCACAGGTACCCTTCCCGCATTTGCCTTGAGCCTTTGTAATTCCTACTGCTGCTCCAGATACATTGGATCAATCCAACAACTACAGAACAAATTTGGCAAAGAAGATCTGCTGGATGAATTACTTGGGTAAAGACTCAGTGTTTATAGGAATGCCCTGATTGTATTTCATTAGTGTCTTCACTAATGGAAGCAATAGAAGCTTCATACAGACACAAGTGAGGTCACAATGACAGGGGTGGCTAATGACAAAACAAGGATGCAGCTCCTGTTTTTATTACAGGTTTGTAAGAGCCCTAATTCTATATAAACCATCTCACACAGACATAATAAACAAACACTGTAGGTGAAATACAATGCTCTGTAAATGAAAGAAAATTATTTCAAAATTCCTTTGAAATCAAATCAATCTCTTCTGATTATGTGTTGACAACAGGTAGCTAAATATATACCTGAGCAGCAATTGATGAACTCTGGGCCCTTCTGAAGAAAACTTGATTTCATTTCCTGAGGACTTTCACTTTGCTTTCAGAAACGCTTTTACATGAGAACAGCATTGGAGAGTTGAAGGAGCGGTGCCTGAATGTGGGCTCTGTACTGCAGAGGCCTGGATTCCTACCCAGTTTGGAAATTCTAGAAAGCTGTAAGGTGATAGAAGGAGCCTGAGTTCCCAGTGTTGAGACTGGGTGGGAAAGATTCGTCTCTAAATGTTGCTTCGACTGGCCCTACATGTGTCCTTCCAAGGAGTCCAAGATATTGAACCAGCTCTCAGCCTTCTTTCTCTACCTTCCTTCTTGTCGACTGGCCTGCCTCAGTGGGCTCACTCGCAGAGATTCAATCGTGCCAAAGAGTTTATGAAGAGAAACAGTGAATGCCATACATGTTGATCTATGTGCTCAGAGACCAACCTCGCTCTCCTTTCTTCCCAGGTACTCTTCTCTGATGGTCTACAAACTGCCCAGGGATGATGTGCAACCTTTATCCCAAGCCTTCTTCAAATTAGAGATGGGTAAGAAGCTGGTTAGAGATGAAACCCTGAGAGCAAATAATTCCAGAACTTGAAAGAACCCACAGTGGTGAGAAATTGAATTAGAGCATTCTATGCTAAATGTAAACATTCAAAGTTCATTTTAAAATAGAGAAGCAGAAAACTAAGGAGGTAAGGTTGTTCTGTATGGGTGTGTGTGTGACAAGGGTTGTTGCTTTTACTTTTGTTTAGTATTTTTATTTTATTTATTTTACTTTACACATAAGACAAAACTCACTACACTTTGAAGGTTACATTATTTTAGACATAAAATCTATTTCACTTCAGAGATCATATTAAAAGTGTATAATTTCAAAGTAAATTTTGTTTTATTGGCTCAGGCCAGTAATGATCTATAAATTCCCATATAAGTGTGAACAATCCAGTATCCATTGTTGGGCTTTAGTGTAAATTCAAACACACTGTATGCATCCCTCTAGCAGAGTTTTCTGTTGTTCACCTTGGTTTTCCTTGTCTGCTTGCGTGACTTATCCCAGGAGCCCTTTGTTTGTAAGGCTCAGTGACATCTCCTCTTGCCTGTCACCCACCCTACTAAGGAAAAGCTAGCCATCTCCTGTCCCATAGATATCTCCTGGTTTCTGCTAGCTACATCCAAAGCTGTCTTGGATGTACCTTCTTTCTAGATTGTCTAGATTGTCTAAATTCAGCACCTAGACTTTCTGGGTATGTGATCCTTCTTGTACTCCTAAGATTAACACTACTGCCATGATTCTTCTGGGACTTTTTGGTGGCATCTTTCCACTAAAAACTAGTATACCATTTATCATGACTTGAACTGTCTTTCTGTATAAATTGGTAAATAGAGAGTTTTCAATGCTGTGGTCACTTGTTAGATAACCTTTGAGGTTATCTCTGTGCCTTTCTTTTATTTTTTCCCAAAATATCTTCCCCTACAACTTACTTCTGTGCCAAGTCTACTGAATCAATGGTCCACATTACGGGAAGAATGTCATTTTTGTTTTTGCTCTTTTAGGGGGGCTGCCACCCAGCTCCCAAATAAATCACATACCAAGGCTGCTTCTTTTTTTTATTTAAAAATTTTTTTTCTTTCCTTTTACATGCTGACCCCTGTTCTGCCTCCCTCCCCTTCTCCTGCTCTCCTCAACTACCTCCATCCTACCCTCATCCCCTCTTCATAGAGGGTAAGGCCTCCCTTGGGTAGTCAATGTAGGCTGGCATACCAACTATAAATACCTGGCCTTGGCTTGGCTTGCTAGCTTTTCTTAAGTTAGCCCATCTGTCTTTTGCCTCTGGGCTTTTCCCATTATCTTACTTCTGTAAAGCTTACTTTTACTCTGTGGCTTGCTGTGTAGCTAGGTGGCTGCCCCTTAGAGTCCTCCTCCTTCTCTTGCTCCTAGATTTCTTCTCCCAGATTTCTCCTTCTTCATATCTTCTCTTTGCCTGCCAGTCCTACCTATCCCTTCTCCTGCCTTACTATTGGCCATTCAGTTCTTTATTAGACCATCAGGTGTTTTACACAGGCACAGTAACACAACTTCATAGTGTCCCATGATGCAGATCTTAAAACCTGCACAGCCCGCAAATGTAGCGCTGGCTCTTTCCCCTCCAAATCTAAGCAAACGTTGTGCATATTTCAGTTGTGTAACGTGCTCAGAAAAAGAATGTCTGTCACTTTGTTTAATGGTTCCCTGCAATTTGCTGCTATTTTTGCCTTGTGATGATTTAGTAAACATATAAGACTTAACATACAAGAGTCCTGACATATGGCCATCCTTATACAGTTAAACAGAGCTTTGACCTGGAGGAGTACAGCCTCTCACAGTCCACCCTGGAGCAGGTGGGTCAATTTCAGTGGCTTTTGTTTACAAAGATTAAATGCATGGTCTTTGAATTCAGTGTTATAAGAAGCAATACGATCTTAGCTTCTCTCTCTTTCTCTCTCTCTCTCTCTCTCTCTCTCTCTCTCTCTCTCTCTCTCTCTCTCTCTCTCTCTCTCTCTCTCTCTGTTCCAGGTCTTCCTGGAGCTCTCCAAGGAGCAGGAGCTGGATGGTTTTGAAGATGAACTTGATCCCTCAGTGAAGTGGAAGCTCCTCCCACAGGAAGAGGCTTAACACTGAAACTTTTAGCTATGGATGTTTTCTCTTCCAGTAGATTAAAGTAATTTTGTCTTTAATGCTACGTATTCATTGTTGATGAAGAAATCATTGACCATGGAGGCAGACACGGATGAATATGAATGTGAAGCTTTTATGAATGGGATTAGTGATCATAAAAAGAGCCATTGAACCAGCTCCTTCTCTACAAATTTTCTCTATATTGTCATCATTTTAACACACATTAATTGTATGCATTAATGAGTTTCACGGTGACATTTCAGTACATGTGTATACTGTGCACAAAGAGCACCCATCCTCTTTCCTGTCCATTCCCACCATCCTCCCTCAGGACCCTTCATTGTCCTTTATGTCCTTCTACTTTCAGATATTTTGTTTTGTGTCTTTCTACACATAAGAGAAAACACGCACTTCTTGACTTTGTGTCTGGCTTGTTTTGCTCAGCAAGATGCACTCCAATTCCATGTATTTTTCTTCAGATGATAGGATTCCTTCTTCATTACAGGTTAATGATCCTTCATTGTGTGTAGATATTTTTGCTTTATACCTTCATTTATGATGGATTTCTAGGCTAATACTATATCTTATGTATTATGAATAGTACCACAATAAACATGAATATGCATGCATTTTTTTAATGTTGACTCACTTATTTTAGACATACACATAAAATCAGAATAAGTGGATCCTATGATAGGGATATTTTTGGTTTTGAGGGAATTTCTATATTGCTTTTCAGAGTGGCTATATTAATATACATTCCCACCAATACTGTATAAACATTGCTTTTTCTCTACATTTTCATCAGCAACTTAAAAAATTTAATAATAGCTATTCCAACTAGGATGAAATAGATTCTCATTATAGCTTTGATTTTTATTTCCCATAAGACAAGAGTTGATTTTTTAATATATTTATTGGACACTTGTATTTCTTCTGTTGGGAAATGGCTGTGCAGATTCTTTGCTTATTTGATTGGATTACTTTTAGGTTGGCTGTACTTTTTAGTTCTTTATACATCAAGGATATTAGCCTTACAACAGATGAAGAGTTGGCAAATTTTCTCTCCCATTTGTTTTGATGACTGATTCCTTTGTATAAAACCCTGTGCTGGTTGGTTTTTGTCAGCTTGACACAAACCTAGACGCATCTGGGAAGAAGGAATATTAATCGTGGAGAACTGTGAGAGGCTCCAGGCGAGAAGGCAGAGGGCCCTTTACCTCAGGTGCATTTTGTTCCCCAGATTGTTCCTGGATGTGATTTCATGCCTCCTGGGACAAACGTGGCAAACATTTACACTCAATTTATAAGATATGTTTACTCTTGTTGCGTGTCAGAGCAGCTATTGAACCCGATCTGGTGAGAGGATGTGCAGAGTGCTGTCCTCAGTGTACCTGAATCTGGACATGACCTTCTGCCTTGTTTTCATGCTTTCCCTGATACAGTCTACAGTATGTGGCAGGCAATTGGGTTTAAATTGGTCTGTTCTGAAAAAGTTCTGGGAAAGAGCTGCTCTGTTAATATTTAATATGTGCTTACTGGCGTTTATTTACATGATTCTCTGAATTCAAACAACCTTCCTTGGATCATTGCTTTCTTTGTTACATTCATGTATAAAAGTACACTGAAACTGAAGTAAAGTTGTCTGCAGCATTAGACTCTAGTCAGCCCCATTCATTCAGGTCCTCAGATCCCAGGTATCACAGACACAGATCTGCATAGGTTGGCAGAAAGTCAACACTAACTCTATGGCATTTTCTTGATGTAATGATTAAGGTGGGAGGACCCAGCTACCAGAAAACAGTGCTATGCCTGGGAAGGTGGTCTTGGGTTTATATAAGAAAAAGGGTTGAGCAAGATATGAGGAGCAAGCTAGCAAGCAGCATTCCTCCATGGCTTCTTTAGTTACTGCCTTCAGGTTCCTGCTTTGAGTTCCTGCTTTGTCTTGCCCTCGGTGATGGAGTGACCTGAGAATTACAAGATGAAATAAACCCTTTCCTCCCCCAAGATTCTTTTGGTTATGGTGCTTACCACAGTGGGTAGAAATTCATACCAGGTTCATGGGCTATTGCTGTGACAGAATAGACCATGTTGTTTTGGGGAGAATTGTGGGAAGAGTTTAGAACTTGGAGCTAGAAAATGCATGGATTTTTTGATGGGCTGTTATGGGAACGTGAAAGGCAATGCTAAGAGCAGTGAGAATAGTGGAGGCCACCTTGTGAAGTTTTAGAGAAAAGTTTGAGAGCCCCTTAAAGACTATCAGGACTGCTCAGAATCTGGAATGAAGGATCTGTTGGCAATGAAAATCAGTTGTGATTAAGAGGATACCAGTATCATTGAGGAAAGATCTGAGAATTGTTTCCTCAGGATCTACCTGGTGCTTGCCACTCAACGTGGTAAATGTGTAAGGGTTTCCTGAGTGGTAATGGTGTGAAGGCATGGGAGAAGTCATAGAGAGTAACTGAGGCTTGGCTCTGTGAGAGGAGGCAAGGAGAGTCCATTGAAGGTGAAGCCCCAGTTTCTGTAGAAACTCAGAACTGAAGGGGTCACAGAGAGAAGTTGAAGTTCAGCATCATGTGGCAGGAACACACGGGAGAGGTGATGCAAAGTGGAATTGGGGATCCTTATAGTCAACCTAGGTGTATTACACCCAGCTCATGAATTGTAGTGCACGGACTAAATGGTGTGTTACCAACCAGGCAGTGATATTTGGATAGGACAGTTACCAGCAACCTTCAGATTACCAACAGCTGATTTATGTAACATGTTTATGATACCAAAAGCCTGTGTTTGCCATACCCAGTGAGTGATTTTGTGATTAAAATGGGACTCATTAGTTTTGAAGTAGTGGTCTCCATGAGAAAAAATTGTTCAATGAATCCTTTTATCTATTTACACATTGCTTAATTTGTGCTAGTTTTATATAGTGGGAACTTTGGTCATTAATTTCAGAATTTTTAATGGTAGTATGTAAAACTATAAACATTTCTGTGTAAACTATTTTATGTTCATGTCACAAATTTGATAGGTTGGATTTTACTTTTATCACATGAAAATATTTTATTTTTAAATGTGTTTTAAAATGTAGATTATTAGAAACATATGGTTATATTTCAATTACTTGAGAATTTTCCAGACATATTTTTTTTATTAAATTTAGTCTTACTCCTTTTTTGATCTAAGCGCATGCCTTTAATTCCAGCACTCAGGAGGCAGAGTCAGGTGGATCGCTATGAGTTAGAGGCCAGCCTGGTCTACAGATTGAGTTCTAGGACAGCCAGGGCTACACAGAGAAACTCTATCTCAAAAAACAAAGTGTACTTTTAAATATTTTAATTTGTTGATATTTGTTTATGGTTCATTAGAGGGTCATTATAATTGTCAAACTGAATCATCTGAGAAGAGCAAATCACCAGTGAAGGATTGTAAATGGGACTGACCTGTAGACATATCTGGGGGGGGGAGGGTTGTCTCGATTAGTAATGGTAATTGATGTGAGAAGACCCCGCTCATGGTGGGAGACACTATTCCCTGAGCAGGGGGTCCTGGACTGTATCAATGTGCCGAAGGGTTAATGTATGCATCCATTCACTCCTCTCTGCTCTTGACTAGAGATGTGATGTGACAGCTGTTTTACATTTCTGCTGCCTTGGCTTCTCTGCTGTGATGGCTGTGATCTGGAAATGTGACCTAAAATAAATCCTTTCTCCCCTAAGTTGATTTTGGTCATAATACTTTTTCACAGCAGCAAAAAGGTTAATTCCATTACATCCATAAAAGAATTCTCATTTGTTTGGGGGATTTTTTTTTTTTTACCTAATGTGTTTAATAAAAGGCCACGTAGGCCAATTACTTTGATGTTTTGTTCAAACCTCCAATCCCCTTACTGATGCTTTTATCCATTGGTTTTATCAATTACAGGGAAATAAAAAAATTTTAAGTACAGATTTGTTTATTGTCCCTTTAGGGTTTTTTCCACTTTATTTCATTCATGAATTGTGGAGCTATAGTGTCAAGCCTAAGCACAGTTATGTTTCTAATGTTTTTAAATGAATTAACTCCTATACAATTAAATATATTATCTCTGCCAGTAACTTTGGCCCCAAAATTCACTTTCCATAAATTCACAGAGGCTCTCAAGTTTTCTATGATGACTGTTTATCTGAAATATCTTTCCCTAGTTTTTTAGCCCTCATCTGTGAATCTTTAAATTTAAAGTAGGGTTTTTAATTTTTTATTTATTTAGTCTTTTTGTTGCTGTTGATAGCATATATTAATATCATGCCTCCCTAAAATTAAATCTATGAATCAATCTTATGATTCGAGTACTTGAATGACTATGTTAGCATAATCATTGAAGTGGTTGGAAGACCTGCTGTGTGTGTGTTTTTCCCTTCCCATACCTTTTTTCTCTATTCTTACCTTCTTTTTGACTAATGGCATATTTTAGTATTTCATTTTATGTACACCATGGGTTTTTAGCTGCATTTTTTTATTTCCATATTTATTTTGTGGTTGTCTAGGGCTAAAGTAATATGGTCAGTATTTACTATGTGCCAAATTCTCTCAGATGTGTTCATTTTTCCAAAAAGTATTTTATTTTGTCTTCAGTTTATAATTTATTGTTCCTTAGTGGGAGGCCTACATTGACTAAATTCTTCGTATATGCTGAAGAGCTTACTCTGTTATCTGTTTGCTTGTGTGGTTTCTGATAAGATTGGTCTGGCTTTTATATAATTGTTACAGAAACAGTAATCTAAAACTGGGAGATAGTTTGGTTAGTGTAGTGCTTGTGGACATGAACTCTGATGCCCAGAACCCATGTGAAAAAAGCAAGGTATGCCAGTGGATACTTATACTCTCAGTGTAGGAAGGAGACAGGCAGATCTCTGGGACTTGCTAATCATCCAGTTTAGCCTACTTGGAGAATTCCAGGCTAGTGAGAGATCCTGTCTCAAGAAATAAAGTGCCTGAGGAACACTCAAGATTGATCTCTGCCCTACACACACACACACACACACACACACACACACACACACACACACACACTTTCACACGTATCCCTCCTCAGAAAAATCAATGATCTAAGTCAATCTGCTACATCCTATCCAAAGTCACAGATACCCAATCAACTTCTTTTTTTTTTTTTTAATTTATTTCGCAATATAATTCAGTTCTACATATCAGCCACGGATTCCCTTGTTCTCCCCCCTCCCGTCCCCCTCACCTTCCCCCCAACCCCCCCCCATTCCCATCTCCTCCAGGGCAAAGCCTTCCCCACAGACAGAGGTCAACCTGGTAGACTCAGTCCAGGTAGGTCTAGTCCCCTCCTCCAGCGGCCGAGCCAAACAATCCTGCATAGGCCCCAGGTTTCAAACAGCCAACTCATGCAATGAGCACAAGATCTGGTCCCACTGCCTGGATGCCTCCCAAACAGATCAAGCCAATCAACTGTCTCACCCATTCAGAGGGCCTGATCCAGTGGGGACCCCTCAGCCATTGGTTCATAGTTCATGTGTTTCCATTCATTTGGCTATTTGTCCCTGTGCTTTATCCAACCTTGGTCTCAACAATTCTCGATCATATAAACCCTCCTCATTCTCGCTAATTGGACTCCCAGAGATCCACCTGGGGCCTAGTCATGGATCTCTGCATCCAGATCCCTCAGTAGTTGGATGAGGTTTCTAGCACAACAATTAGGGTGTTTGGCCATCCCATCACCAGAGTAGGTCAGTTCGGGCTGTCTCTCGACCATTGCCAGCAGTCTGTTGTGTGGGTATCTTTGTGGATTTCTGTGGGCCTCTCTAGCACTTTGCTTCTTCCTATTCTCATGTGGTCTTCATTTACCATGGTCTCCTATTCCCACATCTGACAGAGGACTGATATCCAGAATATATAAGGAATTCAAGAAATTAGACATCAAAATGCCCAACAGTCCAATTAAGAAATGGGCTATAGAACTAAACAGAGAATTCTCAACAGAGGAAACTCAAATGGCCGAAAGACATTTAAGGAATTGCTCAACATCCCTAATCATCAGGGAAATGCAAATCAAAACAACTCTGAGATACCACCTTACGCCTGTCAGAATGGCTAAGATCAAAAACACTGAAGACACCTTATGCTGGAGAGGATGTGGAGCTAGGGGAACTCTCCTCCACTGCTGGTGGGAATGCAAGCTTGTACAACCACTTTGGAAATCAATATGGCGCTTTCTTAGAAAGTTGGGAATCAATCTCCCCCAAGATCCAGCTATACCATTCTTGGGCATATACCCAAGAAATGCTCAACCACACCATAAGAGCACTTGTTCAGCTATGTTCATATCAGCATTGTTTGTAATAGCCAGAACATGGAAACAACCCAGATGTCCTTCAACTGAAGAATGGATAAACAAAATGTGGTACATATACACAATGGAATACTACTCAGCAGAGAAAAACAATGGCATCATGAGGTTTGCAGACAAATGGATGGATCTAGAAAAAATCATCCTGAGTGAGGTAACCCAGACTCAGAAAGACAAACATGGTATGTACTCACTCATAGCAGGATACTAGACATGAAACAAGGATGACTTGTCTGCTACTCACATCACCAGGGAGGCTACCTGGAAAACAGGACCCCAAGAAAGACACAGGGATCGCCCAATGACAGAGAAATGGAAGAGATCTACATGAACAGCCTGGACTTGAGTGGGGGTAATGAAAGGCGAGGGTTGAGGGAAAGAGAGCTTGGGGGAGCGGGAGATCCCAGCTGGATCAACAACAGAGAGGGAGAACAAGGAATAGGAGACCAATCAACTTCTATTTGAAGTTCATGGATCTGTTGAACATTAGCAAAAGGACATGAGATACAAAGTCAAGTTGCTCAATCCCCTGTAAATCATCTGTACAGAGGAAAGCAAAGAATCAAAGAACATGAGGTAGAGTGAGATCAATATCATTTCAAAAACTTCAACTGTTGCAAAGGTTGTTAAAATTGGAGAGAAGTCATCTGATTAGATGAGGCTGTTCCCTAAACTGATCAAAAGGCTCTCCTGGGAGACATCACCAAAAAAATAATCCTGGAGAGTCAGCGTGTGTTTAAAAAAGAGTGTCTTTTGTTCAGTACTGTCTAAACAGAAGCTCTTTGTTGGAGAGTAGAAAGTTCATTTCTGCATGAATTGTGATATAACCATAGTATATAGGATTATGTTGACTACAGAGATCAAATTGTCATTGGTTACTGTCTTAGTTAGGGTTTCCATTGCTGTGATGAAACACCATGACCAAAAAGAGAGTTGGAGGGGAAAGGTCTCAAGAATTATTAAGGACCAGCCTTAGTAATCTTCTTCCCAGGGGCCCAGAAGAGAAGCTACGAACAGCACAAATTATTTTGGGGAAAAGAATCTAAGTATACCCAGCTTTTTAGTCCATCTGCTTTATTCCTCTGGGATAAGACTCTGTCTACACAGCTTCAGTTGTGCTCTCATGCCTAGCTCCTTTCTTGCCTCATTTCTCTCTGCATTTATCTGCTGTCCCCTCTAAGTTCTATCTTAATTCTCTCATCTTAGTTCTGCCCCATCTAGGTTCTCATCCATCTAGTTCTTTCCCATCTTAGCTCTTCTCCCATCTCCTTCTTCCTCATCTTGTTCTTCCCCATCTGGCTCTTCCTCATTTTCCATCTCATTCCTCTAGTACTCTCTTCTAGCTCTTCCCCATCTCAGTTCGTTCCCCTCCAGTTCTTACCCATCTAGTTCTTCCATTCTCTTTTCTCCATCAAGTCGCCCCTCTCCGAAAATAAAACTGCCTTTTTATCCCTTTGACCCTTATCTCTCCAAGCTATCTCTGCTCTCACCATTTCTGGCAAGTGTGCCCCATCACTAGGCAACTTGGCTAAGCAACTTCCGTCACAGCTAGATGTACCTGTAAGTAGGAACCCTTCAGTTCTGAGTTAATTGTTAAGGGTGGATCTAAAACCAGAGATAAGACTTTGGAAAGGAGAAAGTTAAGCTTAATTAGCACATCCACCAGGCCTTCTCATAAGTCTAGATGCTTAAGTTTGTTCTTAGAAGAGAGTACAGAGGTATTTCTGATAAGATACTTTCATCTGTTCGGCTGTTCGGGGATGGTCCTGGTCAGATGCTGCTAATGACAATAATTACAGAAAGGCCTGAAATTAGGGATCCTGGCTGCGTTACTGCACAGAATGTTAGCTAAATATTCCTTTAGTAGAGGGGAAATGGTGCCCAAATGAATGATGGAAAAGCTACAATAGCACACAAGAAACCCATAGTAGGAAACGGATAATAATCAAAAGCCAAATATCACCAAGGCTCCTTGAGCCTTAGTTGACCTCTGGAAGGCCCTTGGCTTCTTCTAGGTATTAGCTTGTCATAATCAGCTGAAATCCTACTTCATATATTTTTGCGGCTTGCAGCAGAAAGGGTTTATTTGCCTTACACTTCCACATTGCTGTTAATCACCAAAGGAAGTCAGGACAGGAACTCAAACAGGGCATTATCCCAGAGTCAGGAGCTGATGCAGAGGTCATGGAGGGTGCTGCTTACTGGCTTGTTTCCCCTTACTTGCTCAGCCTGCTTTCTTATAGAACCCAGGATCACCAGCCCCAGGGATGGCACCACCCACAGTGGGCTAGACTCTCCCCCATTGATCACTAATTGAGAAAATGACTTACAACTGGATCTCATGAAGATATTTCCCCAACTGAGGCTCCTTCCTCTCTGATGACTCTAGCTTGTGCCAAGTTGACACAAAACTAGCCAGTACAATTACTTAGCAAGAAACCTATCTGAACATATATGGGGGGGGGGGTTGTAAATACATCTTAATAATTGATTGGCAGTTAGTGGAACTCACTCCACCATGAGAACAATAGTCAACTGTTGGAGCCCATCTGGGTTTCCTGGTAGATTTATCCAGCAGGTCTGCATGAATAGGATGATTGGACCAAGGGCCCCAGTGCAGGTGTTTGGAAGGGTCTACACTTGGCTGTATCTCACAAGGGGCAGGTCTTTGCTCCTCCTCTTGGCATTGTGATAAAAAACCCTTTGGAAGAGAGTTCTGGGCTGGTGAATTGAGACCTAGGCCCTCCCTAGGCTGTCCTGTGTTTTCTGTCTTTCCTCTCGTCAATCTAGGCATCTTTTTCTAGCTAAGATTTCTCACTTCTCCCTACTCAAGAGTACCCTGGGTCATAAAAGGGGCAGCTGGTCCACTACAGATGGTACCTAAACAGGGATGCCAGGGAATTGGTAGGGTAGAGGACCCTGAGGGAAGCAGTTGGACCAGTCCGGTTTTGTAGTAGAAATAAAGGTGAGGGGGGTGGGGGAGGGGGTGGGGAGTGTGTTATTCTCGGGAGGAAGAATAAGGGGCTGTAAGTATGCCCAAGTGCTGCAGCAAGTGTTTGTCTTTGTGTTTCTCTGCTTATGTTTCTCTTTCTAGTAAAGCAAGTCATACGTTTAATTTAAGATATCAGAGAACAAGCTTTAGGTCTAGAGATAGAGTGAAGGTCTTATAGAGGGATTATATGGTGAAGGTTTAATTAAAAAAAATAGTAGAGTAGATTTTCCCAATCTGGGACCCAGAAGGTAGGGTCCCCAGCAGACTGCAGGCTGGCAGTCTGAGCGGTTTCAGAAGCTCCAGAAGCCACTAAGAATGGCGGATGCCAGAGCCAGTACAACCGTCTCGGCCAGGCATCCACAGTTGAGACCTGAGGATGCAGCGCAACGCAGGTTGCAGATGCCAGACGGTCTGTAAGCTTTCTGCAGAAAGGAAGCCATAGTGAGGAGCAGAGTGGCGATGCCAAGGGCCAGCGAAAGCAGAGCCAGCACTAGGGGCGAGGTTCTGCGTGCTTTCGGCGGTGAAAGACCCATGGCGGGAGAATGCAGTAAGCCAGCCAGAGGTGGCAGGCAGCGGCTTGAAATGCAGCTAAGACTTCAGACTCCAGCTGCATAGGCCTGTCTCCTGGAGCCACAGCCCCTGGGTCAGAGCCACAAGACGCCATGGGAAGGCAGAGAGCTGAGCAGGTGGCTGAGCAGAGGTGCCATGGGAGAGGCCAAGAGTCAATGGGCAGCAAGGTGGGGCTGGAACCATGGAAGTGAAAAGTGTACTCCAGACTGAACAGACAGACTGGAGCTCTGGGGGAACTGCTGAGATACAGCCTGAGCTCCCAGCAGCAAACGTTTTGCAGTTTCTGTTTGCTGACTGTAAGAAAGTCTCTTTTGAGAGGACTTTGTACTAATCAGCTCCTATGGAGCTAATAGCTTTCTCCCTGAGTAAAAGACTACCATAAAATGCTGATTGTAACTGAAAGTACCTCTGTCCATGAGAAGGAAGTGGCAGAGACTCTTGTTTGAACTAAAATTGTTAGCTGAAAAAAGTTCTTGGTTGTAAAACGTTTCTTCATATTAGGAAGTAAAAGTCTAGTACCAGAATTTATTTGAACCTTTTGAACTTAAAAAAAAAATGAGATAAAACTACAAAAAGGTTTCAAAAAAACCTTAATATTCCTTAGTCTAGTTAAGTGGATTAATGCTGTGTTTCGTTAGTAAGAAATGCAAATGGTTATACTAAGAGATTGCTTTAAAGTATAAAGAGTTTTATTAAAAATTGCTTTTGGATGTTTTGCTAAAGTTTTTAAAGTGTTAATGGTTATATTGAGAATATTGATTATGAATGTAGATTTGTATGGTAATATTTATGATAGAGTTATGTTAATCTAATGATATTGATACACCATAGTTTGGTGAAGCTGAGGGAATATTTAAGTTTGATGCAGATGCATCAGAAGTTTATCCTATATTGTGTTAGTTAAAAAATGCAAATGGTTATATTAAGAGATTGCTTTAGAGTGCAAAGAGTTTTATTAAGAAATTGCTTTTGGATGTTTTGCTTAAGTTTTTAAAGTGTTAATGGTTCTATTAAGAGTCCATGTACTCACGCATTTGGGGAACCCACTGGAGCATGGTCTATCTACCAGGGGCTACCCTGTAAAAGAAAACTGACTCTCCCCTCAAAGTCGGAAACTATCAGTAGCTCTTTGGTTAAGGGTGAGTTTCATGAGCCCCTTCCTGCTCCGTGTTGGAATGTGGACTATCTTGATGCACCTGTCTTGGATAGGCAACCACAGGACATAAGTGCGGTTGTCCCAACATGCCCTGAAGACACTGTCTCAAGCCAGTTCTCCCCATCCTCTGGCTCTTAACAGTCTTTCTGCCCCTCTTTCCGTGATGTTCTCTGAGCCTGGCAGTGGTGTGATGTAGATGAATAGGCAATAGATTTTTTTTTTAAGTTTTATGTGTGTGTGATGAAATACTGTTCATTGCAGAAAGAAACTGCAATGCACAGCTTGAGAACGTCACACTAAGCAAAATAAGTTAATCATATAAAGGTAAATGCTGCATGATTCTACTCGTGAGGTCTATCAAATAGTCAAAGTTTTAGAAACAAAAGGTAAAATGCTGATTTCCAGGGTCTGGGAGTAGGGAAATGAGGAGTTTCAGTTAAACAAATGAAAAGGCTCAGCTGTGCAGCATTGATCTCTATCACTCTATCCTGCACTTTAAGTTTTGATAATGGGCAAAATCACCAGTCAGTAAAGTGCTTGCCCCGAGTTTAATCCATATAATTCACACACACACAAAAAAAAAAACATTAAGAATGTGGTGACACCCATTTGTAACCCTAGCGCTGCAGATTTTCATAGGAAAGCAGGAAAAGGAAAGTCTCTGGGGCTCACTGGCCAGCCAGCCCAGTCCTACTTGGCAGAATCCAGCCTGGAGAGACTGAAATACAAAACAAAAATGTGGATGTCCTGGGAACAGTGCCTAAGGTTCTCTGGCTTCCAAGTGTGTATGCACATACATACACACACACATTCACACACAACATGGACATACCCAGAGAGTAAGAGAATAGATCTGTTAAGAATTCTTAGTCTTGCCGGGCGGTGGTGGCGCACGCCTTTAGTCCCAGCACTCGGGAGGCAGAGCCAGGCGGATCTCTGTGAGTTCGAGGCCAGCCTGGGCTACCAAGTGAGTTCCAGGAGAGGCGCAAAGCTACACAGAGAAACCCTGTCTCGAAAAACCAAAAAAAAGAATTCTTAGTCTTAATTAAAAACAGTAACAACTGACCACAGTGATGCTTGTAGTTGGTTTACATCTGCCTTAGCTGGTGTGTCTTTCCTTCACTCTCTGATGATGGTTTACAAGTTACCAGTAGAAGATGTGTGACCTTTATCCCAAGCATTCTTCAAGCTAGTGAAGAGTAAGAGCCATGTCTCAGAAAGTAAGACCCTGGGAAGAAAATAACTTTAAATCTTATGATAATCTGTGCTCATAACAGAACTGAGATGTGACATAATACATTAAGATTAAAAGTTAAAATCTTAAACTGAATTTTGGAAGCACCAACACCAAGGAGTAAAGAAAGGCTGCTCGTGGTGGGGGAAATAAAAATGGAGATAAATTTTACTTCTGATTTCCGGGATTTGGTGTGTTTTTGCATATATAGGTACAGCCTAGAACACTTAGTTACATTTAAGAAAATGCTTTCAGAATACTGATGCACATGCTACTTTAATTTTCAATCAAATTTTCTATGGCCTGGTATATTGTTTTATTGCCTTAATATATTAAGAAACTGACTGCTAGGCATAGTAACTCATGCCTACAATCCAAATACTCAGGAGACTAAAGAAGGAGATTGCCACGTGTTCTAGGCCAGCCAAAGCTGTGGTGTGAAACAATGTCTCAGAAAAAAAAAAAAGAAACTGAGCTGAGTGCCCTGTGTCCACTGAAACTACCATCTTGTGTAATGCCTTAGGCTGAATAGTCTATACTGTCATCATAGGTTGCTATCAGCCTTGCCATCCAATCCCACATGCCTCTGCTCTGGACTGTGCTGGCCTGAACACTTCCCTGTACTGCTTTCTGTGACTACTGCTCGGTGGTATCGTCACTCCCTTGTCACCTGCTCTGTTAGATCTACTGGATCTAGAAAACCTTTGCGACTCCTGTTGGCAACATCTGCAGCTGTAGTGCTGCATCTCCCTCCTGCTCCTCCCTCCTGCTGAGCATCCCACTGTCCAGTCTTCATGGTCATTTGCTGCACTCCGCAGCTCTACTCTGAGCCCAGCACTAGCCTCAGACTTTGGGGAGGAGGCATATTTCTATGGTGATATTTTATTTGTATTAAAATGTTATTTGTATGTTAATAAAGTTGCCCAGGGTCAGAGCTATTAGCAAGCCATAGGAAAGCCGGGCGGTGGTGGCGTACACTTGTAATCCCAGCACTTGGTAGGCAGAGCTAGGTAAGTCTCTTCTGTGTTCAGGGATACAGCCAGTATTGGATACACATGCCTTTAATCTCAATACCAATCATAGAAAACCTGGAGGCCTTTACAGACAGGCCGTGACGAGGCAGTCACGTGGTTGGGTTTACAACCAATGAGAAGGCAGAACCGAAACTATATATAAAGACTTTAACACAGAAAGTAGCTCTGGTTCGGAGAGGTAGGATCACCACAGGAGGAAGGGTAAGGTTTTAGCTCTTAGCTCTGACCTCTTGGCTTTCTTCTTTGCATTGGTTCTGTGTTTCTTATTTAAAAAGACGGTTGGTTACATCTACATATTTCCAACCTACAAATCAATAGTCAAAGATCAGTAGCTTCACCAAAATCATGGGATAGGCAAAGAGCCCTTCTGTGGGATGACTCATTCCTAACAGGCTTGAGGGCCAGCTGGCCCAAGCCAGTAAAAACGATACTTTCTGAGAGCAACCTGGGTCTGCCTAAGGGCCTTAACAACAGCAGTTGAAACATGATCTGGAGATGACCTGGACCAATGAGAGGCAGCCATGTCACACCAGTAGATGAGTATTCATCAGACCTTCCCCCGAGGCAGGGTAGAGGGTATATAAGGCTTGCCTCTTCCTGAATAAACTGAGTTTGTTTCAACATTCTCCCAGAATCTGTGTTGTTGACTCTGCACCTACTTGGCCCCCTCCCCCAAAGGGAACAACAGCACAGGACCCTGCCGCAATACTTGTTTACCTAATTATGAAAACTGGCATCAGTATTATTTCTGTTTTCTAGTTATGCTGGAGGCAGGGGGTGTGATACATTGTCCCTCTCTGCTCACTGATCTGCATGGTGTTTGTTGGATGTGTGCAAAGTGGATTTAACCATACAAGATTGTCTTGCGGGGGGTGGGGGGGGTGTCACTGTTTTACTGAAAGACATAAAGTAAGACAGAACTCTTGTTTCTCACTGTTAAACACTTTGCCATGGTCTTGTTCATCCTATAAGGGTCATTATCTCAACTGTATTATTTAGTCCATAACCTAAGTGATAGATTTGAGATGCACTGTTTGTTTACTCAATGATAAAAGCTAAAACAAGCCAGTCCTGAAGATGCAGGAATTCTCATCTGTAGTCCAAGCATTCTCAACTGAGTGACTGCAAAAGTTCTTGTGTTTGGATTCTAAGATCTGAAACTAATAATAGTCTACTTAGAGTCAAAGAAAGTGTTTATTTCAGGTTCTGAGCTTTAGAAACCCTCACAGCGATAGTGTGCACATGTATGCACACACACACATACACACTCATGCATGTGCACACTCAAATACATGCATGCACATGTATATACATGAATATAAGCACATATACATGCACATGCAATTTGTGAAAGAACACATAGGATTTCTTGCTGGCATAATGTGACCAAAGGTCCTAACCATCCATTCTTAGGACCAACATTGTCTCAGGCTTTGGGAGAAACTTCATATTTCTTGCTGTGTGTCCTCAAAGCCAAAGAGATTATATTCAGATTACATGAAGATTCGTTGGTCTCAGCTTCCCTACTGAGAGGGATGCTGCTTCAGCCTGCAGGGAAAATCAGGGCTATAGAAGGGTTTAATTTAGAGGAGGAACAGATTAGTTTGTCAGATAATATAGTACATTACTGGGTAGCATGCATCTAAAGATTATTGCAGGCCTACATTTCATTTTCTCATAATGTCAAACACTTATTTTCTTGTTTCTCTTTGTATTTTGATGTATGATCCAAAAGAATTCATAAATCATTTGCAGAATTTGCAAGCTGAGAAATATTTTATATTATACAGTCCACCTTACTGGTAAATTTGCATATATGGAAATAAAATGCATGATATCTGACATTGATTTTTTTCCCAAGAACTGGGTAGATATCAGCGACTGAAATTGAATATAGGTAGATAATAATGTTACATTGTATTTTTCTGGTTTCTGCAGTTACTCCAGGATATGTACTCACATCTGAAGATTTGGAGTTAGGAGCCTGTGATAAGAAAGAATACATGTTGTTTGTCTTTCTGGCTCTGGGTTACTTCATTCAATATGATCTTTTCAAGTTTCATTCATTTTTCTGCAAAACATTACAATTGTTTAAAAGAACAAGTTCCCTTTAAAATTCCAAAATCTCTTAACTGTGGGCTTCTGTAGAATAAAAAACAAGTTACATATTTTTTATTCAAAAAATAAAGAACTAGAACATAAGAACTGTAGAATTAAAGCAAAACCAAAATCCAATACTATAAGCAGGTCAATGTCCTATACCTTGGACTTGCTTGTGATCTTCTGGCCTCTAATGGACTCAGAAAGTCCCAATTCTCTAGCTCTGCCATCTACAACACACACAGTGTGTCTCTAAGGTTCAGGGCAGCTTCACACCACACCTGCTGCTGTCCTTGGTGGTCATCCCATGATCCTGGCATCTCAAATATCCTATGGTTTCCACACAACTGAGGCTGAGCTTCCAACAGAGGCTTATCTTGGCCTTTCAGGATGCCAAACATCAACTTCCCCTCATGACCCCTCAATCCTAGGGTCTTCGTTGCGACTGAGACAGTACCTTCATCAGTGGCCTCTCCTGGCCTCTCTTCTAACTTGCTACACAGTACCAAAGCTCAGCTGCTCTCCATGACCCTTTCATGCCTTTAAAACAGGTACCATGTAGGAGACAATTAAACATTGCAAAGTTCAGGTGCCAGCTCAAGGTCCAGCTTTGGCCCCCTCTGGACCACAGTTTCTGTGTGTTGACCCTGTAGAAATACTTCTCAGAAGATTGCACCTCAATGATGCTTGTCTCTTACTGACCACTGATCTCTTACTGATCAGCTGAATTTTCAACCCCAGCTGATCAGCATCCTTTATCCCAGTTAAGACATAGAAGGTTTCACTTCTAAAGATTGTTATTTTAAATATATCACACAAACAGCCTTGATAGAGCCTTTTAGGGAGGGATGCCCAAACTTTCCTCTGAAACTTCACAAGTCAGGCCTTAGAATCCTCATTTCTCTCAGGATTTTGATCCTCTGACTTCCCACAGAAGAGCCCATTAAGCTCTGAGCACTCTGTGGCTTTTCTAGCCCAAAACTCTACAATCCTCCCCCAAAGAACATGACAAGCTCTATCATAGCAAGACCCTATTCTCCAGTACCAATTTATGCCCTAGTCTGTTTTCTGTGGCTGTGAGAAAAAGTTGACAAAAATAAACTTGGGAAGAAACGGGTTTATTTCATCTTCCAGCTGAAGCCAATACAGGAACTCAATGCAGGAACTTGGAGGTTGAAACTAAAGCAGCTGGCTTGGCCCCTACCCCTTCTTATATAGCCCAGGCCCACCTACCTGTCTAGGAATGGTACTACCCACAAAGGTCTGGGCCCTCCTTCATTAATTAGAAATTAAGAAAATTCCTCACAGACTTTGCCAAAGGCCAATCTGATCTAGAAAATTCTCCAGTTGAATTTCCCCTCTTCTCAAGTGTCTCAAGGTCTGTGTCAAGCTGACAGCTGACCTTAACTATTCATCATGACAACTCAGTGTAGACTCCAGAAGCTTCAGGACAAGAAATTGGCAAAGGCTTCATCTTATACTGTTCCCTTAATTTTGGCTGAAATAATTGCCAAACTATAGAGCTAATAATAATTTAATAAGTCTCTTGAGAAGGCAAAGATATGTACTCTCAGCCCCACCAATACATGCATGTTGGATCTAGAACTTTAATGGTAATAGGTTTTCTGCCTCCCAATAATGAGTTTCTCCACTGATGCAGTAAGCCAGATTAAGCCAAACTGAAACAGTATAGCAACAGGTGTATTGAGCAAAGCAACTCCTGGGCAGGTTCTCAGGTTCCTGAGATCAAGGCCAAGGAAGTTGTCCCCTGAACTAAAGCAGGGAGATTTGATTGGTTGTAGGTGAAGGGTGATGGTGTGCTTGCTCACCATAAGCTGGGTTTGTGCCCACGTACGGTCAAAAGCTGAGCATTTAGGCGGGGACTTGTGTGGCTGACAACTTCAGGGGAGGAAGCTGCAATAGCCTAGCCATCAAGAATGCTAAACTGGACTTTTGGCGCCTTTCCTTTGTTTGGAGACTCTCTGAGGGGGCGGGCTGTAGTGGATAGCTGTTCTGTCTATGACCTTGAAGTACCTGCCCCTAGGGCATGGCTCGGAGCTGCTATTAAGACCTGACATGTGCCGGGCAGTAGTGGCGCACGCCTTTAATCCCAGCACTCGGGAGGCAGAGCCAGGCGGATCTCTGTGAGTTCGAGGCCAGCCTGGTCTCCAAAGCGAGTTCCAGGAAAGGCGCAAAGCTACACAGAGAAACCCTGTCTCGAAAAACCAAAAAAAAAAAAAAAAAAAAAAAAAGACCTGACATGCATATACACTGCTCTCTTCTCTTGCTAGTGGGCTGGATGGTACAGTCCCTTTTACCCCTTAAGCAGACTCCTGTGGATATATTAGTATAGCGGGGTTTGGAGAGAGAGAAAGAGATAGGAGTGGGCCTTTCTGGGTTGTACAGGGGTGAGCTAGAGGCTCCAACCAAGCATCCGACAGGCTCCAACCAAACAAATAGTATTAAGTTCTATTACCAACTTTATCTCAGGGCACCTACTTATGTTAACATATTAAAATATCTCAGTGGGTGCTGGAACTCTGTTGTCCCCCTCCACTGGGACCTGTCTTAGTTACTTTTCAGTTGTTGTGATAAAAAACACCATGATAAGGCAACTTACAGAGGAAAGGTTTATTTGGGTTACAGTTCCATAGGGATAGACGTCCATCACCATCATGGCAGGGAGCATGGCAGCAGGCATGACACTGGAGAAGCAGCTGAGAACTCACATTTAGACCCACAAAAAGGAAGCAGAGAGCACACTGGGAATGGCATGAGTCTTCTGAAACCCCAAAGCCCACCCCCAGTGACACACCTCCTCCAATAAGGCCAAACTTCTTGATCCTTCCCAAACAGTTCCACCAAGTGGGAACCAAGTATTCAAATATATGAGCCTATGCAGGCCATTCTCATTGAAACCACCACAGGTCCCACGTTATTAAAATGATAGACTAAGTTATCTCAAATGTGTGCATGTTTTATTACACATTTTCCATAATATCAATAGCAGGACAAGAGTAGTTTTTTTTTTTTTTTTTTTTTTTGGTTTTTTCGAGACAGGGTTTCTCTGTGTAGCTTTGCGCCTTTCCTGGAACTCACTTGGTAGCCCAGGCTGGCCTTGAACTCACAGAGATCCGCCTGGCTCTGCCTCCCGAGTGCTGGGACTAAAGGCGTGCGCCGCCACCACCGCCCGGCAAGAGTAGTTTTATCGTTTAGAAGGACCTGGGTTTTTAGATGACTGAGAAATTGAGGTCATTTTTTTGTTTTGTTTTGTTCTGTTGCTTTTTCCTAATTGCTTGCTCTCTTAAGATGTTTGCAAGAACGAGTGCAGAAAGCATGGGAGTTATTTAGTAGCTGTTTGTTGCCGTATATTAAAAACCTGTATCAGATTAAGCATGCAAGTATTTTTAAGAAAAAAACCCTACAGAATTATAGGGTAACATTCTGGTTTGTATGTCTGTGTGTCTGTTTCATGTATGTGTCCACATGTGTGAAGTAGGTATGTCTTCATGTAGGTATGTACATTTGTGAGTGCCTGTTGATGGCAGAGGTTGAGGTCTGGGGTTCTTCTTTGATCATTCTTGGCTTATTTTTTTGAGACGTGTTCTGTTATTTATCCTAGAGCTAATTGACTCAGCTAGGGCTGGCGGCCAATGAGCCCTGCTTCCCAGCACTGCAGGGCTACAGATGCACACAACCACACCAGGTTTTTTAATTGGGTAAGAGGAATCTAAACGCAAATCCTTGTTTGTATGGCAGACTTTTACTAACTAAGCCATAGTCTCAATTCCCTAACATTCTCATTTTTTTATTTGTGCCTTCTTGTATTGCAATAATGAAGATAATCTACCTTTATATTAAATAATAAAAACATCACTATTCTATTTGGACAAAAGTAAAAGAACAGAAAAAAATAAAACAATGATATGTGGGAAACACATAATGAGAGGAGGAAAATGAGGAGTAAAAACTAGGCACATGGAAAGTTATTATTCCATTTTCATTTCCACAAATGGCTTTAAAAGACAATTTTTCACCATCAGAAGTGGCTACAGCTGTATCTCTGAGGAATTAATTTCATCTGTCCAGCCACATTTCACAATCAATGAGCATTTGTACTACAGCTGCTGAAGACCCCTGGGACAGAAGGATGCATCTGTGAGGAATATCCCACAAACCAGAAAGGAAATGAAAAATACTCTTTGTAGATAGGTAAGAAAATAACTCTATAATGCTGGCATTATATCAAGAAAAACTAATTTTTTTCTATTGAAAAAAGAATAGAAATGCTTGCACATGAGAACCTTAAATCCATTTGTCTTGCTTCCCAGAACAGTCATGAGGACAGCTTCAGGTAAAAACAGTGTGAGTTCAGATAATTTCCTTCACACAGACCCAGTGCAAAACTAGATAAAATTGTTTAAACGAATAAAAAAGGACCATCCTGAGGTGGTGATGGAAAGACCTGAAAAAGATATCTAATTGTCACCATTTTCTTGATAAAATTGTTTCTGTGGTTGAACAATGTCAGGTGCCTGGTATTCCTGTCTGAAGTATTCTCATCACTGCCCCCCCCCCCAAAGGAACCTGCAGAACCTTCTGTGAGCCTTACCTGGGGAAAGAGACTTACACTCAGTTTGGAGCTGGCTGCAAAGACCCAAAGCTCAGCCACTGGAGGTAGAGGACTCAGCAGGCCAGTGAGCAGAATAGGTGGAAATTTAATAGAGATAGTCTAGACATTGAAATGTCATAGAAAAACAGAGAAACTAATCTTTTCGCAGAAAACTTTGGTTATGTTTGACTCTGAAATGGCCTCCATAGGTTCATATTTTGAGCACTTGGTCCCCAGCTTACAGAGATATTTTGAAGCCTGGGTAGCGCCTTTAAGAAGTGTGGTCTACCCAGCAGGAAGCATGTCACCAAAGGAGGGCCTTTAAAGGTGATTCCTGAGCCTGGTCCTAGATTGTTTTCTGCCCACATATGTAAGTAGAGTCTGGTAAAGACTTTCTCTCCCCTCATGCCTTCCCCATGATGGACTGAACTCTCCTCCAAAACTCATGAGCCAAAACAAACACTTCCTCCCTGAAATTGTTCCTGTCAGATATTACAGCCTTAGAACAAAAGTGACTAATAGTCCTGTCTACAAACCTGTGGGTGCATGGGGCACATCCATGACAGCTGAGAAAGTATAGAAGTTGAGGGGCATGAGAGCTGAACCCTTCCTCAGCTTCCACATGGGCCAGGCAGCAGCTGAAGAAGGCCTTGCATGCCCGGAGTGTCTGGAATGTAATCTCTCTTCAAAGTGAAAAGACACTGGGGGGACCTGCAAGGAGTCAAACTCAATCCTTACGTCTGCTCTACCTACCCAGGGAGCCATTATTACTCAACCATGTTTTCCATGTGGTTCAAGGGCACTTTGAGACCAGGGAAAGAAACACTTATAAAACAGGTTGCATTAGTACTGGAAATTAAAGGTAGGGTTGTGATGGGCAAGCACCACAGAGCATATGCCCAATGCAGACATGGAACAAGGCAAGACAAGGTCCTCATTCCACAGAGAACAAACTGGAGCAGTATGCAGTGTGAAAATGTACCCACATCAAAGAGAAAGGCATAGGAGTGTTTAAACTGAGCAGTTCCTGCTGGGAGATAGACACAAGCAAGGATCAGTGGGTGCATGGCCTCTCTGCCTCCCTAACTGGCTTTTAATCAATATAGTGCTATTCCTAGAACAAGGACCTGGATCAAACTAATTTACCCAGTTATAGTTGATATCTTTTCTCTCTTCCAGCTTTCTGATGAGATGAGCCAGTACATCCATATAATGACCCATGAATTTTCACATACATACTTTTGTGCCACCAACAGCAACTCAAGAGGATTGCTACTCCCAACCCAATGCCTCCTGGGACTGCTTTGTAGATGCTTTAAACATCTTTATGGAAATCATAGAAGTCACATCTAGCTGATGTTAAGGGGTCTACTATAAAGGTAATTGGGGAGTTCACAGAAATTCTAGAAAAGCTGAAGAATCCGTCTTGGAAACCAGAAGTGAGGTAGCAGAGTACAGCTGTCCTCACAGACAGTCTGAGGGTCACAATGTTACTACCACTACCACAAAAAAGTGGATGACAGAAGAACCAGATGCAGCCATCAAATTCTCAGTATGGTTGGCCAATATTGCTGCAAAGAAGTTGTCTCTTCTTTCCATTTATCTTTGAATGCTTTCCCTAGGTCCAAAGGCTCAAGCAAGAACATCAGAGGTGAGTATCTCTGCCTGACCCAGGTTCCCAGGGGAGTGTAAGAAGGAATATTTGATTTCTGTAGTGGGCAGTCTACTTCTGTCTTCTACCAAAGCTCAAAATATATACAATACTCAATGGCAGTACTCAAAGAATTGTGTTCAAATTTAAGGAGGCTTGCATGATGGTTTCTGGGGTGGGGGAAAGCTCTTGTTTTGAGCACAGAAAACTTCAGAGACTGAGAAAGATGACTCATAGCGAAAGAAATACAGTCCTTTAAAAGACAGCTTCTCAGGAGAGAACATCTGGGTAAGAGTGTTCTGGAAGGGTTTGTGAGAGGGGACGGTCTCTTAATGACAAACAGAACATCAGATTTATTGCAGTGTTTTTTGTTCCACCCCTTGGAGATAGTACACTTGGAATAATGATTATTAGAGATCCTTATACATGTCTTGATTCTCATCAATTATTATATGACTTAAATATTTGAAATATTCAGGCTTCACACAAGATTTTTTTCTGTACTCGAATAAAACATTCTAGATCAAAACAAAGCACTAGATGCTAGCTCTTTATCCAGAGACTCTACTAATTTAATAGTCTTTGTGTTTCCCCAGGATAGCCCACATCCATGAGCTGACATATTAGAAATCCGTTGGCCATATCTACTTGTAATAGCTTTGATCAATTTTCTGGTTGCTTTTGGAACCATTCTTTGAGCCATATTCTAGGAGCTTTTCTCTCCTTTTTCCTCAAATCTACACTGGCTATATCCATGCAAATTTTTGCCAAACATTTACTCCAATAAGAAATATTTTACAATTTAGTTAATTTGCCAAATGATACTTTCAAAGTCAAAACCGAAACCTGAAGTGCCACAAACAGGATCAATATTAGAGGTAAATGAAAGAAAATTTTCATTGCACCCTTTGCTTTGTATTTCTTGTTTGGGAGCTTGGAGTTGATGCCATAAGAAACCACGTATACTTTATTTTGTGGCTATTACAAATCAGGAGGGGGAAAGCCCAGGTCTAAAGAACTAAAAATTTTTGATAAATGCTGGGAGAAAAACAAAACACCTGGGCTCTTACATAAACCACCCTTGAAAAGGCAATTAAAACAAAAAGCAATTTCTCTTTTTTGCTTATTGTAGAGACTTTGACATGTGATGAAACCAATTTTCACCACCCTAACCTGGGATGCCCCTGAGATGCTCTTCCCAGCATACTCAGGGTTTTTAATTGAGCAGGAGAATAATGGAGCCTCACAGTGTGTCCACTGTTACCCTGTAAACAGTGTAATTACTCAGTAAAGTCTTTACACAGAATCTTCAGAGAATAAAGAGAAGGAAAATAAGAATTGTGCAAGCTTGCATCCTACCCAAAGAGCTCCCCAGTGAAGCTTGCTGTGAGGAAGCCACATGCAAGGCAGAATCTAAACTAGGTACAGAAGCAGAGCCTGGGCTGTTCACAGTGCAGAAAGAGAAATGTACTTTGAGAAATGCCTCTTTGCTAACTCAGGAATGACTATGGTACAGCATGCCCATAATTTACCAAATTTACTAGAAGGCCATGAGTTTTGTGGGAACAGAGAATGGAAAAGAGAAAGAAATCAGTGTTTGTTTGCCTTGTTTCTTGCTATCTCAATCTGAAGTGGATGATTTCCCTTCCAATATAAATGCATCCTTCCAGCCCATTCTAAATCACCAGACTTGTAACAACAAATTTATAATGAATATGAAAAATATAAATAAACGAGACAATTGGTGGACCAGAAATTGTAAAGAATTCTTATGGAGAAAAAAAAAGCTAGAAAAAGCAGGTTGAAAATAGAAAATTGTCCCAAAATGCAGATCACAGAGGATGACAGAAAAAGAGGGGACTGATAGCTACAGAGCTCCACACTCAACAAAATAGACATCAGAAGAAGCAGGGCATAGAAACCCAATGACATGATGACTTGGGGACAGACTTCCCCTCTGTTGGGGTCCACAGAGGTTTCCTAGTGAGATCTGAGCTTGCTTTATACAGCAGGGCTGCATAAAGGGATGGATTGACCATGTGCGTGGTTACCCAGTGTTTGGAAGGGTCTGCAATTGGCTGTGCTAGGGGGAGGTCTTTTGCTCCACCCCTTGGCATTTCTATAAATAGCCCTTTAGAAGAGACAGAAGGGCTGGTGGGTTTTGACCCAGGCCCTCCCAAGGTTATCTTATGTTTCTGTCTGTCTCTCTCCTCTATATTTCTTTCTAAATATCTTTCACTTCTCCCTGGGGGAAAAAGTGGGAGAAGGTCTCCCACACCCCTCTGCATTATTTCTCATATAAGCCAGTCATTTTCACGCAACACTACTAAGAAATAGAAGAGGGCACTGGGTAATAAGCACAAGACCAGGATGGAGGGATGTGTTGGTACCAAAACTACGTGTCCACTAGAGCAGCCCTGCATATGTCAACATGAAAGCTTTTTACCTCATCGGCTTCTGCTTACAGAGCCCGCAGCATGTGTGGTTGCTGATGGATGGTCCGTGCTTCCATAGTGGTGCTTTCTTTCCCACTGAGGTCGTTCAGCTTGGCTGCTTCTGCTTCCCTCCTGAGTCCCGACTCTCTTTTCTTCTAAGTCAAGATGAATGTATTGATGGTTGCTCAGGAATGTTCCCGAACATTCTCTCAGGAGACAGCACAGGAGGCATCACTTCTCATCTGGGCGTGTGGACCTAGCCCAGTACCCAGCTCTGCCTGCTAATATACCTGTCTCTGGAGTCCCCAGTGATCTGTGGTGTGCCTATCTCTTCTTTTCTGTCCTAAAAGTGAACATTTCAAGAGTCTGCCTCTGAAGTAGGGATTTTATGGAATTGTTTTATTTAATTTGGATTTTGTATCGGTTACTTTTCTGTTGCTGTGATAAAAATACCATGACCAGAGGCGACTTAAGTAAGAACGTTTATTTTGGCTAGAAAAAGCTAGAACTAAAAGTTCCGTAGTTCATAATGGCCGGGAAGGCACGCCAGCAGGAGCAGGAAGCTGAGACATCACGTCTTTTACACACACACACACACACACACACACACACACACACACACACACACACACAGAGGAAGCAGAAAGTGAATAAACTGGAAGTGGGGTGAGGCTCTAAACCCTCAGAGCCCTGCCCCCTGTGATGTACTTCCTCCGTCAAGTCTCCATATCCTGAAAGTTCCACAACAGCCCTACACAGCACCACCAACTGGGAACTAAGTATTCAAAGACATCAACCTATGTGGGACATTCATCATCCAAACCATCACAGTTTGGATAGACTTTCAGAACACTTTAATAGCAAACCTGAGCAGGAAATTTACACATGTACAACCTTCAACCAGCACCCCCACCACAGTACATTTGTTACAAAGCCCATTTTCACACACTGTTATCCCCCACAGCCCATAGTCTCCATTAGGTTCATGCTTGGTGTAATACCCATTATGAATTTAGGTTATGCTCCCTCCAAAGTGGATCCCACTGTCCTGACAGAATCTCTGTGTCTAGGCTTGGCTCCCCTGTCTCTCCTGCAACCGCTGTGTTCTGATCAAATGTAATCACTTTTGCTCTTGTTTTTATTATGATATTTGAAGATATGTTAGGATTGCAAGAATCCAGAGGCCATAATAAATACAATTATATGGTTGTGTCAGGTTAAGGTGCGTGCTGCCAAGCCTGATGACTTGAGTTTGATCCCTGGGCCAGACTTGGTAGAAAAAAAAAACAATTTCAAAAGCTGTCCTCTGACTTTCACATGTACGTTGAAGCTCACAGGTACATACATGCACGCATACTAAATAAATACATACGTAAATAAAGTAGGGGCTGGAGAAATGGCTTAGTGGTTTGGAGTACTTTCTGCTCTTGCCAAGGACCTTCATTTGGTTTCTATCACTCACATAAGGTACCTTATAGTCATCTATAACTCTAGCCTCAGGAACCCCAACACCCTTTTCTGGCTACCACAGGCACCAATGCTCTCATACACCTACCCATCCACAGATACACATATATTCATATAATTAAAACATTTTAAATCTGATAAAATTTAAAATATATAGATTACCTCTAGTGCTTTATATGCATTTGTTTGTGAATTGTTTTCTTGGAGAATAACATGCACTATTTTTAGAAAAGCTGATTATAGAGTTGTGTAAGTAAACAGGAATTGCAATAGCAGGTGTTGGCAAAGGCAGGAACATGAACCTGTTCAAAGCGGAATTTAGAGTTACTCCAGAGAAACTAGATTTTTCTTTTTAAAATTAAAACATCGATTTGTGGCCACAGTGATGTGGCCTAAACCTTGCATCAGCTTCCACAAAAAGTTGGATTTTCTCTTTATTTGGGGGATAGCCTGGATTTAGGACGTCAAGTGGCCAGGTCAGTAAGATCAAGAGTTACACCAGTTCTTTTGGCTTTAGTGATTTTGCTTAGGCTTTGCCAGTTGTGGTTTGTGGGGAAGCATCACTTTGAGGGGATAAAATATAAGCCATGGTAGTAAAATATCAATGGCTACGGTACTTAAAACCCATCATACATTTCTGGGACACTCCCTAAGATAGGATGATCATTTTGTCTTTTGGTTATAAATATTTGAAGAGGTTTTTTTTCCCCCTTTGAAATGTCAAAGCATTTTTTTCCAGCATGGTGTGTGGGACCATGCTTTTTCTCAGCACTTCTCTCATCTCTACTCTTTAAACACATTTTTTCTCAAGGGAACTTGGTCTCCCACAGCACTGTCCAGTGGAACCCTGGGGAGGTCCAGACAATGAGCTTGTGACCCGGGAAAAGACACTTTTTATCACTCTGGTGTTCAGAGCTGAAGCATGTGAGCTTATTTTACTAGTGATGGTTATGGTAAGGAGATGGGAGCGTGAAGCTGTCTGCAAAAGGCTCTAGAGTCAGAGAAAAGCAGAGTTGGAAGAAACGAAGTAGCTATTCAGATGAGCAGAGGTCAGAGATTACAGAATTCTGAATTCTTTTAGATGAGGACTTTTGGGGGAGTCACGTTAAAGAAAGGTATGTAAAGATGAGCAGCCAAGGGCTGACATAGCAAAAGTCTCTCTTAACACTTGTTTCCTTCTTAAATAATCTCGATTATGACTCAAAAAAGTGAAGATGGGGAAAGCTTGATAGTTGATTTGTGAAAGTAGCATCATCTATTACATGCACACACATGCAAATATGTATATATGTGTACATAGGAATGCATGTATAATATATTCTAATTTATGTAAAGTATAAATATATGTAGTGAGAAAACAAGAATAGAGAAAATAAATACAAACATTTCAGTGGGTATAGTGTTCATGTGTGTGCACATGTGTGTGTAGCTGCCCACGCAAATGTGAGAACATGCAGGTGGTGGCCAAAGGCCAACATGATTACCTCCCTCAGTTGTTGCTCACTTTATTTTTCTTGAGGTCTATCACTGAACTTGGAGCTCACCTATTTGGCTAAACCGCCTGACCGGAAGTCTCAAGCACTCTCTTGTCTCCACCTAGCAGCCCTGGTGCTAGGATACAGGTGCTCACTGGAACTCAGCTTCTCCCACATGGCTTCAGTGAATCTGAACTCCAATCCTCATGCACTTTACTGACTAGGCCATGTTCCCTGCCCTTGTATTGTGAGTGAGTGTGCATGTGTATGTATGTGTGTGTGTTTGTGTCTGGGGCAGTATACACATTCATTGTGTGCACAGGTACTTTTTGTGTATGTATATAATAAAAATAAAATTAAAGAATTTCATACTCTATGAAGAATTTTACCCTTTTCCTCCAAAACCATTCTCCTTCAAAGAAAATTAACTAATCAATTAACTGACAGCAGAGCTATCAACAAAGAACTATTACACAGGCCAAATAGCCCTCAAAATGAGATCTACTTAGAGTATAATATATTGCCGGGAGCCATTCCCCAGAAGTAGATGGGTCCTGCAGAGGGTATAAGGAGTCGGCGGGAAAAGGAAGTGAGCCAGGCCATGGTGGTTGGGAGAATCTTGCAGCCTGACTGACTACCATCCAGAGTGTTTCTTTATTTATACAGAATTTAGTTAGGAGGGATACATTCATGATGTTCCAAAACATAGATCATATCATTTTTGTTTTTGGACATGTGTTGCACTTCCTTTTGCTCATCTTTTAGTCATTATTAATAAAATATGACAGAATAGAGTTATCATTTCCAATCATTTTCCCTCAAGTTTTAACATCATTAATAAACAGAGTTATCATTCTTACTCATTAACCCCAAAACCCAATTTTTGAGAATCTAGAGACATATGACAGTCTGTGCTCAGGCTGGTTGTTTTGGTTGCTTCAAGGACATTAGACCAAAACAAAATCTTCAAACACCCTGGGCATTTTGACATGTCCTAAGCAGTGTATTATTAACTCTTAGTGGTCAGAGTGCCCAGGAAAAATCCTCAGTCTAAAACTGCTGTAGTTATTATTTAAATTCTGGCATAATACAATCAATGTTCACATTTATATCTTTATAGAATTTGTCCATATGTCTAATCTTAGCATTCTGTTGTTCCTTGGTCATATGACATTATAGTGGCTCTAGCCCCATGAAGATACCTCTGGCTTCTTCTTTATGTGTCACAACCTCCAAGGCATAAGGAAGACCTTCAAGTAGATAAGGATATCCCCCTCAAAGTGGGGGGGTAGTATGTTCAGGACTTTCCTGGGTAAGCTTAGAAGCAGCATTACTGGGAGAAGGCATAAATGATTTATAAGGAATTTTCCATCAATCCAACATCCTCAAGTTGTACAAATATTAAAAGTGCCCCAAGTATGTAACAGGTGGAGATGAAAACCAAAAAAGTACATGTGCACACAATGCACATCATCATGTGGCTCAGCTTTGCTGGATCTTTGTCAAACAGCTGTGCTGGCTTTATGACTTCTGCCATTCCATTCAGATATGGCTGTGCCAATATATACTCAATCAAGACTATGTATATTCCACTTGTCACACATTGCCTGAGCAATTAGAATAAGGCAGACATTTTAAATAATTGACATAATCATAAGAAGGATCTCTAGGGGGTGTGGCAAAACTCACAGGTAGAGCCTGGATCTATAGACTGAAGATCCTTGCAAGTTTTTCCTTACAGTTGTTTTTTGGGGGCTTTGTTTTGTTCTTCTGGCTGGTTTAGGTAAAGCATGAGAAACTCAGTAATGTTACACAAGAAAGGAGACTAACTTTTCAGAACACAAAGTCCCTCAACTCAGAGACCAGCACGATGGAAAATCACTGACAAGCCACCAGGCAGCTGCCATTCATCTTCCGCTGCTGAACATGTGAACCTTTCCAGCAGTTCTTAAATAACTATAAAATAAAGTGGAAATGATTATTTCCTTCCTGTTGGAATATGCTTAGACAGCAATTTAACACACAACTCCTAAATTCTAGTTCTACCAGTCAGCAAACGCACACATGAGTTTTTCTCACATCTGTGGTTGAGGGCTTTGTTTTCTTCACCTTTTTTTTCTTTAATTACTTACTTAAATGCCAAAATTTTATCTGCCAGAGTTTCATCTGACCATTATTAGTGAGTCCAAAGTTAAGAAGCATTTAAACCAAATAAGTAAATGCAAACCAGAAGAGAGAGGCTTCTTTGAAGAAATTGGTGCTCGGCTATTTAAAATGTCCATTTAATTCCATAATAATTTTGCCAGATAATTGTGGTTATTTAAAAACATGTACAAATTGCTAACTCACCGTATGGTAAGTGAGTTCATTGCAGCACCTGCACAGTAAGCAGGCAGCAGGTTAACAATGATTTGGTGTTCCTGGTGTGCACTGCAGTGAACGAGGGCTGAGATCCCAGGTGAAGCTGCAGATTTTAGGAGGTTCTTAGCGGATCCAAGATGGGGAAGCTATACTGCACAAAGCAATCTTGGTTATTGCCCCATATGCAAATGTCGGTTATGCCTCTGTGTGCAAGGTTGTGTGTGTGTATGTGTGTGTGTGTGTGTGTGTGTGTGTGTGTGTGTGTGTGTGTGGTTTTTTTTGTGTGTGTATGTGTGTGTGTGTGAGGTTTTGTGTGTGTGTGTGTATGTGTGTGTGTGTGTGTGTGTGTGTGTGTGTCTCAAACCCAAGGCCTTGCATATGGTGCGCAGATGCCTTACCAATAAGCCAAATTCCCCAGCTTACAATTATACCTATTTTTTAAAATTGTAGCACAGTTTTAAATGTTAACTATAACACATAAAAGAATTTTTCAAAGAGATTCTTATTCCACAAAACTTTGGATATTTCTTTTTTAGAATAATGTATGCATTATTCTAATATATGCAAAATATGTCACTGTTTACACCTCTCCAATGACTAAACCACATATTTCATTCACTAGCTAAAGCTTTATTGCATCGTTAACGTGTGGTTTATTCTAAGCACACAATGATGGATATATTTTCTACTTTCAAGAAACACAACTAAATAGAAGAGACAAGAATAAATTGGATGATTCCAATAAAATATTATAAGTCCCTGAATGTGAATAATGTATCAGAGAATCAAAGAAAAGGGAGTTAAGAGCACTTCCAGGGAATTTTTCTCCAAAATGGCTGCCATCATCTTTGTCTCCTAACTGGCCATGAGGTCAAAGGGATGTATGAACATTAATATATGTTATTAAACAGCTGGAAAAGTAGCTTGACTAATAAAGTGCTTGCCACACACACAAGGGGACCTGAGTTTGTGTCCTAGAACCCATGTAAGAAAGCTGGGCATGATAGTATGCGTTTGTAACCCCAGCAATGGGGAAGAGGAGTAAAGTCAGTCCTTGGCCCAGGCAAATAGGTTAGTTATAGGCTAATGAAGAGACCTGTCTTAAAAAAGAAATAAGGTGATGGTGTGCTGAAGAACAAGACACAAGGACATAATTATATGCACATCCACACTTGAACAAAAATGAACATGCACAGAGATACATATATGTCATTAAATGTAATATAATTCTCAATCTAAATTTTAAAATAAAATTCATAAAAAAGCTTTACTTCCAAAAACTTTTGAGAAGAAATAGCTCAGGATAAAAGTACCAAGACATGTAATAAACGTGCACATATCTGAATGACTTATATTTTGAGATAGGGAAGATAAAAATAGACTTTTATAGATTATATACCAAGGTTAGAATACTTTAATACAAATATGGAAAACTCCACATAAAATTTCCATCAAAAAAACAATTCATTGACAACTCATTACATCAGCAAACTATCTATTCTGTACATGAGAAATACATACACACACATATACATATATAAACATATATATTGCATACATGATTGTGTTTATTGTCATATGTAATTAAAAATGCTTGTACCTTTTCTAAATGATTAAAGCATTTTCATGTGATATCTGATAACATCAAGAGGCTGTGCATTTATTTTTACTAAAATTAAGTTCATGTAAAACTCTGACCTTAAACAATTAACATTAAGCATTAAAAAAAAAAGTACCAAGACATGATTTTAGGCTCAGATAAAGTAATGGTACTGCCATTGCGTTTTCTCTCTGGGTTTGCAAAGTTACCTACTAGCTCCTATAACCTGTGGTTACTTCTGTTATTGTGAGATGATAAATTCTAATCTGACTAATTTTCTCCTTAATTTAGTCTCTCTCCTTTGGCTGTCCAGGCTAATACTCCTTTGTACTTTGTTCACAGAAGACATCTACTGCTCCTTCAACCAGTGACCCAGCTACACATGAAATGTGGATTGTAATTCAGGAAGGAGGAGGAAAATGAAACACTTGTAATTGTATGACTTTCTTGTTGGACTCATAAGTCAATTATGGTTAAATAATATCTCAATCTCTGCAAGAAAGTTTTGTACTACTTAGCCCCTGACATCTAAGTGACAATGGTTGTGAGAAACCTCATCTTGGGACTGAGCCCTGATTTTCTGAACCAACTTGAAAAGGAGGAGGAGGCCTGTGTTTGCCTTATGTCATGCTGCTTGAGTTAGTATTTTGTTCTTCTTTCTCTATTAGAGTGGGAACTTAGGGTTGTGCTCACTCTCAATAGATTAGATATCAGCACTGTTTCTTATTAAGTTGTTGATTTCCTGCAGCTGTTGAAAAATTTTCGAATTAACACCAGAGAACTCCAAGCTTCTCCAGTAATATTTTTCTTCTTGAATACCGCACACAAATAATAAATCAACTCACATTCCCAGCCAATTTGGCAAAGTGAAAATTATCAAGTTCAAGTTGATGTCATTCTCATTAAAGAGATCTGCTGGACAAGAGATCACGCTATCTTCCTTCAAAGTTAACATTAAGAATGTTTTGCTTTGTATAACACAGTGGCACCTGCCTGCAAATCCGGTCCATGGGAAGCTGAGACAGGAAAAATACAAGTTAGAAGCCAGGGAAGGCTAGGGATCAACTTCATAGACCAGGCTGAACTGCACAGTGAGTAGTGAGGTCTTGTCTCAAAAAGACAGAAAAGAAAGGGGAACAACAAAAATACTTTATTTTGTGGTGAGAATATGTGGATTAAGGTACAGATGGCGTAGCCAAAAGGGGTGGCATGGTTTGTCATGGTCTATAGACCAGAGGAATAAGAAAATGGAGTTACAATGTGCTACAGACAAGAGTTGACAAAACGGGGCAAGTATCATTCTACCATGGGTCAAGGAGGTGCTCGTGTGGCTAGGTTGGCAGGTAATGGCTTCTGGTGGAGAGGAGTTATTTTTACTCCCCGTAGTCTGGCCACTGGTAATCCGGCCAGGCTCCAGTAAAGAATTCCTCACCTACGCTCATGCAAACAACAGTGATTAAAGTCAATGGATCACAAAAATACAAAAGTAAAACCAAAACACATGAGAATAGGGCTGGAAGCTCATTGGAAGAAGAGGGATCCGAGGAATGAGAGCCGGATGAGAAAAGTGATGGGTGTGGAAATGACCAAGATACGTGACACATGTTAGATCGCAAACCCTCTCGCTCGCTCTCGCTCTCTCGCGCGCGCACGCTCTCTCTCCCAGAAATTGCATCTTTGCCTACCTGCAGCTCATTGGGACAGAGTGCTGGTGAGGAAACAAGTTGAGTCTTGCAGCTGCAAGGTGAGTGTATGAGGTAAGTGTATGGCCCTACCTACATCTGTGCCGGGCTGAATTACATGACATGGATCTTCTCTCTGCCTTCTGGAAACTTATGAAAGTCAGGCATCCCCTGTGAATGGAGGTGAATGGAGTTGAGTATTTGCAGGATTTTCGTCAGATAGCCCCACAATCACTGGCCTACTATCTCTCCTAATGTAGCTCCATGTGGGAGTCAGAGCCTTAATCTCCTCCACAGGGAACCCTCTCCAATAAAGCTCTCTTTGAGGTCAATTTTGTATCCTTTCCCGAAACAACTTCTTGGGTTTTCTTTTTATTTCTAGCAAAGCATCCATGAAACTGTCAATGAACAATTTTTAAAATTATTATGAATTTTGAAAGGTGGTTCAGGATATAACATAATTAGGCATAAATTTTTATAATTGGGTCATGTAACCAAGGCTCACTGTAAAATCTTTAAGGGAATGTCTCTATTATGTGCTGCTTCTTTTTGTCCCAAAATAATATGTGATGGACATTCTGGTGTCAACAGTCTCTGAATTCACTGCCATGTTCTCTTTGTGGTTTGGAGTTCTTCCACATGTAGCAATTATGAACTCAATAATGGCCCCCATCCACATACAGCAGTAAAGAATAGCTCAATACACAAGCCATCATCCATGTGTCACAACCACAAATGGCTGAATAGTGGGCCTTATTCAGATATGGCAATGATGAATGGTTCAATAATTATCCTAATCCACATGCATCAGTCATAGATAACTCAATAATGATCCTCATCCACTGAGACTATGTGCATATACAACTCTAGCATAACTACCCATGAGCAGCCTTGCTCTTGATATCATTGTAGTTGTGATGTCAAGGATAAGGTTGAATAGCTCCAAGTGTGCCAAGATAACTGTACATGGAAGGTCTTCCTATGAAGCCTTGAGAGAGATGATGCATCATGCAACTTAGAACAAAATTCCCCTAACTCTTCTTTACAGTCCCGGTCTTGGAACCTACCTACTACCTTCTCTTTTCTTTCTCCATCCTACAACCAGAGCCAGTGGCACTTTCTAGATGTCATTATTCTCAGATGACACTTGTTGGTGTTCCAAGCACCTTGGACAGTTTAGCTAGATGTGCCTGCTCCATACTGCCTGCCCAGCCCATGGTCAGTGAAAAACTGCCCAAGTGAGAAGAAATATGAAGGTCCAGGGTTGCACCAGAGCTTTTTCCATGAATGGTAACTGTCCTAGTTAGGATTATCATCACTGTGATGAGATATCCTGGCCAACGTAATTTAGGGAGGGAAAGGTTTATTTGCTTACACTTCCAAATCACTGTTCATCATTGAAGGAAGTCAGGACAGGAACTCAAACTGGACAGGAACCTGGAGACAGGCGCTGATGCAGAAGCTATGGAGGGGTGCTGCTTACTTGCTTGTTCAGTCCATGAGGCTAGATGTCTCAGCTGGTCTTCAGTATACACAAGAATTGCAAAGAAGTAGATTCTAAAGCCAGTGAAGGAATGGATTTGCTAGCAAGAGCAAGCAGGCAAAGAGAAACAGCTTCCTTTTTCCATGTCCTTTATATAGACTGCCAGCAAAAGGTATGGTCTAGATTAAGAGTGGATCTCATCTCAAAAGATCTGGATTAAAGGTTTATCTTCCCACCTCAAAGATCTGGATTAGAAGTAGATCTTCCCGGGGTTGGGGATTTAGCTCAGTGGTAGAGCACTCGCCTAGCAAGTGCAAGGCCCTGGGTTCGATCCTCAGCTCAAAAAAAAAAAAAAAGAAGTAGATCTTCCCACTGGGTGATGGTGGCGCACGCCTTTAATCCCAGCACTCGAGAGGCAGAGCCAGGCAGATCTCTGTGAGTTCGAGGCCAGCCTGGTCTACAGAGCAAGATCCAGGGCAGACACCAAAACTACATAGAGAAACCCTGTTTCGAAAAACCAAAAAAAAAGTGAATCTTCCCACATCAAATGATTTAACTAAGAAAAATCATCCCAGGTGTGCCTGGCCAGCCATTTGGGTTTCAGTTAATTCCAGATGTAGTCAAGTTGACAACCAAGAGTAGCTACCACAGTAATACAATGGGGGTCCCAGATGTAGATCCTTTGCTCTTATGCCCAAGCAAATGTTTTCACTAAGAATGCTATTTTAAGGCCTGAGACAGTAACTTACACTTGTAACCCCAGCACTTGGCAAGTTGAAGCAAAGGGTTCACTGTGAGTTTGAGTCCAGCTTGGGCTACATAGTGAGTTCCAGACCAGGCTGTGCTCCAGACTAAGACCTGTCTCAGAAATCAATAAAATAACAAATAAATACCTCTGTAAGAGACAGTAATTAAGAAGACAAGGCAGCCATAGTCCTTTTGAAGATGCAGCTCTGAGAAGACATTGAAGTGTGGAAAGCCTACAAAACAATTGATTTTAAAAAAAAAAAAGGCCGGGCGGTGGTGGCGCACGCCTTTAATCCCAGCACTCGGGAGGCAGAGGCAGGCAGATCTCTGTGAGTTCGAGGCCAGCCTGGGCTACCAAGTAAGTTCCAGGAAAAGGCGCAAAACTACACAGAGAAACCCTGTCTCAAAAAACCAAAAAAAAAAAAAAAAAAAAAAAAAAAAAAAGACACCAAAATGACCTTAAAGAAGCAACCCTCATCCCACCATATTGTTGCCATGGGTATTATATTTTTATCTCTGGAATATTCTAAGAACAAACTACCTTTCATCAAAAAAATACAATCAAGAAGTAGACTTTAGAGACTGGAGATATGTCTCAGTGGTTAAGAGCACTTGGCTGCTCTGGCAGAGGACCTGGATCCAATTCCCAGCACCCACTTGGAGGCTCAAAGCCACCTGTAAATCTAGTTCCAGGGCATCTGACACCCTCCTCTGGACTCCTCGGGGACTAGGTGCACACTTTGTGCACAGACATACATGTAGGCAAAACACTCATACACATAAAATATTTTTTAAGAAATAGATTTCACAGGCTGAAAAATGTATTTTTATAACAGGATTAGGGGGCGGTGGTAGTGCACGCCTTTAATCCCAGCACTTGGGAGGCAGAGGCAGGTGGATCTTTGTGAATACAAGGCCAGCCTGGTCTACAGAGTGAGATCCAGGAAAAGTGCAAAGCTACACAGAGAAACCCTGTCTCAAAAAAAACCAAATAAATAAATAAATAAATAAATAACAGGATTAGGATTCCTTTTTTAAGACTATTCTTTTCTTTCCTTACCTGGATTAAAACCTCATTACCAGGAGCCAGAAAGATGGCTCATCAGTTAAGATGATTTGCTGTTCTCCCAACAGAGCAAAATTTAGTTCCTAGCAGCCATGTCAGGTGTCTCACAAATGCCTGTAACTCCAGCTCCAGGGGATCTGACACCTTCTTCTGTTCTCCGCGGGCAACTGTACTCACAAGCATATACACACACATACGCAAAATCGATCAAAAATAAAATAAAATCTAAAAATAAACAGTGCTTGCTACTCACCAAAGGATCGGAGTGATAGGGATGTCATTCTGTGTGTTATGAATTTGTGTTGTTCTGATTCGTTGATAAATAAAGCTGTTTGGCCAATGGTGAGGCAGAATAAGGTTAGGTAGAACATTCTAACTAGAGAGACAGGAAGAAGGCAGAGAGAGACACCAGCCAGCTGCCCAAGGAGCAACATGTAATGGGAAACAGGTAAAGCCACAGAAAACATGACAAAACATAGATTAATAGAAACGGGTTAATTTTAGATGTAAGAGCTAGCTAGCAGGAAGCCTGCCATGGCCATAGTTTAAAAATAATATAAGCCTCTGTGTGTTTACTTGGGTCTGAGTGGCTACAGACCAGGCAGGACACAGGAAAACTTTCAGCTACACCTGAGTTCACTTCTTAGCTGTTATGTTGAGGAGCTCACATCAGATTTTAACTCCAGCACCAAGGAATTCAATGTCCTCTTTTGGCCTCCTGAAGAGGAAGCACCTGCATCTGAGTGGTGCACACATGTGCATGTACACATACACAAAAATAAATCTTTCAAAAGAACTTCATTAAGATAAGAATTATGCTTTCTTCTTTAGTGTTATAGACTCAGAGAAAACATTCTTAAACACTATTGCAGAGTTTCTACCAGATTTTATGTTGATTTATAACTAAATTATATTTTTTTCCTTAATATAATGTTCTGTGAGTGACTACTATTTGTGTTTGACTCTGTCTTAGTTACTTTATACAGCTGTAATAAGATTCCATGACTGTGGTAACTTGAAAGAGTTTATCTGAGGCTTATAGTTTCAGAGGGTTAATTCATGATCACCATGGTGGGGAGCAAGGCAGCAGGCAGGCAAGCATGGTGCTGTAGATGTAGGTGAGAACTTACAACTAGTTCACAAGCATGAGGCAGAGAGAGAGAGAGAGAGAGAGAGAGAGAGAGAGAGAGAGAGAGAGAGAGAGAACTGAGTATGTATGGCATGGGCTTTTGAAGCCTCAAAGCCCACCTCTAGTGACACACCTCCTCCAACAAGGCCACCCCTTCTAATCCTTCCCAAACAATTCCTCCAACTGAACCAATCATTCAAATATATCAGCCTATGGGGGCCATTCTCATTCGAACCACCAAGGACTTGTATGTCTAACTATCCATAAAATGTTTCATCAACTATTCCTTTGAAGAAAACAGATTTTTGTCTCACCTAATAGCAATCAAATGACAATAGTCAGTTTTCAAGAAATGATCTATATGATGTGACATATAAACCTCACTCCAAGACAGGCTGTATATCCAGGAGTCTGTCAACACAAACTAGATCCCACCTTTTTAAAAATTTCTTTGGCTCTTGTTTTTAGTTTTAGGAAAGAGAGAATGTGAAATTGAGTGGGTAAAGAGGTAGGGGAGATGTTAGCATTCAGGCATTCCCACTGGTCTGCCCTCAGGATCTGAGCGACTGCAGAACACATCATCGTAAGCTGCAGAGATGCAACACTGTCACTGTTGTACCCGTTTCGTGAAACCCCCAGAGACCACCAAGGAGTCGGCTTCCGACGCAAGCACATCAGGGTCCTTTTATTCAGGTTCAACCTGAGCCGACGCATGGCAGATGGAAGGAAATGTGGCGATGGCCATGAGCCCAGGTGTAGAGGGTTTTTATAGGGAAAAACCACAAGCCAGGAATTGGTAACTTGGGATTGGGTAGAAGGGGCAAGGTGATTTTTTGAAACTATTGGTCTAGACTTTTGGCAGGGAAGGACAACCCGCTGAACATGATTATCTGGACTGCTCAGCAGGATTATCTAGGTATCTCCAAGAGCCATAAACCACAGACAGGATCTTGTTAAGCTTTCCTTTCCTGTATAAACAGCAGACAGGATGTCTGCAGGAGTATCTGGATACTGTTAGGCTTTTCTATATAAATAGCAGACAGGACGTCTGCAGGAGGATACTGCTCTGTAACCGTTTGAGTTATCATGGCATATTCCTGAGCCTAAAAGTTAAGTCTAGGCCTTCACAGTCACAAGTCACACACTCTCTCTATGCACATGTCCTATATCCCCTTATAAAAAGCAAATGCCTTCTCTCCCCTCTCTCTTCTCCCTTCCACTTTTGCTCAGAGGCAGCCTCTGTACCCAATAAACTCTCTCAATAAACCTCGCACATGAGATCTGTTGCACGGTGTGATTTTGTAGCTCCCCTTCTGTCCCTAAATCAATACAAGAGGATCTGGGAGGAGTTAAAGAAGTAGAAGGAATATATATGGCTAAAATATACTGTATGAAATTTTCAAAGTATAAAAAACAATATTAGTTTTTAAGTTTCACCAGGTGCCCCTAGTTCACAACGGAGCCCCCTTCCTTCAGTGGAGTACTTATTCGTAGTTGTCAATGGAATCTCTGACTATATGCCCTTCTGATCTCTTTGACGAGTTGCACTAAATATCTACAGTTTCCTTCTTGTTTGAATTGTGAAGAAATTGGAGAGAGTGGGTTTCTACCCCAGTCTATGTCTGATGAGTCTGAGGTAGGAGGAGCAGTAGAGAAAAACATGCTTTGATATTAGGTTAATACAGGTTTTAATCCTAGTTAAGCTAATCACGTGTTATCTGATCTCTATTAAGTTACTAAATTGATAAACACTGTTGTAAACACGGTTGAACAGTAAGCATTGAAGGCCTGTTTTGTAAAACTTAGTGTTTGGAATCTGCCCCCACACACTTGGCAGGCTAGAGTCTGCCTAACAGTGAAGCATTTCAGTTTTGCTGGGTAAGCCATTTGTTTTGTCCATGTCAAACAATGCACCCAGCAGAATCCAGTTCTCTGCTCCTAAAGACTGTCTGTGCCCCCAAGATCTCCTACGGTGACTTTTTATTGACTCTCAAAACGACTCAGTAGGTGAGCAGAATGTGAGTGGGAAGTCAGGGGATAACAGGATTAAAGGATTTCCTGTTCATCACAAAGCTGGAAAGAAACCAGTCTAGGATTCTAAGTACCCTGCAATTTAAGAAGGGGGCAAAGGAGCGTAGAAGGTTGATGAATAATGAGTACAGAGGTTCAGTTTTCCAAGTTGAAGGGAGTTCTAGAGACAGATGGTTGTGACAGTTGTCCCAAAATGTGAGTGTAACCAAAGCCACCAAACTGCCTTTAGAAATTGTTAAAGAGGATAAATTTTGTACACGTTTGCCAGAATTTTAAAAAGTTAATATAAAATGCCTATAACATACTATAATATACATGTATGCTTAGCTGCGATAGCTACATGCAGCCTTTCCCCACTCATACACATTCCCCTGAAGAGACCATCACACCGAGGTTTCATGAGACCCAACTTTGGTGAAGGACCAAATCATTTCCTAAAATGTTAGAGTTTAATCCTTCACCTAAAAATGTTTTTCCTTCACTTAAAATTTTGAAGTAATATAACGAAAATCAAATAGATTAAATAGACTGGAATAAAACATTAAAACCTCAAAACAGCAAAGGCTTTAAAAAGAGGGTAGCATTGCCTCTGTTTTGCAGCTGAGAGAGAGAGACCAAAGTATTATGAAGATTAGAAGAATTAAATACAGGTAAACACACGTCTTAGTCTTTTTCTATGCTGAGTTGGAGTCCTGCTCCTACTGCTAACGCAGAAAGCTTTTGGCGAGATGAGCACACTGAGGCTCAGTTATTTTTCACTGACGTTCACCCCACGCTTGTGAGCTCAGGGACAGCCACACTTGTCTATGGTTCAGTTTAAAATTTCTCGGTTCCCTGGGATTCCCAGACGTTGCACAGATGTTTTCAATTTGTAAAGCATGAACTCTCCTAGCAAAAACAAAGATAAGCATTGTTTTCTCTGTTAATGACATTGTTTTGCTGTTGTAACTCCTCAGTAACCATAGTGACCACTGCAATTGTGATCCGCTATAAGGAGACAACAGTTCATTATAAAATATGTCAAAGATCAGTGTTAAGGATACTGGGCAAGTCCATACCACTGTTTAAGATAAGCTAACAAAGTTAATATCATGTGGGGTTTTTTTCTCCCTAATTTTTCAACTTATTTTAAATTGAGAAATAAGTATTGTAGATATTGGGCTGTAAGGTGGTTTAGGGTGAAGAGGATTGCCACCAAGTCTGTTGACCTGGGTTTGATTCCCAGGATCCACACAGTAGAAGAAGAGAACTAACTCTTGAGAGTTACCCTCTGACCTCTCTCTCTCTCTCTCTCTCTCTCTCTCTCTCTCTCTATATATATATATATATATATATATATATATATATGTGTGTGTGTGTGTGTGTGTGTGTGTGTGTGTGTGTGTGTGTGTGTGCGCGTGCGCATGTATATGTGTGTGTATGTATGTGTGTATATATGTATATGTACATATATATATATTTGCTTCTGCACATATGGGACTACACACATGCACATACTAAATAAACAAAGTAAAAGTGTAACATGCTATTTTGAAATAAATACCTTGCGGAATGACTGGCCCAAGCTTATTAACATAGCCGTACCTCACAGACTCACCAGCTCTCACTGCTGTTTGTTTGAGATTTACTGTGTATGTTATCTCAATTGTAGTTGAGAATGCCAACAGAAGAAATAATGGAACGATATTGGATTAAGATCAAGCATATTGGTAGCTGCACAAAGCCACTGCATGATGGAATCTGTCCACAGCATTTGATCTCAGCTGTCATATGTCATGGGTTGGGGCAGTTTTCTTATGACAAGAGAAGTCGAAGATACTAAGGAGGAATTTAGGAAACCATGAACTTAAACATTTTTTTAAAGGCTATTTATTTACATTGACACCAATGAAACATCAGCACTCTGAAATTAACCAGACCCGATGACTATATACCTCCATGAACTTCTATACATTTAGAGTAGCCATTCAGAATGGAATCTGTACAACTCCACAGTGGATTTTACATTTTTAGCATCAAATATATTTGTATGTACTTATCCACCACCAAAACTGAAAAGTTCATGGTAGAGTTAGAATTAGGAAAGCAATTAGATTTATATCCTCTTCCATAACTCATGTTTATTACCTTCCTTATCTTTCCTCATCCCCTAATATTTGTTCTTCCTTGTGCTCTTTTCTACATGTCTCTGTACCCACATGTGCATTTGTTTACATGTATACATGTTTTATTGGTTAGACTTCATATATGAGAGAGGACATGCAGTAATTCTTTTCTTCTTGAAATTATATGACCTCACTTAATATTATACATTCTAAGCTGATTCCATTTTCTTGATAATTTTGTGATTTATTTCTTTAGAGTTGAATGTTATTCACATATATTACAAATTTTCATTACCCATTTGTCTGTTGAAGGGCAACTCAATTTAGTCCATTTATTTGTTACGGTGGATAAAGCAGTAAACACTGGGGTGCAAGTACCTCCCCGGTAAGGTTTGAAGTTCTCTGGGTTTGCACCCAGGAGTGGAATGGTGGAGTCATATGGTAACTTTATAATGTCCCGAAGACGAGACATTTAGTATTACAAAAATGCTTATAGAAACATCTAGGACTTGTTATAAAGACTGATCTTTACTACTGAGTTGTGAATATCCTTGATATAAAATATACTCAAAACCAATGGAATCAAAATGCAAATGATAAACAAGCTTTTTATTATAAAATGGAAAAAGAATCCTAACCAAGTTGTCTAAAGAAAAATACATTTTTAGATAAGATTTTTATTTCATTTTAATTCAGTATATTAAACTTCCAGGACTTCCTTCTTGAGTCGTATTTAATCTGGTCTTTTGTTGGTTGTCCTATTTTGGGAAGGAGTTCCCACTGCAGTCTCTGCACTGGGATTTGAGCCCACTTCCCTTTTACTGTACCTTTAAGGGATGTGCCCCTGTTGACACTATGTCAGAAAGTATTGAATCCCAGAGGGGTTGGAAATAGTATCTATGCTGATTGGCAAGTGCTTGGGACTCAAGCTATCCAGAGGCTTTAAAAAGATATAAGCACTGGGTGGGAATCATTGGGTGGGAATCATGGGGAAAAACCACTAAAACTTCCCCTTCTCTTTTTACTGAGATAATGATGAGAAAGGAGATGGGATAAGGAAAGGCTCCACGGTGAGGCATTGTAATAATAAGCCTGACATACTCTCATAGGCTCTGGGGTACATATACTCACATGCAGATTTGTGGCTGGATGGTACCAGCCAGGGAAGATATAAGAAGAAAGTGATCAGAACTAAGGTGCAGAGACAGGAAACTGTGATAACAACACAAGAGCTTTGGTTGTCTGGAATGGCAGACAAGAAAAGGAAAAGAAAAGAAAAAGTTTCCTCTAAACCACAGGGCTTCACCCATGATATAAAACATGCATTGTTGTTCAACAGAGGACTTTTTAAAGTTATTAATGTTATCCACCTGTGTGCCTGTGAGTACATGTTACAAAGTATAGAAAATTGGTATCAGAATTATTTACTTCCAAGTGAGAGCTGAGAACAAATCTCATCCCTAGAAAATGTGAGGAGTCATGAAGTCTGCTGGATATGATGGTGCACACCTTTAATCCCAGCACTCAGGAGGCAGAAGCAGGCAGATCTCTCTGAGTTCAAGACCAGCATGGTTTACCGAGCAAGTTCCAGGACAGGCAGGGCTACATAGTAAGACCTTATCTCAAAAATTAAAAAAAAAAAAAAAAAAGCTGTGCAACCTGTTGCTCTATCTCATGGCGGCTTTTGTCCATCTTTTTGTCCGTCTGTCATCATTTCTCTGTCTGGTGCTTTGGAGGTGTCATCTCCACATACTGCACCATTGCTACCTACGTCTTCCTTGTCTACTGTTCCCACAGACACCCATCTATCGAACAGAACCCACTTCCTAGTGTAGAGTTGAAATGCTTTATAAACTCATCAGAGAATAAAGTTGGTGGAGGAATCATCTGAGATGGTGAAGAGAGAGAGGGACCAAGAGGCAAAGGCATAGTGATGAGTCTGAAGAGGTGTCGCTATGGGATGCCTTCCTGTATGCTGTGAATATGTGTTGCTCTGATTGGTTGATAAATAAAGCTGCATTGGCCTATGGCAGGGCAGTTTAGAGGCAGGTGGGAAATCCAAACTGACATAAGGAGAGAAGAAAGGAGAGAGAAGGGAGATGCCAGCCGCTGCAGAAAGAACAGCAAGATGCCAGCGGACTGGTAATGCCATGGCCACGTGACAACTTATAGATTAATAGAAATGGGTCAAGTTATAAGAGCTAGTGGGGAAGAAGCCTGCCATAGGCCACGCAATTGGTAATTAATATTAAGCCTCTGAATGGTTATTTTATAAGCAGCTGAGAGACAGTGGGGCCGGGCGGAACCAGAGGAACTTCTGGCTACAAGATGTGATAGTGCACTTAAGACCCTCCTTCTCCGTATGCAGAGAACATTCTGAGTCGACAGAAATCCTGAGAGCTGAAGAGAGCTGTACTCTGGAAGCTTATGTGGTGGATTTCCAGAATCCCAGGACGGCATATTCAATCTTCCATTTGATCTCAAGCACCAGAACAACAGTTGGTGAGGTGAGAACTTCCCAACTGATGGTCTCTTGAATGAGAAACCATTTCCAATCAACCAGGAACATCTTTAAATGCAGGAATCAGGAGTACGAAAGAATGCCAAATATTTCCCAATTTTCTGTAACATCAGCTAAGTAACTATTAAGATTTATTTCTGTGCTTGGACCTATCACACCTCTGAGACATGCATGAAGAATGTGAATAGCATATGCTCCACAGTAAAAGCTATTCCCAGGAGCCACAGCTTCTAAACAGAGTAGGATTATCAGTAAATTCTCATACTGAGCACTCTTGACTCACGATAGAGAAAAATGACCATACTTGATGCCGAGCGTTAGGAAGTCGATTTATGACAGCTACATGAAACAGCACTTGAAGCGGTCATGGCTTAGGGTCGTATTTTCTTCTTGCCTCAGGAGTCATTAGCTAGTCTTACCTAAGAAAGAAAGAATGAAGAGTTATAAAAAAAAGAGCCGCCTCCATCCTGTTACTTAGATCAACAAAAGGCCTTTGTTTGTAACCTCACTGGAACATTGAAAAATGTTTCCAGCTCTCTCAGGACACACGGGCTTCCTTTGCCAATTTTTCAAAACCCAAAACAATTTAACAAGAGCAAAAATCCTTCAGAGCTTGAGCTCACCATTAGGATATCATCCAAAGTCTCACAAAGGCTGCTCTTTTCCCAACGCTGCATTACACTTTTTAATTGACCTAAAGAACTTAGCTCCGTTTTCCCTTTACTTTTCCAATATAAAAATATCTAAAGGATGCTGTTTGGGGTCCAATTTGAAAAACACCCAGATCTTGCAGTTCCATGAAGGATCTATAAGTTTCGTGCTCGCTGGCCTGTACTAGAAGTGAGATCGCTGCTTTCCACTTCTGGATGACCGCGTGGCATCAAGTGTCTCTCCTGAGAGAATGTGACCTGAGCTCCTTGGCAGCTGCATATGTGTCTGCAGATTGGAAGGTTTCAAGTGTCAACATGATGTCTTATAAACAACACTTAGTCTCTACAACAGGGACAGGCTGCTGCTCCCAGATGCTCTTTACTGCCAAAAGAACCAGAAGTCTGCAAGCTATATGGTTTCCAGATTTTTGCACATACTCAAGCAATGGTAGTCCTATAAGTCTGAAGCTTATTAAAAAAAAAATACGTCAACATCCCTTATTCAGAGCAGTTACTAAATGTTTTGTCATAGTGAATGTTAAAGTCCCACCTTCCTCCTCCAAGGACAATGTACAATGTACATACATTCTTAATGAGTTATCACCAGTTTTAACATGACAAAGTATCTCTATGCCAGATGTTCCTAATCCTAACATTTCAAAGGCAGAGAATGACCAAAGCTGACAAAAACTGGATAAGTTATGACTCTTGTCCACTTTTGTGATTTGCATATGAAATGTCCCCACATAGGCTCATGTGTTTGAGACCTCGGTCCCCAGCTGTGGGTGGTATTATGGAACTGTTAGGATGTGGAACCTTGCTGGAAGATAGGTCATTGGGCATTCTCTCTCTCTCTCTCTCTCTCTCTCTCTCTCTCTCTCTCTCTCTCTCTCTCTCTCTCTCTTTCTCTTTCTTCCTCTCCCTCTCTCTGTGTCCAGATGAAATGCAATCACTCTACTTGCTGATTGCCAGGCCAGCCTCATGGTCCTGTGGGCCACATCCTCCCCATCATGATATTTCTCTTCTGGAGCAGAGAGCAAAAATAGACCCTTTCTCCCTTAAGCTGCTTTGGTCAGGTATTTTGCTGCAGCTACCTGACAGGAGGTAATGCGACCATACACTAGGAAAATGGCCTATTTACCCAGCTCCTTTCCTAAGGAAAATAGCCAGACACCCCAATGCTGAGAATAAAGCCTAGCCAGAAAACAAGTCAAATAACCTACTCAAATACAGAGATTTTTCTCTAGATCAGTGGTTCTCAACCTGTGGTTCACGATCCCTTTGGCAAACCTCTATCTCCAAAAATATTTACATTACATTTCATAACCACAGAAAAATTATAGTTATGAAGTAGCAACAAAAATAATTTTATGTTTGGGGGTCACGACGACATGAGGAGCTGTATTAAAGGGTTGCAGCATTAGGAAGGTTGAGAGCCACTGTTCTAGATGATTTCGGCAACACTGGCACTCTCATGCCAGGAAGGATGGCTGTATAGCTGCTTAAGGAACCAGCAAAAGCATAGCCAGACTATAAAGGCACAGTGTGATCAGTCTGCCCAAGCCGAGCCAAGCTAGTAGACCTGCCAGATGGACTGAGTTTCCATGCTTGTGTTGCTTGGGCTGGTTGGAAGAAATCACAAGACTCTTACAAGCATCTTCAAGGATCATTTCCTTGATTTGGTCCATGCCTGCATTTCAAGTAAACGCCTATAACTGCTCTGCTGATCCATGCTTTGTCAGTTGGAGAATTCTATTCCTTCTCTCACTTGTTAAACCCTTTTTATGATTATCTGTTCTAGTTTGCTTTTCTGTTACTGTAATAAATGTCACCATCAAAAGCAACTCGGAGAGGAAGGGGTTTATTTCATCTGACAGAACCTCGTGGAGGGATGCCAAGGCAGAACTTGAAGCAGAGACCATGGGAGAACAGTTTGCTGGCTCACTGCCTTGCTCATACCCAGCTACTTTTCTTCTGCAGCCCAGTCCCACCAGCCTAGGTATGGCACTGCCCACAATGGTCTGGGACCTCTCATGTTAATCAGTAATTTAAAAAATGTCCCCAAAGACATGCCCATGGGCTAATCTGAAGTAGGCAATTCCTCAGTTAAGGTTCCCTCTTCCCAACTGTGTCAAGATGTCTTGATGCCAGCCAAGATTAGCCATCAGAAGCACCCACATGAGTGACAAAGATTTATCTGCTCCATGCAATAAGTACCAGTCTCTTATTCAAAGATTAAGTTGCATTTGTCCCATCCCAGGAATTTCTAAAGATGCGTCAAGAAATATCATGTATAGTGGCACACGTACTCACACCTTCTCAAACTGGATAATTCTGGTTTTGGTTCATCTTACTCCAGGCAGAGTTAAGAGGCAGGCCACTCACAGGGCAGTTGGTCACGACCATGCCGTTAGCTATAACCCTTCAAACTGTTGCCCCAAAAGAGCAAGTGAAGGGACTGGTATGTACCCTACAGGATGCTCTGTCCCCTCCAGTATGGCAATCACCAGCTTATGGAGTCAACTAGTCACTTTGGGTCCAGGCCTGACTGGGATTTGAATATGCTTTGAATATATTTTTAACTGATGGTAGAGCCCTGCTAGGGTAGCTTGATTTTTGTTAATTGGGTTGGTGAGAACTGAAAAAGAAAACCCTCCTGAGGCTTTAAAGCCACCTATAGTGTTGGGGTGTGAGATGACCTATTTATAGCAGAGCCCCCAGCTTGTGAGAAACTGCCAATCAAGAAGTGTGTATCTTGGGCAGCAAAGCTGCCACAGCATGCATGACAGAACCCAAGAAGTTAGCACATCCTGGTGGCAGCTTTTGGCTACCATAGACTCTCATCAGCATGGGTGGGGGACAGGAAACACCCACAGTTCCATCAGACTCACAGCCTCTCAAGGGCTGAGTCAGTACTCAGGGCCAAGCTTGGACTGCTGGTACCTTCTGTGACACTTTGACTGATGGGTCCGGAGGATGCATTCTGTCTCCAGTATCCAAAGAGGCACGCTAGCCATTGTGTGATTCCTTTCTATTAAAGATGTCTTCTATCCACAGGAGAGTTGAGAAAGACATTGGCCAACTCTGTGACAGTAGTATGCCAGTCTGAGTAATGTGCCACCATCATCTTCACAGTGACATCTCCTTGACAGTCCACAGTGGAGCCTCTGCAGCCAGCCAACATAGTTACATAAGCCTCTAGGTCCCAGTGGTTTCCTTGACAAACCAAAGACAGCTGCTATAGCATGCCAATGTGGTGCTTGCAGCAGGTCTCAAATTAAAATTATTTATCCTTTTCACCAACAAGGATGTAGTAGTCCTTTTTGCTGAATCACATGGTGAGGCTTAGGCTATTCGGGCTGTGAGTGATGGTATAATCAAAATAGTGACTCAGATATTGCCCTAGGGAGGTAAATATTCCTGCAAGAGACATTTAGGTTCAGTGTCTAGGGTGACCAGAACATCAGTATCTATAATGCTGTCAGTGAGGAGGACCGAGGTCACTCTTTTTAGAAATTATCTAATTTTTTTTTTTAAATTGGACCAGGAAAATGGCTCAGTGGATAAGGCACTTGCTACCAGGCCTGATGACCAGAGTTCTATCTGCCAGTTACTATGTGGTAGACGGAAAGAAATAACTCTAACAAGTTATCCTCTGACAAATGTGTGTGGACACACACACGGACACACACACAGACACACACACGGACACACATGGACACACTTGCACACACACACAAACATGGTCACACAATAAATAATTGTAATAAAAATTTTAAGAATTACAGTTATCAAGAAATATATTCTCTGTTTCCCAAAGAATAACTAGTTTTTATAGTTGTTATTTTCTCTTGCTATGTTAACTTTTAAGCATCAAGCCAGCTCTTCTCTACAGTATTATGCAACTTCAATCTCTTGGACCACTGATTTTGTCCGATTTCCCTCACTTGTCTCTTGGCTTAACCAAGCTCACACCCCGAGACTATGTTTCCTTTTTCCCATCTAACATTAAGTGGTTGGAAACACAGATCCTCATTCCTCCATCTACTTTGTGAGGTGGCTTAGGTAATTGCCTCCAGCCAAGTAGATATTATACACTGAACTTCATGTCTAGAGCATCTTTGCATTCTCTGCATAAATACTATTCATGTTTTAGTGTTTTCCAGTGCCAATATCACACTCACTGAGGCTCTTCAGGAAAACTGATGAGTTTGAATCCAGGCCCTACTCAGCCTCTCCAGACAGTCAACGGAGGATTTTTTTCTTCCTAAGGTTGTAAATAAACAAGTTAGCAAGTTAAATGCTTAGTATGCAGTCTGATCCACCAGAAGCATCTACCATGTATTAGCTATGTCTGTTCCTTGTGTGTGTGTGTGTGTGTGTGTGTGTGTGTGTGTGTGTGTGTGTTCCCCTTCCCCAGTCTTCATCAAAAACAGTTTGGCTTACAACTCAAGAAGGGAAACAGTGATAAGAACGTGACAACTGCCATGTTCTCTCTTTGTTCATATAGTTCACAGCTGTCTTTTCAGCAGAATTTCATACTATTCCTCTTTTGCAAAGGAGTTGAGTAACCTACACAATTTCCCAGGGTGACCAGAACAAAGTTCTTCAAACTGAGTAGTTCATAGCCTTGCATTCACTCAGTTATGAGGCTGAGTGTCCAAAATGAAGACATTAGCAGAGTCATGTTTCCCCCGAGGCCCTGGGGAAGAATTCTCTGGATTCTCTCTGGCTTGCTGTGACTCCAACAACCCTTGGTGTTCTTTGGCTTGTAGCCACACCACTCTGATCTCAACCTCAGATTTCATGTGGCTTCTCTGTGCATCTGTCTCTTACTTCCTCTCCTTATAAGTATAATACACCTTGCACTTAGGGTCTACATCTTAATTTGATTGTATCTTTGCAGATTCTACTTCTAAATAAAATCGCGTTTGCAGCTGCTGAGGGTATAACTCAAACATACCTCCCTTGAGAGTACAGTTGAATTCATTTCTTTTAAAAATTGTATTCTTTAGGTAGGTATTGATGAAACCAACAGATCAAAACACAATTGTCTGTAGACAGGAAGGCTAACGGTATTCCAAGATGGCCCTGAACCTGTGCTCATGTGGACAGCACTAAGTGAGCTAACTACTCACGGGGGAGGGAGGGAGGGAGGGAGAGAGAGAGAGAGAGAGAGAGAGAGAGAGCGAGCACATGATGAAGCTGGGAGCAGGAAGTGGTAGAGGGATAGGAAAGAAGCTGGGGATAGAGAATGGGGGATATATTTGACGATACACATTATACATATGTATGAAATTCTCAATTTAGAAAACAACTGCCATTTGAAATATATTTTTAAACTCACATGTCCCAAGAGAAGTGGGCACACAATACCATTGACAGTGGTAGCTGGAGAGTCGATGGGTCAAATACTAGGAAAGAGAAAGGGAAACACGGGCAGAAAATTTTATTGTAGTTTTCTAGGGAAGGGGAGAGTTAGACATGTGACCACAGTTATCACTGGCTATCTGGAAATTTTCAGTAGTGTTCTGGGCAGAGTAGCTGTCCCTAATTTTCTGGGATTTGGTGATTTTCCCTAGCTGATTAGAAGAGGCCTGAGAAGTTGAAGTAAAATCAGTGGTTGAGGCTCTGGACTCTGAACTGGCAAATTTCCATTTGAAAGACGTATTAACAGGCAAGTTTTTCATTATCTTCAAGAATTTAAGAGTTGTTAAAGCAATAACGTTAATATTGAGGTTAATAATAATAAAATCAGAATATATGTTCTGTTGGGGGCCGACTCCGGACAGCTGTGTCTTGAATTTTGTGTGACCTTCCTTACTTTATCAAACCTTGCAAAAACAGGTTCCTGGCCTAACCTCAGGCTGTACAACTTCCGGTAGTATGTGCTAATCAATTAGCTGCAGGGGCCTGGGACCAAAGCGACCTCACCCTTCCTCAGGAATTTTTCATTCTTCTCTCTCTGCTTTCCCTGCTCCCCCTCCCTGCCTGAAGCCCTGCTTATAAACCTCAATACCCAGTCAATAAACGAGACCTTGACGCGACTCAGACTGACTCTGTCTTCCCTTATTGCGCCTGGTCTCCTTTCTCTCTCGCCCCCATTGATCTTTCAGGAGGTGCCTCCTCGGGTCTCCCCAATAACCTGGCCCGCGGGACGGGTCAAGTGGCGCCCGAACGTGGGGCCCGAGGCACGGTGACCTGCCGGACGACGGACAACAGAAGGGGCCCCGGAGAGGATCAGGGTAGAGACGCCTGGACTGCATGACTCGTGCAACGCAGGAGAGTCTTGAGGTAAGTATGTCGTCCCATCGATCATGGGCAAAAAGGTATCTAAAGAGGCTGTTTTTCTCAAGGAGATGAAAGGTAATCTTAGGAGAGAGGAATAAGAGTTAAGAAAAAGGATTTGAGGCCAGGCGGTGGTGGCGCACGCCTTTAATCCCAGAACTCGGGAGGCAGAGCCAGGCGCATCTTTGTGAGTTCGAGGCCAGCCTGGTCTACAGAGCAAGATCCAGGAAAGGCGCAAAGCTACACAGAGAAACCCTGTCTCGAAAAACCAAAAAAAAAAAAAAAAAAAAAAAGGATTTGATAAAATTCTTCCAATATGTGGAGGAGAAATGTCCCTGGTTAGTGATTAATGGACCAGGAATTCACCCTTTGACTTGGAACAAGGTTGGAAAAGATATTACCAAATTAATCAGAGACGGGAAAATGTCCCCGATACCTTTTTTAGTTTTTATGGTGTGATTGGAGATGTTCTAAAGGAAGCAGAGGGAGATGGGCATGTTTCATATTTACTAGCCCTTGCAGAGGATTTTCTCTCAAACTCCCCCTGCCTGACACCCAAGGGTCCAGAGGTTTATTAACATCTACCGGTAAGAGCGCTCTCTGTCTTGTCTGTGTCTCTCTGTCTTGTTACTTTTGTTTTGTACTTTGCAGGCTCTCACTGGGACAGACGTGTCCTGACAGTGAACCTGCGGCGAAGGGAGACGTCCCAGATCCCTAAGGCCACCTCAGAGGTGACCATTTGGTTTAGGAGCATCTTTGGGTATCTTCCCCCACGGTGGGAGGAAGTGCCACTTTGTATTTTGTCCTGGGAAATTGTCAGAGCCATTTTGTGGGTTTTTTTGTATGTTTTGTTGTGATCATTGTTACTTTACTCTCTCCTCTTCCAAAAAAAAAAAAGGTGCATGTCTGACTGACAGGGATGTGGAAGTCCCTGATGTCTGTTTGATTAAGGACAGAGATCCTCAAGTCTGGATTGTTTTTGATGTGATTGGGCCTGGAGGGTCAACCCCCCCCCACCCACCCACCCAGAGCACATCAGGCTGTCATTGTTCTTGGAGCTTTGTTGGTTGTCTTGTTGGGGCAAAGTTTTTTCGTGTGCCCTTGGTCTTGTGTGTAATGTATTAACTGTTCTCATTGTTGACTTGACTGTGACGGACGCTATGGGACAGTTCCCTTCTTCTCCACTAGACCTTTGCCTAGCCCACTGGAAGAATGTTTGAGCCACAATAGAGGGAACTGGGTTCCCCACCCCCACTCCCTGACTGAACTGAGATAAACAGGTAGCTCCTGCCCGATGGGGGCTTGCATACTGCAAGAGGGACTTGCTGGCTGTGAATGAGGCCATCGTCTCAGTGCTGATGTTCCGGTTCTTGGATTGTCTGTGTAAATGTTATTTGTTTCTGTCTACTAACCTCCCTTATTTTCCTAAAGAAAGAGGAGGAAAGAGAGGCATAACTAAGGCCACCTCCGTCCCTCCTTAGCTCTCTTGCTATCAGGACTGCAGCCAGCTGGCTGCTCTCACGAGGGTGGGTGTGCATGCTCTCCTTACAGGCGGGCAAAGACAGGAGCTCTGGACAGGGCAATGGGGACTGCTTGCAATTGACAAAAACTGTGTGAACACTGAGCAGAGAATCTGACTTTAGTCAGAGGAGTTAACAAAAACTTTTTTTCAGGAACACTGGCAGCCAAGGACACGCTCTATGCCCACTGCTCCCCTTCCCTTCCTTTACTGTGATAACTTCAAGGTTTCTTCTGCCGGCCAGCAGCTTCTCTTGTTAACCCTTCTCTGTCCTGATATTGCTTAAAAAGAAATGTTAAATTATCAGTTCAAGATACTGAGAAAATTATGCTTTTGTTTCCACAGGAAAAATAAAAATTTACATGGGTTTTGGTCATTTGAGTTCAATGGGTTACAAATACTTGCCATCATTTAAGAGAATTGGTTTCAAATTATTGTTGGTTAACAAAAAAAAATGTTTTAAAAAATATGTAAAATGCAAGTTATTAAAATATGTAAAAGCAAGGTATAAAGGTCTGAGGATAAAAAGGCTTATATAATGATTTTAAAAAAATGACTTGAGATATATAAAAAAAGAAACATGTTTCAGATTTCTTTGTCTTGCTATTCTGCTGTTACATTGAGACTCCAAAGAGTCATAGTTGTAAAATGTCTGTCTACTCTACAGGTATGAATGAAAAATGTGGCCACATGTATGTTTGGTTTTGAATGTCTGAGTTTGCATGTCCTTTATGTTAAGGAATACAAGTTAATACTAGTCATCTGGCTATTCAGATACTAGTTTAGGGGCTGGAGAGAAGGCTCAGCGGTTAAGAGCACTAGCTGCTTTTCCAGAGGACCTGGGTTCAAGTCCCAGCACCCACATGGTGGCTCAGAACTGTCTATAACTCCTGTTCCAGGGGATCTGACACCCTCACACAGACATATATGCAGGCAGATACTAGTTTAAAGCATAAACTGTTCTATTTTAATAAAAAAAAAAACTGAGAGGTATATTTGACTAATATATCTATAGGAGAACAAATTGGCCTGGTTATTGTTACCAAACTTAGAGATATTTTCAAGATTGGGCCTAGATTTGTTTGGCTCAGATACATTTAATAGATAATGGTCCTCAAACCTGTCGAAGATCTGCTAAATATGGCATTTACATTATTTGATAAAAAGCTTACTATAACAAACAGAGACTCCAAGCTCCCCAGCTCCTAGCAATGACTCCCAAGGTCTCCAAAAAAGATATGGAGCAATGACAAGAAGATGCCACCTGAATTGCGGACAACACCGACCACTGGGCAAGACATTCTGACTCAACACCTGCTGCCAGGGATCTGGCCTATGAGACACTGACAAGATAAGGTCAGTTTTTACCAAGTTGCTCCTCAACAGGGAGAATTTCACATTATGGGCCCAGCAGCCAAGACTGATGCTGTCCTGACACCTGTCCTGCCAACACTATGAAGACTATAGGAGCCTGGGATGATGGCAGTCTGGGTTATGGATAGTCTATGTTGTTTTTTTTTTTTTTTTTTAATAGATTTAAAAGTCTGCACTCAGGTAAAGTTTATCCTTCTCAGATCTTTGATGACATTGATGACTGGACTAGCTATAGCTTTCTCAGCTTAGTAATTGATTGATCAATGGATTAATTAATTAAAGCTAATAAGTCTCTTTAAAAAAGATAAACAGGTTCTAAATATAGACTTACAGATGCTTTTCATTGGGCCAAGGAAATTTCAATCCAATCTATACTTGGCTCTCTAGATAGAAAAGACACTATGGATTTCAGGGCAAATTGATAATACTACAATTACTAAGACTATGGGTCTAAAGGTTCCAAATAAGTTCGTAAGTTTTAACTCCTGTTCCTAGTTTATATGTATCTCAACAGGTTTCCACTTGGCTGACAGATACATCCTAGCATCATTTGCTGGTGACAACCTACTGCAAATGACTGTGAGCCCTGAACTTGCTGAGAGCTGATATGGACCAATTCAGCCGATATGCATACCATCTCTTCAGCTGGTCAATAAAACGTTCCCTCTTGTCTTTGACTAACATTCTGGCTTTCCAGGGCCTTGACAACAACGCCCCAATGTCAGCAGGAAGTAATTATAGAAGAGAAAACATCGCCCTTGTTTCCCGCCACCCCGGAATGTTAGATCAAAAGGGAATTTCTTGTCATAGGGAACCTGAGATAAAGTTCCAAGTTCCTTGAGGATAAGGAACTCTGTCAGCCATCACAAGGTTTTTGGCCCTTGTGCTTCTGCTAATTATTGTTGGCTCTTATATCACTGATGTCTTAACTAAATGATGATTCATGTCTGGGTACCACTAAACTGAGGATGCTAGAATTTCAATATCCACCTCTGAACCCATGACACACTTGCAGATGGCAAAAACTGAATAAGGGGAAGCTCGCTTTGCCATTGATAATGGGAAAACTCTTATGTTCTGGTCCAATTAGTCTCCGATATGGAATTCTTTGAGCAGAGAGACAGATACACTCGAGAACCTATGTCTATGACTATTGCCCTATTGTTAGGTGTTGGGGGCATCACTGCAGTAATTGGTACAGGAACTACTGCCCTCGTGCAGAGCAACCACCTTATGCAGTTACAAATGGCTATGACTACTAACCTAGAGGCCATAGAAAGATCCATTTCTGCTCTGGAGAAATCTTTAACCTCGCTCTCTGAGGTTGTGTTACAAAACATAAGAGGTCTGGATTTACTATTTTAAAGGAGGGGGGATTATGTGCAGCCTTGAAGGAAGAATGCTGCTTTTATGCCGACCATACTGGTATTGTCAGGGAATCGATGGAAAAATTAAGGGAAAGGCTAGCCCAAAGAAAAAGGGAGTTTACCTTTGGTCCCTGGGCCTTTCAGCGGTTGACTCGGTTTATCAAAAATCAGATTAATTCGGCCTTACCACGACACGTCTCAATTCATTATCACAGAGTAGATTCTGAGGGAGTCGGCCAGGAGCCCCATCAAGGACTCAGATTCAGTGTCCTAAGGCCCTAGCGTCCCCACGGTCCTGCTAGAGGGTACCCAATGACGGGAATAGTACAGGGCCCACGCCGGAGACAACAGCGTACAGAGGTCCTCGAGACCGGCTCAACATGGCACGCTGCCGAGCGTGGGAAGCCCCCTGTGTAGCCTAAGACAGGGACTCTCTCGGACCCTAGCCACCCCGATCCATTTTTGAGAAAAAGGGGGCAACTGTTGGGGGCCGACTCCGGACAGCTGTGTCTTGAATTTTGTGTGACCTTCCTTACTTTATCAAACCTTGCAAAAACAGGTTCCTGGCCTAACCTCAGGCTGTACAACTTCCGGTAGTATGTGCTAATCAATTAGCTGCAGGGGCCTGGGACCAAAGCGACCTCACCCTTCCTCAGGAATTTTTCATTCTTCTCTCTCTGCTTTCCCTGCTCCCCCTCCCTGCCTGAAGCCCTGCTTATAAACCTCAATACCCAGTCAATAAACGAGACCTTGACGCGACTCAGACTGACTCTGTCTTCCCTTATTGTGCCTGGTCTCCTTTCTCTCTCGCCCCCATTGATCTTTCAGGAGGTGCCTCCTCGGGTCTCCCCAATAACCTGGCCCGCGGGACGGGTCAATGTTCTTATGGCTTCTTCTACTGGTCACAGATATTTTTCTACAAAGGTCATAGATGGGCCATGTGTGGGTTTGGTAGCACTTTCTCCTCCTTTTTATAATATGAAAAAAATGGGACACCTCGCACAGCCTTGAGGCAGTGGAAGGGGCTTGAACCTGCCTCTGCTGAGTGTACCAGGCTCTGCTGACTCGCCATTGGATGCCTTACCTTCTTGTAAGAGGGAATGGGAGTTGGTTGGGGGCGGGGGAGGCTAGAGGGATAGGAGGAGGGAAAGGGAAGGATATGAAAACTGCTTTTAGCTCATGGCCCGCCCGTACAAAGATGGGTCAGATCTGGCCCACACCAAGACACTCCTCTAGTTTACTCAGCAGAGAGACATGAAGCGCCGAAGCCGCCACAGTGGCTCCGACTGGCTTGTGATCCATATGGCAATTCTCTGCACACTCCACTCAACATCAGGTTCTCTTTCACAACCATATGGGCTTGAACAATAAGAAATCTTCATTTCTATAGCTGCAAAGTAGCAGAATGTTGGAGACTATCTATGCCATTCACCCTGCAAGTGAAGACAGTTACTGTGAGCTAAGGCTTCAGTCCCTCCTGGTCTCATTTTCCCCTTCTGTTCACATCTGTGAAGAAGAAGGCAACTTGTAATGGTGGGAAAACAAAATCCACCACGCCAAACATTTTACATAATGGGAAACAAACCATCCAAATGGCCGAAGACTCGGGGAGGGTTGTTGTGTTGTTTGCTCTTGTGTTTTGCTGGTTTGCAGCCAATTTCCTTTGAAACATGCAAATGTGTTTTGCAATGTCTTCCTTCATTGCCTTTTCCCTACTTTGGGATCTGCTGGGTTTTTCTCCTAATTTCTAGCATCTTCACAGTTTGCTTTGGGGTTGCTTGTTTTGTTTTGTTCCTGTACGCTTAGAGGATTATACATAGTCCCAAGTTGCCTGGTGGTAAGAATAATGGATATTCTGTGCAAACAATTGGAAACCAGAGATGGTAGGGGGCAGGGTGTTCTGGAAACAGTTTAAGCTTGGAGCCATGAAGAACTTTCTATGCTCGAGACTCACAGCAGAGAACAGCTGGTACTCTGTGCAGCTGTGAAAAGGGATGGCTTCTCTCTCTCTCTCTCTCTCTCTCTCTGTGTGTGTGTGTGTGTGTGTGTGTGTGTGTGTGTGTGTGTGTGTGTGTGTGTGTGTGATTTCTAAATTACAAGTGCTCCCTCTTCTGTCAACCTTCAGGATTTTTTTTTAAAAAAAATGTAGATGAAAAATTGAAATAATGATGCAAAAAGAGGGCTCTTCGCCTGAGGAATCTTCCTGTACGTAAGCCCTGAGAGGACATAGGGATATTATAGTGTGGTGACCCTCTGTGTTAACTGGAACATCCCATGGAGGTGATGGATGGAAGCTTTGTTGTGGCACTTTTGGATGGTTAGCCATTTCAGCACCACACACACCCATTTCCTGGTGGCTAGTTTCCATTTCTACAGACCTCAGATAATGAACTATGTTCTCCATCATGGCTTGATGACAACCTGGGTTGCAAAGTTCTGAAGCTTCTCATTCAAACAACCCTGTTCTGGCATACTGGCTGCTTGACCCTGACTGGATTCTACCTCAAAGCAAGTGGTTTAGAATGGGAATGTTCAAATTCTTGCTTTTTTTTTTAAACAAATACTAAAAATGTTTTACTTTCAAGGCTTTTACAGGCACAACATTGCTGTCTTCATTTTCGAGTAAGTTGTAAGGTAGTTGTGTGTGGTGGTATTGTGTTCCCCAAAATATTATGCAATCTAATAAACTTATCCTGGGTCAGAGAACAGAACAGCCACAATATTAAACATAGAGGATAGACAGTGGCAGCACATGCCTTTAATCCTAGCATTCCAGAGGCAAAGATCCGCCTGGATCTCTGTGTGTTCAAGGATACAGCCAAGCATGGTGACTCATGCCTTTAATCCCAGGGAGTGATGGCAGAAAGCAGAAAGATATATAAGGTGTGAAGACCAGAAACTAGAAGCTTTTAGCCTGGTTAAGCTTTTAGGCTTTGAGCAGCACAATTCAGCTGAGAGGCTTCCAGTCTGAGGAAACAGGATCAGCTGAGGAACTGGCGAGGTGAGGTTAGCTGTGGCTTGTTCTGCTTCTCTGATCTTCCAGCATTCACCCTAATACCTGGCTCTGGGTTTGTTTTTATCAATAAGAACTTTTAAGATTCTGCTACAGCTGTGGCTTCCAGCATCCAGACCTCATCTGTGAATCAGAAAAAGTGTCAGATTTTATGCAGCCTTGCTTGGCTCCAGTCGTCTAGTGGCAATGAATGGAGACAAAGAATGAGGCTATTGTCTTAGTTGGTGGGGGTTTTTTTTGTTTTTGTTTTCAGAAAAGATCTGCATCCTCTTTACAACCAAAGTCTTTAAGGAACCACGCTGCACTGAGGAAACACTCTGGAGCAGAAGTTTCGTCAGAAAAGAGAAAGAATTTAAGAGGGAGGCAGCAGACCTGCGAAGAAGGCTCAGCAGATAAAGTGCTTGCCGTACGCACCTGAAGACTGGAGTTCGAACCCCAGAAACCCATGTAAATGCCAGGCAGGTGTGGCAACCTGCCCATCATTCTAGCCTCACAGTGCGGAGACAAGAGATTCCCATAGACTAGCCATAATGGCAGGTCCTAGGTTTGACTGAGAGACCACACCTCAAAAAAATTATGTAGAAGAGTAGTCGAAGACGATTCTTGGTATCAACCTTGCCCTCCACACATAACCTTACACACAAACGCATATGCACATGAACTCAAGCACATACGTGCATGCACACACGTGAAATACAGCATGCATATAATATACACATTCACACCATAAACACAGCTACCTTAAAGAAGAATGAATGTGGAATTCCTCATTTGCTTTTCCATAGTTTGCAAATTCCATAAAAAATAAATATTTTACCAGATTATGTATTCTTAAATTTGATTTTTGTATGTCCTTTTTACATTAGTCATCTGACTAAGCGAAGTCAAGATGTCCAAAAAATGAAATTGCAGGAACAAACACAGAAGCAGATGTTTCTCCATTTCACATAGAATTTTGAGGCAGACTTTGAGTTCCATATTGGAAGCTAATAATACTTAGCAGTGAAGCAAGGAACAACAGACATGGCTAAGCTGTAGGAAAACAAAATATGCCAAAGGTCACCTGAACAGAACTGGTGACAAGGCCACAACCGTGGGAACCTAAGGACATACCCTGAAGGTCATGATTTAGGTAACTAATGGCTGAAACCCCCAGGGGTGGTTTTCTCGGCAAGTGTACTCTAACTGGTAATGGGCTGGATCCATGGCTCAGCAGCTCTTTGCAACTGTGGTCTGTTGTGGTGTGCGGGTCTTTGACTGAGTCCAGGAAAACCTGAAGGAAGAAGAGAGATGAACTAGGAAAAATTGTCAGAGACTAAACTATGAAAGTCTCCATGCCCGAGAATTAATAGACAGAGAAAATAACAGCAGAGATATTGTCATTTCCTTCTGTCAACCTTGATTGATGAAAGGAAGAAAAAGAGAGGTCAAGGAACATTGCTAAAACATGGCCTCCCTTCAAGATTTGTTATGAATGCATTTCTCTACCAGGGAATGAAGCACAAAACAAACAAAGGGAAATACACAGCCTCAAAACTTTCCACTCATGAAGTTCTTCTGATTATAGTGTATGTGGAAATAGCAATCGAAATTAGCCACTCGCCAAACATGGAATATGAGAAAAGAATTTTTGCCTCACTCTCCTTTCTGTTTGGGTTTCTGGTTGTCCCAGGCAAGTCAACTCTGCCTAGATGCTCTGCTCAGTCTCTTTCTCTTTCTCCTGACCCACTTTTTCACTGTTCCACCTTCTCACTCTGAATGAGAGAGAAGTATAAATCGTATCTTTAAATTATGAGCTACTCTGCACGGGTGGGCTCTGTTCTAGTTTCCTCCTGCTGCTATGACAAATACCATGACCAAAAGCAACTCAAAGGAGGAAAGGATGTCTTTAGCATACACTTCCAGGCCACAGTCTACCCCTGAGAGAAGTCAGGGCAGAAATGCAAAGCAGAAACAATGGAGGAACACTGCTTGCTGGCTCATGCACAGGCTTGTGTTGATCAGATTCTTAGACAGTTTAGGACTACCTGCCTAGGGATGATGTCGCCCACAGTGGGCTGGGCCCTCCTACATCAGTAAACAATCAAAACAATACCCTATAGGCACACACATCCTCAGGACAGACTATGTGATTTGGACAATTCATCAGTTGAGACTCAGCTGTCACATGACCCTAGGCTGTAATCAAATTGACAGTCAAAACCAACTAGGAGAGGCTTTATTCTTTGTTCATTCACTTTTTTTTTTTTTGCCTCTCAACATTTGGAAACCATCAATTCCTTTCCTCCTATTCATTATGTTTCCCTTCAGTTCTTCACATTACTCAATAAGTTTGGAGTGATATTCAAGTATTTGTTTTGGAATGAGAGTAACACATTCTTTATTAAATAAATCAGAAAAGACAAAAGAAATGTGAGAAGTTTGGCTTCCATATTGTTTTGTAGAACACTTAGTGTTGTTCAGTGTCTCATTAGGTTCCCAGAAATACTCATCAGTTTCATCAACAATAAACCAAGTTCTCCTTTAAGCTATGAGAACTAACTCCACAAATTATCTGGCAAATGAATCCACAATCTTTTTATCTAGCCATCATCATCTCTCTCTGCTGAACTTGGGATTCAATGTTTTTGGATAGTCTTTCTATCCCTGACATTTTGTGTGGGCATGATGTGTGTTATTAGTTACTGATTTCTGGGGGCTATTAGTATATATTTAGACTTTGGAGAGAAATGAAAAAAGAGCATGTGTTCTTTTTCCTTCTTACTTATCCACTTTGCAGACTGGTGTGCAGAAGCCCTGGTGGTAATGTTACAAAGGCTGATGTCTCTGACCCACTGGGATCTGTTAACTGTTCTTGGGGTGACAAAGCCTCCTCTGATAGATATCCCTCTACCACCCATGGCACACTAGGTTATCAACTCTCTAAAGCTGTACAAAAAACTAATAGTCCCGGGATAAAGGACTTTGTTTTAAAACTGAAAACATCCTAACTATGCTGGCTAGTTTTTGTCAACTTGGCACTAACTACAGTCACCTAGAAGGAGGGACCTTCATCTGAGGAAATGCCTATGTCAGAGTTGCCTGTAGGCAGATCTATGGACATTTTCTTGATAGAGGTCTGATGAGGGGGCAGGGTAGACCACTTAGGGGAGTTTCACCCTTGGCCAAGTGGTCCTAGGATGCATAAGAAAGGAAGCTGAGCAAGCTGTGGAAGTGAGCTAGCAAGCAGTATTCCCCCATGGTCTCTGTTTCAGTTCCTGCCTCCAGGTTCCCATTTGAGTCCTTGCCCTAACATCTCTGAGTGACAGACTGTGATAGACATATAAGCTAAATAAACATTTTCTTCCTCAGGCCTCTTTGGGTCATGGTGATTAGCTTACAATTATATATAGCATGATGAGTATATACATTTATATACTATAATTATATTATAGTATATATTATATATTAGCAACAGAAAACAAACTAGAGCACCAAGAAAACCGTTATGAGTCTACCTCTCTCAAACCACAGTGTCTCCGTCTCTGTCATACTGCAACTAACAAACACAATAGTCTTGTTTCCAGCCTCTAGTCCCTTGTCAACCTCTCCTTGTTTCAGTACAAGCCTTCTAATCATTTATCCTTTCCCTCTGTGAACTTTCAGATCCTCAGCACCAACCACAAGATTGTGGCTGCTCAAAGCGGGAGTTCACTAAAATTCTTCCTCTGTCTACTCTCCCTGGTCTTCTTCCTTGGCAAAGGCAGGATTGAGGTGGAGTGAGATGTCAGGAAATCTTAGAGCCAGATACCAGTTCCCTAAGTGATGGGGGTTCTCTTTGGTTTATGTGGGGAAAAAAAACTTAATAATAACCAGGCCAGGGATGTAGCCCAGTTGCCCCTACCAACTACACAAAGCCTTGGGTATGATCCCCAGCACTGGAAAAGTCAAACATGGTAGTGCATGCCTATAATCCCAGCAAGAAGTACTTAGGAGGTGGAGGCAAGAGGATTAGAAGTTGGAGACTGAGTTATATGAGACATAAAGGGTGGGGAGATAACCCTTGGCTCTCCATTATGTTGGGTCCTTCCTATCCAATACTCAGTGTAGTCAGAGCACAGGCATTTGGCACCTTTATCCCGAGCTACCGTAGTACACTGAAGTCCCCTCAGTGCTGCTGAGAGCTGATACACACGATGTTACACGGACACAACATGGGCTTTGTGCATGCCAAGGGGACAAGCAACCCCTTCTCCATGAGGTTCTATCCATAGAACTGGCTTCATTCTGTGGGAGCCTGACTTCTATCACCCTGAGGGGTGACATGACATTCCACTCCAGGGTGTTTGCAGGAGCTGGAACAATTTACGCTTGTTTTAGTGAAATATAGCAACTCGACTGAACAAGTAGCCCCTTCACCACTTCCAAGGATCTGTCAGTAAGAGCCCTTTGGGTTGAACCCCATGGCTAAGGGGATCTCCTACTTTAACTACCCAGGAACAATATATACATTCAGCAATGTATGTTTGTCAGGGAGAGATAACAGGGGCTTGTGGCAAATACTGATCCAAATGAAATCTTTGGATACCAATCATATCTAAGAGTGGTAAGATGATCCTAAAAATGAGGCTCTGAGGCACTCCACCAAAACTCTCAGAAAGCCTGACTTGTTCTAAGACGGGGAAAGGAACATCAGTATCTACTAAGAAATAAGAATAAACACTGCCCTGCCATCCATTTTCATCTCTGCGTCCCCTTTGTGGAAAGGGCAGAATTTTTAACATTGTTTTTCTGGGTCTGTTGTGTCGTGTATTTTTGAGTGCCTGTGGCATTCAGAAAAGAGAGAGATTTCCCACAGGAAAACCTGCTGTCAGCTCATCAACTGGGCCAAGAACTGACCCCGTCCTCACATTATCCTTCTTCAGTGACTCTGTAAGACCGTTGCAAGATCTCTGCGAGCCAAATTCCATTACCCACCCAACTGCAACCATAACCAACCATTCCGTCTGCGTAAAAGTTGTGAACGTCCTAGCCAAGAGCCTGGACACCAGGGCAGAGTCTGAAGCCTCAGATTTCTATAGAGAAAAGCTGTCATGAGCATATAGAAGTCTCCAGAAGGAGAGTCTATGCCAGACGACTGCCCCCTAACTCGGGGTTCCAGCAATACATGTGTGGAACTGGGTGTAAGTCAATAGCTTCCTGGTCTGGAAAATGAAAGCTCTTCAAGACATGGCGAGGTCTTTGCCCTACACAAAAGTACAAAGCAAGGGAGCATTCCATAGACGAAGCGATGAAACTGGATCCCCGCCTTACTCTGTAACAAAAGAGAGCTCAAGGGTTCAAAAATTTAAACTGAAGAGCTGAAGTTATGAAAACCCTTAAAAGGGGAACATAAGTATGATCCTTAGGATTTTGGATTAGGCAATGCTTTCTTAGTAACCACAAGAACAAAAGAGAAAAAACCTGATCAAATGAACTTCATCAAAATTAAAAACGTCTGTTAGTCAAGGGATGTTATCAAGAAAGCAAAAAGGAAAGCCAGGCATGATGGCAAGCACATGTAAACCCAGAAGCAGGAGAACTGGAAATTCAAGGTCCCTCTCAGCTGTCTAGCAAGTGTGAGGCCAGCCAGAGGAACTTGAGGCCCCATGCCACACACAGTCTACTGGTAAATTATCATGTGCTGTTTAAGTTTGTTAAAAGGGGACTCTGGAACAAGAGGCCCTCTCCTGTTTCAGATTCAAGCACGTTTATGACAAGTGGCCCCCAAGACCTCTTGTCCTGAGTCAGGCTGAGCCCTGGCTCCCTGATGAAGAGAGGGGAAGACAGTCCAGAGTAAACCATTCTCAGCAGGAGTTACTATTGGTTTCAGAGGGTGTAAAAATGCCTGCAGCGGGAACAGGAAGAAGACCATCCATGGAGGCACAGTCGGAGCTCTGCTGGCTGGCATGGCTGCCTCTTCCTGAGCTGGTTTCTGCTGGGTGTTGAATGCACTGCTTTGAGGATGTTGCTTCTGCTTGCTCACTCAGTCAGACTGCAGCAATCATCTGCTCTGGATATTTGAGCTCCTGATTTGGTGATGTTTTGCTGTTTATCTGCCATTTCACTTCAAATGGCTGCTTGCTGTCTGTTGTTTTGCTTGCTACACAATTGATAGATAAACCCACAAAGATAGTGTGAAGATGCCCGAAAAGTGGAGAGGAAAAGACAAGTGATCCACTCAAAAGAATAAAACTGAGCAGAACGAACGTAGCTCCAGTCTCCGGGCTCTGTGGTAGCCAGAAGGGAAGCAGAACCCTTACCCCAAAAGCAAGCCAGGCAATTCTTGTGAAACAGTATCAGCAGCCCTACACACAAGACATGCCCACCGCCTCACAAGCATCAAATTCAACTCTGTGTGTGTGTGTGTGTGTGTGTGTGTGTGTGTGTGTGTGTGTGTGTGTGTGTGTGTGTGTGTGTGTGATCCTCTGACAGAGGATCAGCAGTGGACAGGAACCCCATTTTCTCATTCTCTGTAACTCTGAGGCACTGGCTGGGTACCATCTGAAGAGCAATCAGCAAGCAACAGATAAACAGCAAAACATCACCAAATCAGGAGCTCAAATATCCAGAGCAGATGATTGCAGCAGTCTGACTGAGTGAGCAAGCACAGCAACATCCTCAGACCAGTGCATTCAACACCCAGCAGAAACCAGCTCAGGAAGAGGCAGACAGCGGAGCTCCGACTGTGTCACCATGGATGGTCTTCTCCTTCCCGTTCCCACTACAGGCGTTTTCCCACCATGTTTAAAACTGAGCTATTCTGAGGGCCTGAGAACAGAGAATACCCACAAGTCAGGGCGTCTGAGTTGAACCTCCCTCACCCCCAGGGTGAGAGACAAACCATCCAGTCAGTAAATGGGCTCATGAACTGAACAGGGAGTTCTCAAACGAGGAAACAAAAAGGGACAATAAATACTTGAGAAAATGTTCAACACCCTAGGCCATCCGGGAAATGCAAATTAAAACAGCATTGAGTGTCCCTCTCAGTCCAGTCAAATGGCCGAGGTTCAGGGCTTAACATTGACCCCCATGAATTATCATCAAATTCTGAGGTTTCATTGAATGTCTGTGTTTCTTCTTACAAGAAGAAATGAGACTTTTAGCCTCTCTCATATATTTTCTGAAGACTCTTGCAAACAACAATGTCTAGAAAGGAAGAGAAAGAAGAGGTTACGGGAACTGCTTTCTAACGGACCCTCTGGAAACTCACGCTATGCCACGCTTTGCAGCATGGTGACTAGATATTCCTGAATAAGGGATTCTGCAATTAAGTGGAATTTGGAAACGGAGCCTAGAGTAGTGACTCATGACTTTCATCACAGAGCTCAGGAGACAGAAGCAGGCAGATCTCTGTGAGTTTGAGGCCAGCCTGATCTACATAGTGAGTTCTAGATCAGCTGGGGCAATGTAGTGAGACCTTGTCTCAAAAATAATAACAAAACATTCAGGTTGCCCAATGGGTTAAACAAAGGTTTGGGAGATGTATAATTTATTTCTCAGAGGAGCATATACCAGACATTGTCCATGGAGAATCTAACAAGATAAAGTTTCATGGAGTACATTCAAAGTAATCGTTGGAAAGTAAAATAGAATTTATCCTACTGTGAGACTTCTTATGGAAAAGAAAAATGCACACCACTACTAATACCAATTTTTCATGAGGTATTTTTTATGATTCTTTTAGCCTAAAATGCCCCCTAGGGTGGATTACTTTCAGCCACAATTAACATTTCATGATGTGATTAAATCACGTTAATTCATGCCTTCTATCGCTGCCTCCATCAATAGAGGCAGATTAAAATACACCAATACCTTCCTGTGTCTAAATAGGTCTAACGGTCTATCTCCCTCCAACAAAATAATTCTAGAAAACAAGGAAAACCAAATATGTGGATCATGTGTCTAAGCGATGCAAGAAGAAGCCCAGCTGGTTCTTCACGTGTTGGATGGAGAAGAGAAGAAGATGAACACATGTAGCTGGAACAGGAAAAGCGCCAGGGTTAGGATCGAGGTAAAGGGCGCAACCACTGCAGAGCGGAAGAATTTGCTGAACTCATAAGGAAAAGCATCTTTTTGGTTTTTTTTTCAACCCAAGACAATATGCACACTAGACAAGAACTCTAGAACTGAGCCACATCCCTGGGCCTTGAACTCAAATACTGAGATGTAGAGTCAGCGAGATTGTTCAGTGGGGGAAAAGAACCTGCCTCCAAGAATGAAGTCCTGAGTTTGATCCCCAGAACCCACAGGGTGGAGAGACCTGATTCCTACACGTTGTCCTCTGATATCTACATGCTGTGGAATGCACATGGCCCACCCCCCACAAAATAAATAAATAAACATTTAATTAAAATACACTGTCTGAGCACCTAACAAACTTTCATTCCCTTAACAGACAGGGAATGAAAGAACAACCGAACAATTTAATGAGTAGATGGAGTTTTTGTCTTCCATACAAATGAACAATACAATTTTATTATTTTTATTTTTTGAACCTCAAGGACAATTTTATTAGGATTTAAAGCAAAACCCCTAGGGCAGGCATTAAAGGTCCAGCTGTAAATCTCAGCAGCTGCCCAGACAGGAAGAATGGAGAAGTAGGAAAGCTAGGCCATTTAAGTTGGCATGGGGGTCAGACACACGGTGGACAAGCAGCCACTTGACAGAAGATAAAGAATGTGGAAGAGGAAGAAGGAGGCTTTAGGGAAAGAGTTAGAGAAGGGCAAGGTGCCAAAGAAAGCATGCTCAGAAAAAAGAAGAAAAGGTGAAGTCACACTTTTCAGAATACTTCATAAAATCGAGTAGATTTTCATAAAATCTATGTAGATGCAGTTCAATAAGCTACTGTCCTAGGATCAGGGATTGGGGGGGGGGGGAGTACAGTGTCTCATTAAAGGACTAACTATCCCACCTACTTCGTTAGCCTGGATGAAGGACACCTCCCTGTCCTGCCCATCTTCCTAGTGATAGTTTCTTGACCAGTCCAACTGGAGTGGTAGGGCTCCACCCAGGCCAGAGAGTCTACCCTGGAGACCGGAAGAGGTGTTCAATCAGCAGGTCTTTACTGCTATCCTAACCCTGACCCTCTGAAGGTAGAACACTAAAATCACTTAGGAATCAGAGCAGAGCCTCCCAAATACTTTTGGCATCTTTGGCCTCCCGTAAGGCTGCCAAGAGGCATGAGGACATTTTTGGCTTTTAGCCAAGAAAGAAGCTGGTGGCTGAATCTACCCAGCCAGCGTGTAATGTGTGGGTTACTGATGATGGCAGCATTGTTTCTTAACAGGTCATAGTGCTTTTGCATAAGTGCATCCCTTATTTGTTTCTCACGATCATCCTGTGGAGGAGGAAGGGAGGTATGATTATTCCTATTCGTCGACTGGTTGTTTTATCAACTGAACAGCTGCACCATTCATGGAACTGGATGAGGCTCCAGAGAGTTGATGGAAACAGAACAACTCTGGCCCTCACCGAGTCTAATGAGGAAGGCAGATGTCCAATGAGTTACTGCGGGTCTCAGAAGATCACAACATGTATAGTGAGAGGCCTACAGACAAGAAAACAGGACTCCATGGGGGGTTGTGATTTACAAGGGGCCATGAGATAGCTGGTCGACAGCCATATTTGTGTGAGTGAGTGTGTGTGTGTGTGTGAGTGAGTGTGTGTGTGTGTGTGTGTGTGTGTGTGTGTGTGTGTGTGTGTGTGTAGGCCAGAGATTGATGCTGTGTCTTCCTCAGTTACTCTCCACTTTAATTTTGAGACAGGGTCTCTCACTGAACCTGGTACTCACCAGTTCTGCTAGACTGGCTAGTCCATGAATTCCAGGGATCTACCTGTCTCTGCCTCCCTAACATTAGGACTGCAGCAGCTGCACCTGGTTTTCATCTGGGTCATGGGGATAAAATTCAAGTCCTCATGATGGTGAGGCAAGTATTTTATTGACTAGACCATCTCCCCAACCCCAATAGCCATATCTTCAGAGAGCAGTTAGAACACTGGATTGACAATCCAATTTAGAAATATAGAATGATCTTAGTATGAAATATCTAGAGGGTTATTATGAGGTAGAAGGTCTAGAGCTTAGACACATTGCTGACCAGCTGCAGGAGAATGATCTAGAAGCCCTGTAAATTAGCTGCACCTTGTGAGGTTCAGGAGAAAAAGCAGTGATTTTTGATTCCTCCCAAGCTGTTCACACACACACACACACACACACACACACACACACACACACACACACACACACAAATGCATTAATATGAGTATCAAAGATCAAGATACAAACTTTGGGTCAGATAGACCATTCATGGCAAGCCTTTGCTACTCTTACCACTCATCACTCCTTAGGAGCCAAGTTTTCTGGGGCAGGTGACTTAGGCTGTCTGCGCACCACGTCCTTCATTTGCACAGGAGGGAACAATAGTACTTGTCTCCAATGCTGGCTGTGAAATTCAGTAAAGAGAAGCATGCAGTCTGGTCTGCTAACTGTCTGGCTCACAAGAGCACCATGTCCATTAGAGGAATGAAGGTATTCAATGAAAAAATATGAGTGTGCCGCACTCATGAAATAGTGTCACAGCAACACAGCTGAAGAAGCAATCCCCGCCATGTTTGTGAGGCTGCCCTGGGAGCCTCATAGACATGGGATCACTGGGGTGAGGTTCACGGACAGATGTGGAGATGTTGTTTCTGTGGCCAGGGAGATAATGGAAATGACTTCCGTGCTGGGAGAATGTTTGAACCAAATGTTCTCAAAAGTCCTATCCAACTCTTAAATTCCATGAGCTTAAGAAAAGCCAAATGGTTGAACTGTAGCAGTCAGGAAGTTTCTGCTCCTCTGGGGCAGCAGGAAAGGTCAGAGAGTCACAGCTGTGAAACTGGGTCTTTCTGGACGCCCCCACTCCCAGTCCCAACCCGTCTTGTTATTTACAGCCACAGAAGAGTCCTTTGTTCTTGTACCCTTCCCTTCGGGAACCTGAGAACGTGTTCTAACATTCCAGAATGCACACAGATGGGGGCGGGGGGGGGGGGGGGCTGCTATTTGTACCTTTTTTCCAAAACTTTTCATAGAAATACCCCCAAGGACTGCAAAGAATTTTCATAATATGAACTGTGTTTTCTAATACTTGGTTTTCATCCAGCTCTGTTTCAGATCTTAGCTTCACTGTGAAAAACAGCAAGATCTTGTTTTGTGGAGATGCAGAAATAAGTTTTCAGATTGTGCCATCTTCTGGTAGAATCTGGAAAACAACCTGACAGCTTTCTTATTTTTAATACCAGCCACCACCAACCCCCACCCCAGGAAAGTAGAGCAGGAAATGTCTGTCTTCCCGGAATTTGATCCCGACTTCTTGGGAGATAGCAGCTTGAATTGCATTCAGATCAAACCAGAACTTGTTCTGTTTACTAAGCGGCACAGTCCCTGCTGAAGAACAATTGCCGGTTTACCTCAGATACAGGCTCAACCTCTAGCTGCCAATGTTACTAGGCACATATGTTGTGGAATATTACTTTAACTGGGCAAAGATGTGTTACATTTGTTTATGCTGGGGAATATTACTTTAACTGTGTAAAGGTGAGTTAACATTTGTTTATACTGCATTTATTTAGTGTAAAGATGTGCTGCATTTGTTTATACTGTATATATTAACTATGTAAAGATGGCTGCATTTGTTTTGCCTTGCCTGCCTAAGGCACCTGATTGGTCTAATAAAAAGCTGAACAGCCAATAGCTAGACAGGAGAGGGATAGGTGGGGCTGCCAAGCAAAGAGAATAACTAGGAGGAGAAATCTAGGCTTCAGAGAAGAAGGAATGAGAGAAGAAGGAGGAGAAAAAAACGAGAGAGACGTCCAAGGCCAGAAGCCAGCCAGACAAACAGCCAGACAGACAGACAGCAAGAAAGTAAGAAAAGGTAAAAAGCCCCAAGGCAAAATGTACATAAAGGGAAACAGGTTAATGTAAGTTAAAAGAGCTAGCCAGAAATGTCCTGAAGATAGGCCAAGCATTCAAAACCAGTAATAAGTCTCTAAGTCATGATTTGAAAACTGGTTGGTGGCCCAAAAGAAAAAAGCCTGGTACACCACAAGTCATTTTAGTTGTCTGAACACACTCAAAACTACTTCCGTGACTTGGAGGCAGCGGGCAGCGGGAGGTGTGAGACCAAGGTCAAGGATCTGAAATCTCTATTTATTACAAAGGAAGGTTAATTAGAATATATGCAAATTGGGGGTGGAGCAACGGCTCAACAGTTAAGAGCACTTGCTGCTCTTGCAGAGGACCTGAGTTTGGTTCCCAGCACCCCATGTGGTGGTTTGCAACCATCCCTAACTCCAGGTCTGGGGAGTCTGACATCCTCTTCTGACCTCCTTCGGTACCAGGCATGTATGTGGTGCACAGACACACATGAAGACAAGCACTCATACACATAAATTGAAGATTTTTAAAAAGAATACATGCAAATGAATCGCTTTATAAAAACTCCTTCATTTGTCATCTCAAATTGTTGTGAGGTAACTCCTTCAGAGAAGACAAACTTTTAAAGCTGAATAGAAAGTCTTTATAGCTTTATAGCTGGCTGACTGCATAGGGAACTTGCCCAAATCATGCAGCCCCAGGCCTTACCATTTTGGGCTTCTTAAGCACACACACACACACACACACACACACAAAGACATATTCTAAGTTGACACACTTCAGTTAAGAAGAACAGTTAGCAAGGAATGAAATACAAAAGGTTAGTACCTTCTGTAGCAAGGTTAGTACATTGAGGGATTTTTCTCAGCTGCACCCTGGGACCACTGACTGAGTCTTTGTTTCTTGCTGGATTCCAAGTCCTTGGGGAACCTGCCTGACTCTGTTTTGAAGGCAGGAGCCATTATGCTGTATTGTTGAAAATAAGTTTCCATTTACTACAAGAGCTGAGTTGCTCTCTGCTTCCTGGAACCTTTAGTAGGACAGGCCCATAGGGTTGAGGAAATCGGCTTAGACCAGTTGCCAAATCTAAATTTTATATAAAAACAATCAGTCATTGCTGTGGGATGGTCTGTATGTCAAATGTGTTGCTGATTGGTCAATGAATAAATCACTGATTGGTCAGTGGCCAGGCAGGAAGTATAGGCGGGACTAACAGAGAGGAGAATTGAGAGAACAGGAAGCTGGGTGAGAGAGACACTGCCAGCCGCCATCAGGACAAGGAAAATGTAAAGTACCGGTAAGCCACAAGCCACAAGCCACGTGGCAAGGTACAGATTAATAGAAATGGATTAATTTAAGCTGTAAGAACAGTTAGCAAGAAGCCTGCCACGGCCATACAGTTTGTAACCAATATAAGTCTCTGTGTTTATTTGGTTGGGTCTGAATGGTTGTGGGACTGGCGGGTGTCAGAGATTTGTCCTGACTGTGGGCCAGGCAGGAAAACTCTAGCTACAAGTCATTTCTAGTTTAAGTCCTCAGAGTGCACACCTACACATCAACATTTTTTATTAAATCATACCGGGAAGCCAAAGGTAAAAATGGGTACAAGAAATTAATCATTGCCTTTGGTCACCAACCCATCTTTTGCAAGAAAGGCATGTCAGCTAGTAAGAACCAGGCCGCCTTTGTCCTTGTTCCCTGACCTCAGCAAGACCCTTGTCCAACTATAAAATGTGTGCCTCTCTAAACTTTACATTGTTCCCCAAGATTTTCTACATCAAAGCCATTAAGAAAAACATCTCAACCTGAGTTTACTAGCAATCTACATGTCTACATTCTTTCTAAGAATGGTGGTTGGACAACAGAGGGGGAGAACAGGAATAGGAGACCATGGTAAATGAAGACCACATGAGAATAGGAAGAAGCAAAGTGCTAGAGAGGCCCACAGAAATCCACAAAGATATCCCCACAACAGACTCCTGGCAATGGTTGAGAGACAGCCTGAACTGACCTACTCTGGTGATAGGATGGCCAAACATCCTAATTGTCGTGCTAGAAACCCCATCCAAAGACTGAGGGATCTGGATGCAGAGATCCATGGCTAGGCCCCGGGTGGATCTCTGGGAGTCCAATTAGCGAGAATGAGGAGGGTTTATATGATCAAGAATTGTTGAGACCAAGGTTGGATAAAGCACAGGGACAAATAGCCAAACGAATGGAAACACATGAACTATGAACCAGTGGCTGAGGAGTCCCCAACTGGATCAGGCCCTCTGAATGGGTGAGACAGTTGATTGGCTTGATCTGTTTGGGAGGCATCCAGGCAGTGGGACCAGGTCCTGTGCTCATTGCATGAGTTGGCTGTTTGAAACTTGGGGCTTATGCAGGATTGCTTGGCTCGGCCTGGGAGGAGGGGACTGGACCTGCCTGGACTCTGAGTCTACCAGGTTGATCTCAGTCCGCGGGGGAGGCTTTGCCCTGGAGGAGGTGGGAATGGGGGTGGGCTGCGGGGAAGGGGAGGGGGGCGGGAGGGGTAGAACAAGGGAATCTGTGGCTGATATGTAGAACTGAATTGTATTGCAAAAAAAATAAATAAATAAATAAAAAGAATGGTGGTTGGATCATTAATCTGCTCCAGCAGCAGTGCTTGGAAAACGTCACCAACCATTATTGTAAGTACCAGTGACACTGCCCAGTGAGGGGCTAGAAGCCCCCTGAGAGTTTTCATACAACTCATTGATTATGAGGGACGTGGTGACTGAGAGGGTAATAAGCAGAGTTATGCTCAATAACAGCAGGAGGTCCTCAAGAGATGTAGTCCTTGTCCTCAGGGTTCTGCCTCTCCAAGGCTCATCCAGCATATTTATGCTGACCACTGGGCTGATTTCCATGAATTCTAAAGTTGTTTGCTGTTCCTCTTGCATGGACCCTGACAGTTTCTGATAACGAAATTCCTACAGAGCATGCAGGTTGATTTAATTATTGGCTATGGAGCCTGGAAGTCCAAGTTTCTGGTAACAAAATACCTGTAAAGTGTACAGGTTTATTTAATTACTGTCCCTGGAGGCTGAGAAGCCCAAGAGCATGGCCATAGCACCCACTCAGCATCTAGTGAGAGTCTTCCTGTTGCATCAGAGGATGGCCAAGGGCATCACACAGCAAGGGAGCTAGCAAGCTGGAGAGAGCTTAGTATAGCAAAGTTGTTCCTGAGATAGCCTGTTAACTCATGAATGGATTCATCCATTCATTAGAGATAACCTCTTGTGATCCAATAAACTCCCAAAGGGTCAACATCTTAATATTATTGCACCAGAAAACAAGTGTCTGACTTGTGAAACCTGGGGATCCAGTCACATGACAAATGAGCCAGCAGGATGCTTTGTGCACCTACTTTAATCCCCCCAAAGAGATTAACTGACCTCTTAACCTGTTTCTCTGACCCCCCTTTTTAAGACAGGGTCCCACCAAGGAGCTCTGGATGACCTGGTACTCGCTGTGTAGACCAGGCTGCCCATGAGCTCATGGAGATCTGCCTGCTTCTGCTTACCAAGTGCTGGAATTAAAGGCGTGTTCCATAACACCTATCCCTCAGCCCACTAATTGACCTAAGTATCTAGGTAAGAAAGGAGAAAGAAAGATGGACCCAGGTAAATGAGTCCCACAAATTCAGTTTCTTCCTCCACTCAAAAAATCAGGATGAATCTTTCATTCCAGAGCTTTCTTGAATCAAATAGAGAAAGAAGAAGACAGGTACAAGAAAAAAATCATATTGGTGAATTCTTATGGCACTTGTCGAAATGGACTCTGGGAAAGAAGACTACCAGGGCTTTTCTTTTGGGCCACTAGCCATATTGGTGAAATTATTAAGGCAACTCCACATAGTTAAAAGGGAGGTTTATTTTGTGGGGTAACTCACAAGTGAAGGGATAGGTAACAGGGTCTGGGAAAGGTGTGGCGCAGTCCGGCAGTGTTCTCTGGAGAACTCTGCTCAGTCTATCTCCAGCGTCCAGGGTCCAGGAACCAAGAGAGCCGGTGCATCCTGATCTCGGGTCTCCAGGGTCCTCTCGGCCCCTCCTCCTTGTAGCATGACAGTTACCGAAGCCTCAATGGGGGTTGGAACTTCCAGATCAAAACTGGAATGGCTACCCACTACAAGCCTGCTCCTAAATTAAAAGCTGGCCATTGGCAAACATGGGTTCTAATCTTTAAAAATAAAAATACCTCTATGTGTAAGTGTATGCATGTGAGTTCAGTGTCAAGGAAGGCCAGGAAAAGACGTCAGATATCCTGGAGCTGGAGTTACATGTGGTGGTGAGCTGCCCCAGCGGGTTCTGGGGACTGGCTTCAAGTCTTCTGGGAGAACAGCAAGTGCTCTTAACCACTAAGCTGTATATGAAAGCTGTTAAGGGTCAAACATGTCTCCCTGGAGAAATTTAGTACAGAGGCTATAGAGCAAAGATACAGACCCATGGATGCTAGAAAGGGGGCCATAAAGATCAGAGGACCACGGAGGTAAGGTGAAGCACCAGATATGAACATCTCTCCAGATCACCTTTACTCTAGTATTAGCTGCTAATATGAACTCTCAGAATATACATTACACAATACACAGTAGCTTTATTTATAGATGATAGATAGATAGATAGATAGATAGATAGATAGATAGATAGATGATAGGGAATGACTACCAAAGAATTAAAGTGGCCTCAGCAGAGCTCAGACAGTGGTCCTCAACCTGTGGGTCATGACAGTGGGTCACATATAAGATATCCTGAATATCAGATATTTATATTACGATTATGAAGTAGCAATGAAATAATTTTATGGCTGGGGGTTACCACATGAGGAACTGTGCTAAAGGGTTACAACACTAGGAAAGTTGAGAAACATTAGCTCAGAGATACTTTATCAGAGACAGAGACAAAGCTGAGAGAAATAGGAAGAGGTACTGCAAGAGTTAGATATTAAGAAATCAGTTGGAGGGCTGCTGGAAGCGCACAGGACAGACTGTAAAGCCATGGAGTTCCAAGTCTTTGAGCTGGCTTGAGATCTTGAGGCAAGATACAGGACCACGGAGACTGTAAAGGTGACTAGCAAGGTCAGAAGCACAGCACCAGGTCTGAGTAGGCAAGTGGATGGATGCACAAAGAGTGTTGAGTAGGCAACATCAGCAGTGGGAACTGAGCTAAGTGGAAGTCCTGGGGACACCTGAGAGTCCTCTGCTGGTCAGTTTCTTGGTGCACACGTCTGGCGGTCACATGGAGAGTTGGTGGGAACTATCACCGTCTCACCTTTCCCCAGTTTCATTCTGTCTCTTTCTGAACATGAAAGGCCCAGTGTTAGCCCCTAGCTGCTAAAGAATAAATCGCGGCAACAACCGCAGTTTTCAAGGACGTCTCCTTTCCAGTGGGCATTTGCTAGCAACACCGAACCCAGACGGTTCTTAAATTTTCTGTTCTCCTTGGATGAAACTGCTTTGCCTTACAGGTACCTTATAGGTACGCTTGCAAGAGTGAGAACCTTTTAGGCAAGGAGAACTACTGCCCTCTACAGGACATATGAATCAACGTTTTCTAAGTGATCACAAGCACAGCACGTTCATTTTGTTCTTTTTCTTCTTTTATTTTAATTCATAAAGTTGCCAATGATCTTTCCAGTAGGGGCATGTATCTGTGAATGTGTGTGTGTGTGTGTGTGTGTGTGTGTGTGTGTGTGAGTGTGTGTGTGTGTGTGTGGTGCGTGTGTGTGGAGGCCGGGGGTTCTCCTTGGGCACTATTTCACCTCAGATGCCAGCCACCTTGTTTGCTTGTTTACTTGTTTAAAATGTATTTAATTTTATGTGCGCATGTGTGTGCCTGAGTGTGTCTCTGTGCACCCCATGTGTTCAGGAGCCCATGGAGAACAGAAGCGGAGTCAGATCTCTGGAACTAGAGGTGTCGGTGGTGGTGAGCTGCCATAGGGTGCTGGGCATCATCCCTGGTTCCTTGGTAAGAGCAGTAAGTGTCAGAATCGCAGAGCCATCACTGTCTCCAGCTCACCTTGTTTGTTTGTTTGTTTGTTTGTTTTCTTTTAAGAGATAGAGTCTCACTCTCTCCGGCCAGGAATTCACTAAGCAAGCTGGACTCACTGACACTTGGGCCCCAGGGATCCACCTGTCTCTGCCTCAGCAGGCCCAAGCGCACTTCCCCTAGGATGAGGAATGAGATGAGCAGATCAACATTCATCATTTCTGTTCAGGGTACCACTAAAGATGCTACGCAGAGCATTTAGGAACCAAGTCAATAAAAGGCCAAAGACTGGAAAGGGAGAAGTCAAATTATCCCGTTCAGAGGTTATATAATTCTATATCTGAAACCCCTAAGTAATCTTCCAACAGTGTTTTAGAACTAATAAACGAAACCATTAAAACTGCAAGGTGAAACTCAATGCACAAAAGTCAACAGTTTTTCAACCAACCAGTCACGAACTTACTGAGGGAGAAACAGGCAAGTGATTAAATGCAGGATTCACACAGCCACAAACTAGGAATAAATTCAAGGATGTAAAGGTGCAGGAAAGAAAACCAAAACCAACCAACCAAACAAACAAAAAAACCCAACCCCTGGCCAGGCATGGCGGCGCACGCCTTTGATCCCAGCATTCGGGAGACAGAGGCAGGTGGATCTCTGTGAGTTCATGGCCTGCCTGTCTGCCTAGGGAGTCCCAGGACAAACAAGGCTACATAGAGAAACCCTGTCTCAAAGGAGGAAAAAAAAAAAAACCTTCTACACAGTAGAGAAGACAGTCACCAGAATGAAAAAACAACAAGCAAGAATGAGAGATCATCTGAGTCAGCCACTCCTCTGTATATCCAGAGTATACAAACAGCAAAAACAAAAGAAAAATCCTCAGGACTGACGAGGTGATTCAGGTGGACAAGACGGCTCAGCAGGTACAGGAGCTTGTCATCAAGCTGATGGCTTCAGTTGTCTCCAGAACACACATGAAAGAAGGAGAGGACCAATCCTGCCCGGTGTCCTCTGACCTCCATGCATGTGCTGTGGTGTGTACACAAGAACTCATACAGGAATATAAATTAAATAAATAAATGTGAAAATTTTTAATCCAAGAAATATAATGAAAGGCAGATAGCTGCTCTAGGCAGACACTGGTCTACAGAGTGAGATCCAGGACACAAAACTACACAGAGAAACCCTGTCTCAAAAAGCTGAGAGAGAGAGAGAGAGAGAGAGAGAGAGAGAGAGAGAGAGAGAGAGAAAAAGAAAGAAAGAAAGAAAGAAAGAAAGAAAGAAAGAAAGAAAGAAAGAAAGAAAGAAAGAAAGGAAGAAAGGAAGGAAGGAAGGAAGGAAGAAAGGAAGAAAGAAAGAAAGAAAGAAAGAAAGAAAGAAAGAAAGAAAGAAAGAAAGAAAGAAAGAAAGAAAAGTGCTTGGAATAAAGTTTATGAAGGGATTTGAAGGGAAAGTTGCACAGTGTGATAGCTAACTTTTAAATTTTTAATTAGTAAGTGTATGTGGTGTGTGCACGTACCTGTGGAGGTCAGAGAACAACTTTCAGGAGTCTGTTCTCTCCTTCCACTGGGGGTTCTAGAGATGAACCAGATCATCAGGTTTGTGTGGCAAGCACTTCTAGCTGCCAGGCCATTTCACTGACCAACAGTTACTTTCACTAGACCTAGAGATGCCAATGAAGTTATTGACATCTGGGATGGTGACTGGGGTAGAAAGACTCTCCCTGGCTGAGGACAGCACTATCCAGCAGGTAGGGATGTAGACGTGGAAGAAGTCAGCCAGCATGTGCAGGCTCCATTCTTCCTAAAGGGGGCATCTATGGCTGTTTCCATCACCAAGGGAGAGCAGACTCCAGCTTCTACAGTCTCTCTGTTTGGACTGTTACCAGTGACATCTCCGAGAGCATCAGATTGGGCTCTGTCATCGGCCTCCTTTTGCTCTAAGGTTTCCATCTTCGTGGACTGATTTCTCTGTCTCTCTAGGGTGCAGACAGCCGTGGTTGGACTACCCAGCTTTCAATCCGATAAATCTCCTTAGCTCTGTTTCCTGTCTGCCAAGAAGTGAGGAACAGCCTCTACCATGTCCCAGCCTGCCACCATAAAATTCTACCCAAGCAGCTGAGGCTGTATGGTGGACCAGATGGACCGGACCCTCTGAAACAATAACCCAAGATAAAAGGAGGGGTCCTTTGTTTCCCTCAAGTACCTGGCTGCAGCAAAGAGGAAGGCAACGAATGCATACAGAATCACCAGTTTCAGACCAAAGAAAAGGTGCGCATGTGCATTGCGCGGATGAATCTCTGATGAGCGGAGTCCTCCATTCAGGTTTGATGAGGCAGTCACAAACTTCAGCCTTGAAGTATGACATTGCTTTTCCAAGGCCTGTTCTTTAAAAAACAAAAAACAAAAAACAAAAAAAAAAAAAAAAAAAAAAAAAAAAACCTATTGAGTGTCTGTTAAGTCGTTCGTTCTTTTATCCTTCATGCTCTAAAAATCAAATGGCTTGCTCTGCCGTAGCTTCATAACTGACACTGGAAAATCCCAGTTGACACGAAGCACTTTTTAACAACGAGGTATTACTTTCAAAACGACAACCCCGTGAGCGGGAGAGATGATCCGGCAGTTATGAAAACATCCTGTTCCTGTGGACCTGAGTTTGATTCCCAGCAACCACATCAGCTGGTTTACAACCACCTATATAACTCCAGTTCCAGATCCGATGCCTTTGGCCTCCGTGGGCACCTGTACTTACATACACATAACCACACACAGACATCTGAGAATAAGTAAAAAATACAAAAAAAAAAATTAAAATCAACAACTGTAACCCTAACTTCTGCTTACACTGCAGCCTGCCGGCCAGTCCCACCCATTACCTGTGTCTTGGCACCCACATATATGTGAAGCACTTCCTTTAGGTAAATATCCGATTGGTTCTGTGTCTCTGTAGATCCCTGAGTGATGTGCCAAATCTTACTGAAATCAACTCGGGATGCCACAGACACACTCGGGCTCCATGGCCCTGCTTTCCTAGTTACCAAAGTGAGCCACCATTCATCGCTTCCATAGAGGAGCCTGCAGTAATCACACCAGACACACGGTGGCGCTCTTGCTCTATCCCAGTGAGCCAGGCGTCCTGGCGGTAAGACCGGATCCAGAGACTGTTTGCTGGGCTTTGCTGGTGTTTCCGAGGCTGGTTGGTGACCGTGACTCAGTGATGAAAAATCACAAAAGCACGCAGTTTAAACAAAGGAGATTGCCAAGGGCCAGTAGACGCAAGCTTACTGTCTCTGTGGTCTAGAAAAGTAGCTGTTTAGAGGCGACCTTCCTTGCATGGGCTTAAAGGAAGACCCAGGTGGTGTGCTTGTTGGGGCTTGGCTATCCCATTTCTCTTATTCTCTCTACAGTAAGAGACAACTGTTCCTTGCGTGTTTTCTTTCTTTCCTCATTGTCCAGGCTGCTCTAGAAGGACGGAGGCCACCGTAGCCTCAAGATGCAGCCTGTTTGCTCGCATGTTTTTGCACACCGGACATGACTCATGCTGCGCCCAGGATGTCTGCTGCCCACAATCCTGGACAGGATCTGTCTGGGCTTCTGTGCAACCGCTTGGGTTATCTGCTGGCGGTCAGAACTATACCCTGTCATTTAGTTGCGAACTTAGCCACAGGTCTCAAAACGTCCTAATTCGTAGGTTTCTCCAAGTCTTGTGATTTCTCTAAGAAAAGTTTAAAATGCCTTCACTTTTTAAACTTCTTCTTTCATATGAGGAAACAGAACCAGATATACAGAGCAATGTCAACTCAACATCAGAGTAAGAAGCCGTGGCTCCTGGGGCTGAGGGGATGGCTTAGAAAGTTAAATATTTGCTCCTTGATCATGCAGTTTGGATCCACAGCATCCATGTGAACTGGGCCTTGTGGCATGGCCCTGTGATCTTGGTTCTTGGGGATGTGTTGGGGTGAGGGGTGCAGACAAGAGGGTCCCTGAGTCTTACTATCCAGCCAGTTTGGTTGGAACAGTGTCTTTCAGGCTCAGTGAGAGACCCTGTTTCAGATAATACAGTGGACTCACAGGCATGTCTTGCCACATCAGTCATAAGTGACCATCTTGGAAGAGTCAGAGCCAGAGGTCAGGGACAACCAGAGCAAAAGTGTCTTCAAGACATGAATGGACAGCTGCACGCAGGACGAACACAACAGCTGTGGTGAATGATTACATTCTTTTAAAAGAGGTTTTCTTGTTGTAATGCCAAAGGTTCAAGGGCATGACATCTGCATTCGCTCAGCTCCAGAGAAGGCCCTGTTGGCTATGGTCACTGTCATCATCGTTGGTGAAAGACAATGGCAGACGCATATGTAAGAGTGAGTCATGACCTCATAGACAAGCCAGAGAGAGGCTGGGAGGGTCCAGGCTCACATGTTTACTATCATTCTTTCTTGAGAACTAAGAGTCTTACAGGAAATTCTTTCTAAGGCCACACCTCCAGGCGGATCTGAGGATTTCCCATGAGACTCCACTTCCCTCATTGCCACACTGATGGTCAAGCCTCCAATACATGGATACTTGGGAGTTAAGTCACACCTGGTCTATAGCATGACCATTTTCACTCTGTTAGTCCACCATGTTTATGCTGAGCAATTCCTTGGGGGACCAGTTAGAATTCACTGGATGTTGAATTTTTGTAGAGCGTCCTAAGGGTTGACAAGTGTCCAACTCTGTGGTAGCTTTGCAGTCCTGAGACAGAGGAGCAGGGAACAGATGAGTCTTTCTCTCCTTTCAGATCACATGGACATCTCCATCCAGGCCACCTTTCCAACTGTTTCACCATCAGCATCAGTGGATGCTGCCTACACAGAGTCTTCTAGAAGTTTCTTTCAGTTCCCTGGTCCTCTAAAAACAGCTTGATTAGCAGATATTCCAGAACACTTGCTTAGTTCATTCAGCCCCAATACAAAGTCACTGCCCTAAGATGGTCACTGTCTTTTCCACCGTTCTAAAAGCCCCAGTTCTCTTGGGAGAGCACATCCCTCATCCTTTTCACTTGTCTAAGGCAAAGCAGCTTTGTAACTTGACTGAAGTGTCTCATTCCACCCTGGAGGTCTTGAGAAAAATAGGAAAAGCCACAGAGTTAGTTCAAAGGCTTGGAGGCCAATGGTCTTATCAAAATGACCCTGTGTGGCAGGAATTGGCTGTGGAATGTTAAGTTTCCAAATAGTAGCTTTTTCCGGTCTCACCCCAGAAAAACACACTAACTTAGAAAGAGACATTTTCTGGAGCCAAGTGGCCATCTATGCTAGGCAATTTCTCCTGATTTCCCAAGAAGGTTTGGGTTCATTTTGTGGCTTTACTTTGTGGGTTCTGGAGATCTCATATCAGGATCATAACCTTAGTTTTCCTTTACATAATTACAAAGATAAGACTTGGTAGAATCAGTCACTTCAGTAGAAATTTGTCTTAAATTGGTCTATGAGATAATTAATATTGACTTTCAATTTGACAGAAGCTAGAATCACTCATGAGACAAAAGTCTAGGTGTAGTGGGTAGCCATTCCAGCTTTGATCTGGAAGTTCCAACCCCCATTGAGACTTGGGCAACTGTCACGCCTACAAGGCAGGGCGAAGGGAGGTGCCTGAAGACCCGAGATCTGGATCGGCAGGCGCTCTCTCTGTTGTGGGACCCTGGACTGGAGAGGTGGACCAAGCAGAGCTCCAGAGAACACCGCTGGACTGCGATACACCTTCCCCAGACCCCGCGACCTACCTATCCCTTAATTTGTAAGTTACACCATTAAATAAATCTCCTTTTAACTACATGGAGTGGCCTTAATAATTTCACCAATATCTGGCGCTCACGTGGGGCAAATTCCAAAGGCCTGGGTGGCTCCCACCCTCAGCCTCCTCCCCGGCTAGCGGGTACCTAAACCCGCCTGCAAAGTTCCATATAACCAGGGAACGCCTACACGGTTCCATTCCCTAAAGAGGGAGCAGCTAGTCCGGTCTCAGTCGCCTAGCTTAGCCCCGAGACCAGCGAAAGAGGCACTCCCCGGCTTCCTGAGTGCCGGCGCCAGCTCTGGCTCCCGCCATCTTGACTCCAGCGAGCTGCAGTCAGCCAAGATCCCCAGCAGGCCCTGCTTTGGAGCTGTACCAACGCCACCTGCTGGCTGAAAAGTGCTACTACACCCCCCAAAACCACGAAAGGTAAGCAAAGGCACCTGATAATTTTACACCTTAAAATTGACTAACAAATTTTGAGTAATTCTTGTAATATGGCTGACAACATTGCCTCACAAGAATTTGAAAACCTTTTTGCCTGTATGATGAATTACATCTTCCTGGAAATATACGACCTTCCTAAGGCATATCTGGCCTGTACCATTTTGGCATTCATTGTAATAATCCACACAGTGTTCAAATACTGGTTTAATAACAAGAACAAAGATGAGTCATTATTGGGACTGATACAGGCTTTAAGCGAGAGCAATGAAGGCTTACAGAAAAAGATTCTATCTCTGGAATCTGCTTTAAGGGATAGCAATGAGACCTTAGAGAGAAAGATTCTTTCTCTGGAATCTGCTAACCAGGATTTACAGGCTTTCAAAACTAACAATGAAGGCTTACAGAAAAAGATTCTATCTCTGGAATCTGCTTTAATGGATAGCAATGAGACCTTAGAGAAAAAGATTCTTTCTCTGGAATCTGCTGATCAGGATTTACAAAACAGGCTTGTACCAAAAATTGATCTTATTGATAATAAATGTGAATATTTAATGGACAGAACACTAACTCTCCAGACACTATATAAGGAAGAAAGATTATCATTAATTGATAAGATAAGGTCCATGGAATCATGTGTTTCTAAGGAACATAAAAACTTCTATGATTCCATGAGAAATCTGGAGTCCCTTGCCAGAGAGGAGGCCCACTCCATAGAACAGACCCTAGGTGCTCGTTTGCAGGCCTTAGAAGAAACTCTCAGTAAACATGACAAGGGACCTAATAAGCAGAAGGGCAAGACCATAGAGGTTGTAACATCTCCAAATGGCTCTCACACAATGGCTTATCCTGTTATCATCCATGAGAAGCCAGTGGATGACACACACCCCGAGCCATATACTACATATACATTACAACCAATTTCAACAAGGGACTTTAAAAATATAAAGGAAGCAGTAGTTAGGTATGGGATACACTCCACGTACGTAAAACAGATGTTAAATTCGTGGTCTACCTCACATAGAATCATACCAGATGACTGGCATCAGTTAATTTCAGCTGTTCTAGAATATAGCCAGCAGCTACAGTGGAAAAGCTGGTTGAGAGAAGAGGCAAAAATTTTAGAACAACAAGGTAAACTCAGAGGTTTTGTGATCTCCCAAGATCAAATACTTGGTGAGGGATGTTTTGCTGACAGGAATGTACAAGCCATTTATGATGAGCATACAATATCCCTATGCCATACAGCAGCTCTAAACGCTTGGGAAAAAATTCCAGAACCTGGAAAACCAACTGAGGTATACACAAAGATATTTCAGGGACCGCACGAACCCTTCACTGATTTTTTACAAAGACTGAACACAGCTATAACAAGAGCTGTATCAGATAAAGAATTAAGAAAAGTATTAACTGAGTCCTTGGCATTCGACAATGCTAATGCAGAATGCAGAAGAATACTTACACCATTAAAGATCAGATCAGCTCCTTTGGAAGAATGGATTCAGTATACTAATGGTGTTGAGTCTCGTAACTACAGTAATGAGGCTTGGATAGGAGAGACAAATCCCAGAGGTGAAAGAAGGCCCCATGTTACCAAATGTTTTAAATGTGGTACACCAGGTCATATAAGTAAAAACTGTATGTGGGGTACTCCTAGGAGTAATACTCCTTTTAGGAATAGCCTAAACAGGAGACCCCCAACCACCTCCCGGATTATGTAGAAGGTGTGGCAAAGGCCGACATTGGACCAGTGAGTGCAGATCAAAAATAGATATACGAGGTAACCCTTTACTGGCGGGAAACGCCTCAGGGGGCCTCTTGCAGGCCCCCAAATCAAATGTAGTACGAACATTCCCAGCCACTGTGGAAGAAATTCCTCTCCAAGACAACTGAATAAACCAATGCTTAATGTAAAAACCGATACTGCAATGGATGATAAAACAGCTCTGATGGATGGATCACAGTTTACAAAGAACACTATAAAACAAATATTTTGGCAGACTTCCATAAATGATCAAAGACCAAAGCTTAGAATTCTAATTAATGGCCTGGTTATGGAGGGACTGGTAGACACAGGTGCAGATGTGACTATAATTACACCAAAATCATGGCATCCAAATTGGCCTCTTCAAAAGGTAGATGTCCAACTTTTAGGGATTGGCACCCTATCTCAGATAAAACAGAGTTCGAGATGGGTTGAATGCATAGGGCCAGAAGGACAGAGAGGAAGGCTGAAGCCATATGTAGCAAATGTAGCAGTAAATCTTTGGGGCCGAGATCTGTTACAACAATGGAATACCCAGATTAAAATTCCTACACTTTCAGAAAAAGAATACAGACAAATGCATGTTTCTAGGAATAATATCATCACATGCTATAAAAATCAGGCACCAACCATTCAGGCTGTTCACAAACAGAGCACAACTGCTGTTGAACTCTCAGAAGTACCAACTGCCTTACCTTTAAAATGGCTAACTAATAAACCTGTCTGGGTTGGACAATGGCCTTTGACAAAAGACAAGCTACAAGCTTTAGAACAGCTGGTTCAAGAGCAGTTAAATGCTCAACACATTGAAGAATCTACCAGCCCTTGGAATTCTCCTGTATTTGTTATTTAAAAAAAAGTCTGGTAATTGGAGAATGCTGACAGATCTGAGAGCTATTAATAAAGTAATTCAGCCAATGGGCTCCCTACAGACTGGGATGCCCTTGCCCTCTCTGCTACCTAAAGAATGGCCTATAATAGTTATTGACTGTTTCTTTACCATACCCTTACAAGAAAATGATAGAGAAAAATTTGCCTTCACAGTACCTAATTATAACAATTCTCAGCCAGTCAAGAGATATCAATGGAAGGTCCTCCCACAGGAAATGTTAAACAGCCCTGTTTTGTGCCAATACTTTGTGCAGAAACCATTGGAGATAATTCGTGTAAAGTTTCCAAAATCCATAATTTATCACTATATGGATGATATCCTATTAGCTGATCCAAAGTTAGATACATTAGAAAGCATGTTTGAAGAAGTAAAAAAAAGTTTTGCCTCGCTGGGGACTGCAAATTGCTCCTGAAAAAATACAAAGAGGAGATTCTATTAACTACTTAGGATATAAGATAGAGCTACAAAAAATTAGACCCCAAAAGGTAGAGCTAAGGAGAGATCAATTGAAGACTCTTAATGATTTTCAAAAGTTATTAGGAAGCATTTCCAACTTACTGGGTATCATGGGAATACCCAAAGATGGACTACAAAATTTGGCTAATACTCTAGAAGGGGACAAAGAATTAAATAGTCCAAGAGAATTATCAGCTGAAGCTGAGAAGGAATTGGCTCTAGTAGAAAAGACAATTCGAGAAGCACATGTGGATCGTGTGGATCCAGAACTTAAATGCATTCTTGTCATATTCCCCTCCAGACATTCCCCAACAGGTATTTTGATGCAGAGGGAAGATATTATATTGGAATGGATATTCCCAACCACATAAACCAAATAAGAAATTAAAGACTTATATAGAAAAGATCTCTGATTAGATTCAAAAAGGTAAACTAAGACTTCGCCAGTTGACAGGAATGGACCCAGCAGAAATTGTAGTACCTTTAACTAATGAAGAAATTTCATCACTATGGAAAGATAATGAATACTGGCAGAGAGCCTGCAGTAACTTTTTGGGAGAGATTAACAACCACTATCCCAAAAGCAAGAGAATAGAATTCATAAAGAAGACTGAATGGGTCCTTCCTCACATTGTACGACAAAAGCCAATTTCTGGAGTCCTCACATTCTATACTGATGCAAATAAATCAGGGAAAGCAGGATATAAATCAGGAGACTTAAGTAAAGTGGTACAAAGTCCATACAGCTCTGTACAAAAGGCAGACCTGTATGCCATTCTTATGGTACTGATGGACTTCACAGAACCCCTCAATATAGTCACTGACTCTCAATATGCAGAGAGAGTTGTTTTACATATTGAAACTGCTGAATTTATTCCTGATAATACAGAATTAACTTCATTATTCATACAATTGCAGGAAATCATCAGAAAAAGGGAACATCCTATATATATAACACATATCAGATCCCATACAGGTCTGCCTGGACCTCTAGCACAAGGTAATGATGAGATTGATCAGTTACTAATAGGTAATGTGCTAGAAGCTTCAGAATTTCATAAGAAATACCATGTAAATAGCAAAGGTTTGAAGAAGGATTTCTCCATCACTTGTCAACAGGCTAAGGATATTGTGAAAAAATGTCCTACTTGTTCCATCTATAACCAACTTCCATTACCTGCAGGGAGCAATCCAAAAGGTATACAAAGAAATGAAATTTGGAAGATGGATGTGTTTCATTTTGCAGAATTTGGAAGATTAAAGTATGTGCATCATACCATTGACACCTATTCAGGATTTCAGTGGGCAACTCCTATGAGTTCTGAAAAGGCTGATTCTGTGATTACACACCTATTAGAAGTTATGGCCATCATGGGAATACCTGTACAAATTAAGACAGACAATGCCCCAGCATATGTCTCCAATAAAATGAGACAATTCTTTGCTTATTACAATATAAAGCATGTTACAGGTATACCACACAATCCCACAGGCCAAGCAGTCATAGAAAGATCCAATCGAACTTTAAAAGATATGCTAAATAAACAGCAACAGGTAACAATGACTCCTAGAAATAGATTGCATAGTGCTTTATTAACCTTGAATTTTCTCAATGCTGATGAGAAAGGAACAACAGCTGCGGAGAGACATTGGACGACAGACAAAACTCCTGAGCTAAACCAACCAGTTTATTTCAAGGATGTGCTGACCTCAGAATGGAAACCTGGATATGTTCTACGTTGGGGAAGGGGTTTTGCCTTTGTTTCTGCAGGAGAAGAAAAGCTATGGATACCAACAAAATTAATAAAAATTCGATTCGAACAGGAAAAACCCCTTGATGAGGAGAAGTAAAAGATCATCCACCAATGTGACATCTCTACAAGTTGTAAGAAAAATTTAACAATCAAAGGTTGGGGTAGGGTTCTGTTTTTGTCTTTCCAGAATAATGGAAATACCCATCTTACAGAAATCATAAGGCCTTGGATATCTGGATGTTTACAGCAGAAAGAAAGAATTTATTGGTACCAATCTACACACGGTAAAATCTCACTGTCTAATATCTATCTCTCTATCAATCTAGAAAAGTGGTGGTTCCAATTCAATTATAAGCCAAGCTGACTTTGGAGATGGAATTGGCTCACTCCTTCTCTAAACCCAAGCATATTGCTAAAAGGAAGTTTGAGAGATTCTTCAGTCCCATATCTGAAGAGCCCTCTGGTGTGCGACAGAAGGAAACCAATAAAAAGGGACCATTGTCTTCTACATTCTAACTCTCTCCATGCTTACTCTTGATTTCTCAGAATCCTTTCTTACATGCTATGTCCTCTTTAAATCCAAATCTTCCATTTTGATAACAAATAAGTTTTTCTAATAGCAATCTCAGAAGTCTCCAGAAGGAAGATGGGGCCCCAACAACAACTCTACCCAATCCAGAATGATGCCATGGTAATCATCATCATACTACACTTCTTACCAGAATTTCAGACAATCTTACCCATTACTCTAAGACTTGCTGCAGAACCTACAGTTAGTCTAACTGAGATTTAACTATCTGAGCTTTCTCACAGTACCCAACAGAGATAACATCACCCCCTAAACAGCAGGAAGCAATTCTAAGAAAACGACGCCCCTTCTCCCTTAGGTTTCATAATTCTCAGGGTTATGGATGATGGTTATAGGGTTGGGGGTGGAAGAAAATATTAAACTCAGTATTCTAAAAAAAAAAAAAGAAAAGAAGAAATGGAATGGATAGGTATAAGATATTATGGTAGATTATTATGTATACTAGTAAACAAATTTAGTAAAATAGCAGCCTTAAATAATTTGCAACAAAACTGTAATTTGCACTGTTATGGATTCTTATATGTTGATACAAATGTAAACTATTTTTATATTCCTGTTTAAGATAATTTGTATATTGATACAAATACAGAACTATATTGTTATAATGTACATATATTTCTACTCTTATTTGAAATATTTGTATATTGATACAAATGTAAATTTATATCTGTCATACTTAATGTAGGTTCTACTTCTGTTTAGGATATTTGGTATATTGATATATATTTAAGATTATTGTCATATTGCATATCGCACTATATACTCCTACCTCTGTTATAGCATCTTGTGTATTGTCACAATTTTGAAGTCATTGTTCTTTACCATATACTTGCTTATAGACTGTTTACCTTGTTTACGTGAAGCCTTAGTCCTTAGGTTATTTTGGTAGATAAGACTTATAGATTTATAGTCACCTATGCTTGTCATCTCTATAGTTACGTTAGTTAGGTCATCCAGATTTACAGATACATAGGTCAGATGGACAGGTAATCTTCAAACACTTCATAGACCTAGAGAATATGGCATTTAAATAACTTAGAATTCTGTTGATGTGAGACACAATTGCTCCTGGCTGCACCAATTTGATCCCGAGAGAATGTTGGGCTTCTAAAACATTTCCATTTGGAAGTTTGTCTTCTTGGCACGAAATGGCCTACTGGGCAAAGAACTGCCCTTGCCTCGACGGCTGACAGTACAAATGCAATGCTATCCTTTCTGGACAAGCGGGACACAAGGAAAGCGACCACTGTACTCTGCCAAGACAGGGTAAGATGGTCTTTCAGAATTCCTGCTTCTGAAAATGGTCTGTCAGATACTTTAGGCCTGTAGCCAATTTGAATGTACCAACAATGCTGAGAAACATTAGGTGACTGTCCAGGCTGCCAGCTGTCTCAGTCTACTCTCGCAAGATTCCCGAAAGTTGCTTGCATCCATCTACCATTTCTCGGGTACCATTATATTCCTTCTCAGGTCTTTGATGGGATTGAAGACTAGCAGTTATAGTTACAACTTAGTAGATAGAACATATTAAGTATTAGATTCAGGTTATTTAGGATAGGACACCTTTTGGAATGATCTTTGTAACATGCCATTTACCTATGCTCTATACTTCTCTGGATTTTAGTATGTGTTTCTTGCTTGATATTGTTTGCATTGGTTGTACTTCCAACTTATCTAGGTCACTATCCCTCATTATTCCTGGACAATATTTGATAACCATTCCTTTGTATATAGTCTTGTATTAGGTTAGAACTTTCTTATTTAGACAAAAAGGGGGAGATGTAGTGGGTAGCCATTCCAGCTTTGATCTGGAAGTTCCAACCCCCACTGAGACTTCGGCAACTGTCACGCCTACAAGGCAGGGCGAAGGGAGGCGCCTGGGGACCCAAGATCTGGATCGGCAGGCGCTCTCTCTGTTGCGGGACCCTGGACTGGAGAGGTGGACCAAGCAGAGCTCCAGAGAACACCGCTGGACTGCGATACACCTTCCCCAGACCCCGCGACCTACCTATCCCTTAATTTGTAAGTTACACCATTAAATAAATCTCCTTTTAACTACGTGGAGTGGCCTTAATAATTTCACCAATACTGGCGGGTGACAGAGATCTGTCCTGACTGTGGGCCAGTCAGGAAAACTCAAGCTACAAATGGCATCCAACGTGGTGGCAAGAGTTTCCACCTAAAAACTGAGAAAAAAGATTCTAAAATGGAGCTAAAAACAGCTTCCTAATTGTCTCTCTCAAATGAGCGGCAGCTGCCGGTTTGAGCTACTGGCGGGTTCCTAGCGTGCGTGCATGCTCGACCTGCAGTATGGCGAGAATGAGGCCTCTGCAAGTGGCACATTAAGCTGTGTGGTGGATTTAGCCTTTGCTAGTACAAAGCAAAACAAAACAAAAAAAAAAGAGGTTTCTGGGCTACACGCTGCTTTGATAGAAGCATAGACCCACTATTTCTGAGAGTTGATGGCTCCCAGAGCTGGTGGAAAACGTATCACCGCCATGTTGGGAAGCTGAAGTGGGCGGAGTCAGCAGCGCCAGCGCCCTTTCAGGCTTAGAATGCTGCAGCTTAAAGCAATAGGCTCAAGCTAATATAAAAAAAAATAAGCCACGTAAAGATGGCTACCACACAGAGAATCTGGATTATGATCTCTGATATTCGTAACTAAAGAAAAACATTTGATTGCAAAAGCTGTTGAGTTATGCCAAAATGTATATTTTAAAGGTACCTTGACTTCAAAATTTGGATGTAAGGATATGTTCCTTTGGAAAGGAGGCTCTGCTTTTGTTTCCACAGAAAGCCAGAGGCTATGGATTTGTTCCAGATTAAGATACATCAGGTTTGACCAGCCAAGACCCCCTGAAAGGTCTCTGATGACACCATGGCCCAGATGATCCAACATCCAGAATGGTTTGAAGGCAACTGGCTCAGACGATACACCCTCATGGACTACTCCATAATCCTAAAATATTCTTTGTGTCCCCATAAGATACAGCGCCCCCCTCCAGCAGGAAGTAGTAAGAGAAGCTACGCCCAAATTCCCAAATATACCAAGCTGACTTTGGAGATGTGTAAAGGTTAAAACCTTCCTTTTTAAGAAAAGAAAAGGGGAAGTGCTGTGGGATGGTCTCTATGTCAAATGTGTTGCTGATTGGTCAATAAATAAATCACTGATTGGCCCGTGGCCAGGCAGGAAGTATAGGCGGGACAAGGAGGAGAATAGAGCTGGGAAGTGGAAGGCTGAGTGGGAGAGACACTGCCAGCCGCCATGATGAGAAACAGCATGTGAAGATGCCGGTAAGCCAAGAGCCATGTGATAAGGTATAGATTAATGGAAATGGATTAATTTAAGCTGTAAGAACAGTTAGCAAGAAGTCTGCCACAGCCATACAGTTTGTAACCAATATAAGTCTCTGTGTTTACTTGGTCAGGTCTGAGTGGCTGTGGGACTGGCAGGTGAGAGAGATTTGTCCTGACTGTGGGCCAGGCAGGAAAACTCAAGCTACATCTAGGCGTGCCTGTGAGGAACTTTCTGGATTAAGTTTCCTGAGGTAGGTAGAGTCAATCTTATTTTAGGGAGCACCATTCTATGGGCTGGGGTCCTGAAGTAAATGCAAAAGAGAAAGCTAACTGTGCATGGGCATTTTCACTCTCTGCTTCCAGACTGCTGATGCCATGTGACCAGCTGCCCCCTCAAGATCCTGTTACCATAGCTCGCTCACCATGGTGGGCAGCATCTTCCAACGGTGAACCATCCTGCCGCCACCGTAGCTCACTCACCAATGTGAGCATCTTTCAATTGTGAGCCAAGGTAAGTCCTTCCTTCCTTAAATTGCTTCTTGTCTGGTAAATGGAAGCCATTTAGGCTGGTCACGCTGGGGATGGCATTGACAGACCGATGACCCAGGCTGGGAATGAATTCACCAAAAATAAAGGAATGTGAAGTTGTCCATTAGATACACTGTGGTGCGGTCACAACAGGGAAGCCTTCTGAGACCTATCTACAGGGCTGTTTTTGAGAGAGCAGCTTCTAGGGGGACCCTCGGGGAGGGTTTCAATGTCACGGTGTCTGATGATAATTGCATCTGGGGCTTTTCATGGTTAGTGATGGTATGATCTTGCGGCAATGATAGTGTTGTCCTGAGTCAGATATGACTCAAGACAACTAAACTGGTGTCCGCATTTTGCCGCTAGGACTTGTTGTGTGTGACGGACACTCTGAGGACACAATGGTCCTGCTTGGAGGCAACAGTGGCTTTACTCTGAGCTCTGCCTGCTCAGTGGCAAACCAGATTGTCCTATGGCTAAAACTGTTCAGTACAACCATCCCTCCACCCCCAGAACATTGTCCACAGGCTAAATCTTATTGTGAAAGACAAATACGTATCTTAAGCATGAGAAACTGCCTGCATTATCTGTTGCTGTGTTTGAAATTACACTAACATTTAGCCACTGGAAACAGCATGTGTTTCTTATCTCATAGCTTCTAAGGGTGGAGAATGCAGGAAGAGCTTAGCTAGGTGCCTCTGGCCCAAGCTGTCAGCCAGAGCTCCTGTCATCAACCCAGATCTGTTTCAGAACTCATTCACACGGCACTGGCAGGAGGCACTAGTTCTGCCACTTGGGCCTCTCCATGGGTTGCTCACGACTTGGCAATGGCTTCATGCTGTGTATTCCGCCTTAATCTGTGTAAGTGTCAAAACGCAGAAGACGGGCTGGAGAGATGGCTCAGCAGTTAAGAAAACTGGCTGCTCTTCCAGAGGACCCAGGTTTGATTCCCAGCACCCACTCAGCAGCTCACACTGTCTGTCACTCCAGCCCCAGGGGACACAGCACCACCACACATACATACGTGCAGGCAAAACACCAATGCACATAAAATAAAAATAAGTCAATTATTAACAGAAAACAGACAAAAAGGTGACTAGTAGGAGGCAGATGTCACATGAGGCCGTCTTGCAGGCTGACTAGGGTTGCTCTGTCCAAGGTGAAAACCAACAAGAAACTGTGTTTCCTATGACTGTGGAAGCATGCGCAGCATATGTCTCACAATACTGAAATGTTCAAAAACGGAAAAGCCACAGGGCAAAATAGCTCATTTGGCAAAGTGGGAAAGTGAGGACCTGAGTGCAATCCTTAGAACTTATGTAAACAATCCCAGTGTGGTGACTTGTGCTTGTAATCTCAGCACTGAGACATCGAAGACGGGCAGGTCCCTTTGGATCAAGGCCAGACAGCCTAGCATTCTTTAGAGCTTCAGGCCAAGGAGAGACCCTGCCCCAAAGAAAACTAAGATGGACAGTTCCTAGGAACAAATAATACCCAAGGTTGACCTCTGACCTCCACAGACACATGAGCTCATATGCACACACACAACTTCAGAAATGCACTGTTCTGTGGCCTTTCCAATAGATAAGAACACACACACACACACACACACACACACACACACACAGAGCTTCAGAAATGCACTGTTCTGTGGCCTTTCCAATAGATAAGGAGACATTCAAACAAGTCATCTCTGTATGCATAGATGTTGACATGGGAGTCACAGATCAACCTGGACAGACAGTATGGAGGTGGAACTAAGATGTCAGAGTCCACATGAATCACATCAAGGAGAGATGGCTGGGGGGCTGAAGAGAGCTCTTTTCATCCCTGTGCTCAGTGGAGATGAAGTCAGCTGTCAAGGATGTTCTAGAATGCAAACCAGTGTGGTTTTGATTTCAAGACTGCTGACTTTCAGGACCTCCGGGGTTCCCATAGTTGTAGATAAATTCAGTTCCCAGTCAACTCCGAGTTTTGAGGACAAGAGAACAAATGTCTGAACGTGACCACCTCCATTAAGTACTCCAATCCCTCACTTTGCATTGGTGACCAACTAGGCTGTCTCTGTACATATTTAAGCCAAGCCTTGCAAAGAGTATATTCATACATGCACTGTAGCATGCACATGCCTACGCACACAAATACACAGATAACATAAATGAATAAATGTAATTTGAAGTTGAATGCCATCATAGCTCCTGTCTATAAACTTGTCATGAGGATTAACCAAGAATGTTCATCAAAAGTAGGTTGTGCAGGGGCCAACAGAGAGCTAACCTTTGATAAAAAGCCAATTGCCACTTATCTGTCTTCCATCCCTAAGAAGTAAAAAGACACAGCCACTTTCTACACTATAAAGCCATTTCCAATCTAGGACACTACAGAGAATTAGGTCATTTCATTCTCTGCCAGCTCCCCAATGCCCATGATAATCAGAGACATCAACCACAGAAAAGCCTTCAAGAGGAATGTTGAAAGGTGAAGTTGGAGCCCATAACCTATACCTTGAAGGGTCAGGGGGAGAACACTGCCCCTCTGTACCGCCCATTCCCACTGCCCCTCTGTGCTGCCCATTCCCACAGTCCCTCTGTGCTGCCCATTCACAGTACTGCCCATTCCCACAGTCCCTCTGTGCTGCCCATTCACAGTACTGCCCATTCCCACTGCCCCTCTGCGCTGTCCGTTCACAGTGCTGCCTGTTCCCAAACCCTGTCAATGTCGTTCGCTCTCCAAGGGGTCAGCTGCCTTAAATGTTGCTGCTCCTGGAGGAGCCAGGAGCTCTGCACTACTGTCAGCTTCCTAAGTCATCAGTCACCCGACAGCCACTCTCTGAGGACATGGCAGGACCATTGGGGCAACTCAGGGTCACATTCTTCAGGACTCCAAGCATTCGGTGAACGGGCTTTGTGTGCGTTGCCTCTTGCTGTCCACAGATGTCTTATGTACATCCCACAGTTAAGGAAGAGCAAAATGTTATTTGCTGACTGTACTTGGCAGAGAAAACCCTGCCCTTCTTGTTGATAAGGCTTCAGCAATCCACCCGCTGCCTGGGGGGGGGGGGCATTTTTATCAGCTACAGGCTGAAGGTGGAGTTGGGGTTCAGGATGGCACTTGCTTAGCATTTGTGAGGTCCTGGGTTCCTGGGTTTCTGGCACCAATAAATAAACAGCAGCTGTAGTAACCCATGGACAGGTCTACCACTGGGACTCCCAGACCTATATCAAATACCCTTAGAAGGGGATAAAAAAAGTCTGAAATGAAATTAAGGCAACGTGATATTTTAAAGAAGGTGAAGGTTCAGAATCAATAAATCACAGTTAACTGATAAAAACTATTTTCAAATCTTCCTTAAATCTCCATCAAGTCTGTTTGGGCGGATGCTCCACCTCAGCCCCTGGCACCCTGGCATCCATATACCCAGAGAGTCTGGAATATTCTAGTGAAAGATCCACCTCAACTCCCCTCATCCATCTCTTTCTCCAAACCCGCACAAAGTCCGCCAAATGCAGCTCCTCCCCCAGAGAGGCTCAAGACCACTCCCACAGGGTATTTAAACTGCATCCCAGAAAACAGACATGTGGTTTTCCAGGTCTCTCCAGTCTTCTCTCTGGGGGGCCAGAGAGTCACCAGTAACGCTTTACCCATTAAACCGGGGCTTTTTCTAGTTTGGTTTGATTTGGTCTGATTTGGATGGTTGCATTGGCGGAGAGGCTTATGGGGTGAAAAAACTTATCAAAGTCCTTGCAATATTCTGGGCAGTATATTAAGTGCCTTACATGGGCTTTCTCATCAAGTTCTCTCATCAAACTGTTTATCTACAATTATTAGCCACAATAATTATTAGCTACAATTACAGTACAATTATTAGCCACAATTAAAACTGGGGGAAAATGCTAAGGCTTAGTTGGGTTGAGCAACTCACAAAGCCATAGAGTAAATTCTTGGTCCTTCCTCATTTTTTAAGGGAGAGAAGGAGAGACAGAGGGAGGAAGGGAATGTAGGAGGGGGAAAGAAAGAGAGAGGGAAGGAGTGAGGAAGGAAGGAAGGAAGGAAGGAAGGAAGGAAGGAAGGAAGGAAAGAAGGAAGGAAGGGAGAGAGGGAGGGAGGGAGGGAGGGGGAGGGAGGAAGGAAGGAAAGAAGGAAGGAAGGAAGGAAGGAAGGAAGGAAGGAAGGAAGGAAGGAAGGAAGGGAGAGAGGGAGGGAGGGAGGGAGGAAGGAAGGAAGGACAAGAAAAAAAGGAGGGATAGAAAGAAGGAAGGAGAAGAAGGAAGGGAGGGATGGAAAGAAGGAAGGGAGGGAAGGAAGGAGGAAGGAAGGGAGGGAGGGAGAGAGGGAGGAAAGGAAGACAGAGTTTATCTGGGTAAAGTCAAATTTAGGAACCCTGAAGAGTAGAGAAAACGGCTTCTTAGTTTCTCTCATTCTGCCCATGCTGCAGGGTTGCCGAGAGATGCATGCCTGTGGCCGCCGTCTTTAGGTGTCCGCTGCCCGAGTGTTCTTCCCATGCAACTACCCAAAGCACTGATCAATGTGCCAACGTCACTCCCCAGTCCTGAAAGCAAATAATTGGTCGGAGTGGTTTTCTAGTGGTTCCTACTGTCGCTTGAGGTCAAGACAATGTTCTGCTAGAACGGAGGAGGGACAGGGTTCCGAACAGAAGCAGAACAGGACTGTTCAGTAGGGCTCTGTTCTGTGGCCAAGACCTCCTGGGCTGTGGCCTGGCGTCCCTGTGTAAGCTGGAGTTGTAGTCAGTTCCCAGCAATCAGAGCCCTGTGATTCCTGCTAATCCCGAATTAGGGAGTCCTGTTACTACCGCAGGTCACTGTTTCCCTGAATCATTGTAAAGGTTTCTACTCCTCAGCCACCATTACCTCCCCACCACATGACTTCTTAAAGCTCTTGCCGTGATCTGAAGTATATTAATTTTTGTTTGCTTCCTATTGCTCCCCCACAGTTATGGCATTAAAATGTTTTCCAAGCACCTACAGTAATAACACCTTCCAGGCCTTTGATAAATATTTTGTTGAAATAGATGTTCCTTACATTCAGCCATTCTCCAAGTCTCCTCAGTTCAGTCTAACCTTTCACCTTTCATCTTTCACCTCTACTATCTTGGTTCAAGACCTCCATCTTCTGAGCCATGTTGTTTCTCCAAGATTGTTTTTTTTAATTAAAAATAATTTCTTTCTTTAAAGAAAAATAATTTTTTCTGGCAGTGGTGGCCCACGCCTTTAATCCCAGCACTAGGGAGGCAGAGGCAGGCGGATCTCCAAGTTCAAGGCCAGCCTGGGCTACTGAGTGAGTTCCAGAATAGCCAGGGCTACACAGAGAAATCCTGTTTCAAAAAAACAAAATAATAATAGTAATAACAATAATGATAATAATAATAATAATTTCTCACACAATATATTCTTACCCAAGATTCTTCCTTATATCAAATTGAGTATATCATGTTCACGGTTAAAACCTCTTGAGCTGATAAAATTCAGGTTCTGTATTACGGATTTTAAAGACACGCTGCTTAACTCTCCAGCCTGAATACCTTGTCCACACGCCTTCCACCACAGCCTCATATGTATGTTCTCTCTTTTCTCTGCAAGCTTTTTTCTTAAATACTGCAGTCTGGCTTAAAGTTTCCTAAACACCTTTGGCCTTTCCCTCTGCTCATCCTCCTTCAGCCTCTCTACAACCAGGGAAGAGATGAGAGAAGAAGGTGTAATCGTGTAGAAGATGTGGGACTGTTTGCACATGTCTATCATAACCCCTAATCAGGTGATGCTTTTACTACTAATTTATATGCCCAGTTTCCCAGGTACATCAAATGTTCCCTGCAGGGAGAGATCATGTTTTATTTATCTTTATATCCCCTGAACCTAATTCAGAGTAGGTATTCAACAAGTATGTATTAAATGATATAGGCAGAGATAAGATAAAAATCCATTCTTGTTTCAGATTCCCTCTGGCTGCCAGAGGTAAGCAATCTTCTTCCTCCATGCTCAGACAAGAGAACAAGGTAGTTTCCAAGATGCTTGTCCTTGTATCACACATACCTCTCTCTCTCTCTCTCTCTCTCTCTCTCTCTCTCTCTCTCTCTCTCTCTCTCTCTCAGTTTTTCTGTGCCTGAACTCACTTTGTAAACCAGGCTGGCCTCGAACTCACAGAGATCCATCTGCCTCTGCCTCCCAAGGGCTGGGATTAAAGGTGTGCGCCACCACCACCTGGTTTTCTGGTTTTCTGTGTTCCTCTTAATGACAGCTCTTCCCAACCTTTAAAGTGAAGCTTCCCCCTCCCTTTAAGGTCCTGCCAAGTCTGGATCTCCATAAAATCGTATGCTTTCTGCCTAACACCCTCCCATCCACATCAGGGTCCAGTCCTGTCCCTGGTGCCATCTCATTCTGATAAATCTTGTTCTGAGGAGGAACTGTGAATTATGGGTCAGTTTTCTTTCTGGACTGGCCACTGCTGCTTCTTTTATTATATTTGTCAGATATTATTAATTTCTTTCAATAATTAGAATGCATCAAATTGTGCCCCTGCCCAAGGGATATGTGGATGTCTCCAGACTTATCAATATGACCATATTTGGGGGGAAGAAATCCTCAGATGTTGTTAGTTTGGGGGGGAACTGTATGGCATCCTCTATTCTTCCCATTGCATTTTTTTTTATTAATTTTATTGTCTTCTTAATCTTGTCCCAGTTTTGGATAGACTCTAGTGTGTTTTTTGTTGTGGGACGTTCACCAGCGACAACTGCTTAGACATGGGTTTAAGCCAATAGAAAGTCTTCATTAGCCAGCTGGCGACTCCGCTAGGTGCTCAGGATCCCAGCGAGCCCCAAGTCTTTCTCAAGGTGAGCTTTGAAGCACAAAAGCCATGTTCTGGGTTGACATACACCAGTTAGCAAGAACAGTTAGCCAGAAGCAGTACTGCAAAAGCTAAAAGATAAGATGAACACATTTTAGACTTTCCCAGAACTGTGGACTTTGATGGATTAGGCCTCTGTTTCAGTTTTGGCAGGTGGTGCTGTCTATGTGCTGAGTTTTACAACCTGATTGGTATTTCCACCATGGAGTCAGTTGTGCTAAGGTCTGGGGCCCTGTTACAGTTTTCCTTATATATTTTGCTTATAGTGAAAGACTCTTGAGTCTGTATTGACTTCCTCTGTCAGCTGTGGGAAATCATCAGTTGGGATTCCTTTAATTATTCCCTGCCTCTCCTTATTCCTCTTCTTTCTGGCACTCCAATTATACATGTTAGTTTCAGAAATTTTCATGTTTCTTAAACTTTTTTGATGCGTTTTCCATTCTTCGTTTTAATATCGGTGCTTCAATCTATTTCCTGTCCTTTAAAGACAATTTTCTCAAGTGCCTTTATATAACTCTCTATAACAAACAAAAAAAAAATAAGGACAATTTGCTAATCATTTCTTTTTCTGGTTCTAATCCCCCATTAAATCCACCTACTGTGTTCTTAATTTCTCATTTTTTAAATCAATAATTTTGTCTTGACTCATTTTGTACATAAATGAGATCATTTCCAATTCCCTACTGAATTCTCCAGATTGCAATCTATATTAAACATATTTAACATACTTATTTTAATGTCTGTATCTCACTGCAGTCTGGTTTGCTTTTTAATATCGGGTCAGCTGGCCCTGTTTCTGGGCATGTCTGGTATTTTTAGTTGGCTGTCAGGCATTATATATTAAAAAATAATATGAAGTTCCAGGCTGGAGATTCAGCTCATTGGTGGAATACTTGCCTTAAATAGTAGTTGTGGAAGTGAGAGAGTTTAACCTTTTCAGTTTTTTGGTTTTTAAGTGCTGGGTATCAAACTGAAGGGTTAAATCTCCCGCTTTCACAACTGAATTTAGGTCCCAGTTCTCTGAGAAGGGCACATGGGTGTCTTGTCCAACAAAGGGCCATTTATCTACAAGGCCCTTACATTCAGCCTCACAGTATCTCAAGGACAAACCCAGCAGCCCCCTTCTGAGTCATGTCCAAGCTTGTGCAGATGTGCCCCAAAACAATAAGACTCAGCCAATCAGAAATATACTCATGTAACTGCTGCTTGCTTAACCAATTATGTAGTTGACCCTGAAGCTCTCCTTAGCTGTGTTTAAAAGGAGCCTGCGCATCCCTCTCTGGGTCATCGCTGTGTTGTACAGGTGAACAACCCCACATGCACGCTTGTATAACAGGCGTTCTTTGTTCTTGCATCCCATTTGAGTCTGGGGCCTTCCTTCAGTGTTTCCTCAGACCCTACAAAACAAAAACAAAACTAAAAAAACAGAAGGATATTCTTGATAATGTTATTTTCTTCAAAGATGATTAAACAAATGTGACTTGGTTAAGTCAGCTCCACCTGGAGACAAAGGTCACACAGAGCTGTCTTCAGGCTGTGTAAGAGCTGGTGAATATCTGGTTCCCCTGGATCCTGGTATATAGTACTTTAGGGGATTGAACTGAAAGTCCAGAGTCCTCCCCAAACCTTCCACAGGATGCTTAACACATCTTCCTTGGGATGCCTACCAAACCCTGCCCACGATGCTGCTAATCAACCTTCCCTGGGATGCTTATCAAGCCCTTCATCTTAAAAATAAATAGATATAAACAACTAAATCAGCGTTTCGTTGTCTCGCAACCTCTATTTAGCTTCTTCTGCTCTGTGATCTTCCTCCACTTCATATTTTGGTTGAAGAGGAGACAGAAAGATTGTGAAAAGCCAGAGGTGGCAGATGAGTGAAAGGAAACAGTGTTCTCTGGATAGAGCAGGACAGCTGTACAAACGAACTCACAGCAGTGCAAACAGCATGCAGCAGACCTGTGCCAGCTCAAAATTCCAGCATGGAGTGGGGAGGTGGGTACGAAGTCCCACCCCTGGCTAAGCATCCATTGGCAGAGTCGTTTTTCTCTGCTCTTGTGGCCCTCTAATGGGTAGACCGACCACCCTCCGGTGAAGGCCACACATCCAAGAGTATATGAACAACACAAACTGTACTACATGGGTTTAAAAAAAAAAGACACAAATTTGAGTAGATAGAAAGGAGGAACAGATGAACCTTGAAGGGTAGGAGGGCTGGGGTGAGTATAATCAAAATGTATTGTACAAAATTCTCAAAGAACTAATAAAAGAATGAGAAAAATAGAATTGGATTTTAGAACATAGAGGTCAGGAGTCAGCAGCTGCTTCAAAGGGAAACCACACTTAGAACACGATGCTTACTTCCCTGCAGTTCCCTGAGACATTGGCGTCTACAGTCCTGGTTCCCTTAGTGATCCTGAACCCACCATCCACCCGCTCCCAGCACAGCTGCCCCAAACTGCAGGCAACCTCATTTTGTTTTGAGACCTGTGGTGTAGCTGGCAAATTCCCTGAGGGGAAGAAACCAAATGTGCTGCCACCTCAGGGCTTTTCCTGGTCCTCAGAATCTTGGCCCCCTGGGGCTCCACAGCTTTGGCTGCCTCCCACCTTGACAGAAAGAGTTTTGTTTTGTTTTGTTTTGTATTGTATTGTTTTGCTTTGCTTCGTTTGAATCTTTCCTGATTGCTAGCAGTGACATTGTTGGATGGCTTCAAACCATCCCACCTGTCCCAGAGACTTCCATGTTTAAAGGTGATCAGATGTTTGTAAATGAGCCACATTCACTTGTCACAGAACTTCCAAACCTAGAAGACTTCTCAATAGATTCCTGTAAACACCTAAGGAAGAATTAACACAAATTCTACATGAACTCTTTCTGGAAAAAAAAAATAGACCAGGAAACATTTCTCAGCTCACTTTAATAAGCTAGAACTAAGTATTGTGGGTAAAGAAAAGCAAGTGTGGCCATAAAACAATTTTGCAAACCTGTTAGAGGCCTAAGTAGACCAACAACAAGTGAGAAAAGTCATCTGGGTGTGAGACAGCACGCAGGGCATGTCTCCATGTCCTGTGTAAAGAGAGCAGAAGGCTGGAGGCATTTGCCTTTAAGTGTCTTCAATGTGTACATGTGTGTATGTTGTGTATGTCTTCACAGATGTTTATGTTATACATGTGTTTGTACATTATGTACATGGAACCAAACTGACTTAGAACTAAGTGAGTATTCATAAAACTGAACAGGCCTGAGGGAGAGAATTATTTTTCAGCTGTTGAACTAACTAACCAGTCAATTGGTTCTGCAAAAGGTGAGCTTATACACACACCAGGCTCTATGTACCAGGTAGTCTCTGCCATAACGACTGGATTCTGCCGTGGTAATGTGAATGCTGTAATGGAGTGTAAGGGAGCAAATGGCCATGCCTGTGTTCCAATTAAACTGTGTTTACAAAAACATGGTAGACAGGGTTGTTGCAGAATAATCATTTTAGACACTGTGCAGATGATGTGTCTTTGCCAAGGAGCCTTTTGATTGGTTTAATAGAGAGCTGAATGGCCAATAGCTAGGCAGAGAAAGATTAGACAGGACTTCCGGGCAGAGAGAGAAGAAGGAGAGATGAACCTATGTGTGGGAGAGAAGCCAGAGGACATGGAGGGGAAACAGGAGGTGCAAGATGGAGGAGAGGTAAAAAGCCATGCGGCAAAATGTAGATTAATATAAATGGGTTGATTTAATTTGTGAGCTAGTAGGATAAGCCTAAGCTATAGGCTGAGCTTTCATAATTAATAATAAGTCTCCATGTCATTTTTTGTGAGCTGATGGCCCAATGAAAAATCCGCCTACACGTGGTCATGACAGAATCAGCCTGCTGTTTTTCTTTCTTTAACAATCTCTATTTTGAGATTTTGTTGTTGTTGTTTGTAGTTGACAGTGTGGGAACTGAACCCAGGTTCTTACACATACACACAAAGAAAGAAAAAAACTCTTCAAAGCCCTGTGGACCCCAGGGCAGTCTTAGAGCTTAAATATGATTGCCTTTAAGACTGTAAAATATTTTATTTAGTGCTCTTGTGCTGGTGGGTTGTTTTGTTGGTTTTTTGTGGCAGAGGCTGGGGGTTGGATGAGATTTTTAACTTCTTTACTTAGTTTTAACATCACGCTTCCTTTTAACTTGCCTTTTCCTGGGCATGCCTTTTCTCATGCTTTTATCTTCATCTTCTATGAGCTACTTTGTGTTAAATATGTCTCTTTCCTCAGCTTCTACTGAGTTTGATTTTGTTTTGTTAACCAGTCATTTTTAAAAAAAAAAAATATGGTATTTGGCCCATTTATAGTCAATGGCATGCTAGATAGGATTAATTTTAATTTGTTTGAATGTATTGGCTTCTGTGCAAGGTTCTGAATGAAGTCAAAGAAACAGTGACTACAGAAGACTTACATCCTATCAGAGATTTTTGGTCATGTGGATAGCACTTGATAAGGATTAATGTGTTTAATACTCCCTGGGATCTATAACTTTGGGCATACTGAATATTTATGGTCTAATTGTAGATTCCCTTCAAAGAAAACAAGTGAGGAATAAAACCAGCATACGACCCTTCCCATGTCCTGCTTCCAGGGCCCAGAGGAGCCACAAACCAGTTAGTGTGAAGGGTTTTATTTTTCCTGTGTACCAACAGGCTCTTCCACCCTCGTGGCTGCTAGCTGTCAGCAGCTGGCCCTCCTTTCAAGACGTGAAGGAGTTCAAGCATGTGACATCTGGGACTCCCTCTGCCGCTCAGAGCAATTGGAAAAACCTGCTGCTTTGCAGTCCTGAAACTCCAAGCTGCCCAAAGGGAGAAAGAAATTCTAAGAAAAGTCCTTCATCTCATCTCTTCTGTGCTAACAAGGGAAGCTTGGGAAGGAAGGCTGGGGGTGGGGTGTAGCTCAATTGGTAGAGTGCCTGCTTAGCATGTACAAAATACCTGGGTCCAATCCCCAGCATTGTATAAACCAGATGTGATGATACATGCCTGCAATCCCAATATTTGGGAGGTAGAGATAGGGAGATAAAAAAATTCAAGGTCATCCTCAGCTATACAGTGAATTTGAGGCCAACCTATGTGAAAGCCTGTCTCAAAACTTAATTAACTAATGAAAGAGCTTCATGGTCCCTCAGTCGATAGCAGCCCCTCTCCTCCGTCACAGACTTGGAGTTTCTTCCCTCTCTCCCATATCTGTGCTTTTCAGGTCCCACATTTATGTGGAAAGGGGCAGGGATGATAGAAGGGTCTGTATCAGGGAACAGAGAAGGGACGGTGAGGCAGGTCTTTGGCAGGATAATGTGTTTGTTCTATGAACTTCCCAGCACTGTGACAGGAAAAACTTGGCCTGTTCTTCCACTGAAGCTAAAGGGCTCACAGAGATCCGAGTTGGTCCATGTTATAGCGGTGGCTTTGTAAGCCCAAAATCTGACCCAGAAGGCTGATGGCCAGGAGCCTGCTAATAAACCATAAAGTGCCAAGGCTACAGAGGAAGTCAAAGGTTTCTCCTGCTCAAGGTTGTTAGGCTTCCACAGATGGGATGCAGCCCATCCATATTATAGAAGAAAATCTTCTCTAGTTGAAGACTGCCACATGGATTTAAATGTTAGTGCTATCAAATACAGCCTCCCAGAAACATCTTAAACAATGTTTTTGACCAACTATCTGGGCATTGTAGCTCAGGTAAGTTCAACAGTAGAATCAATCACTATAATTGTGCATTGGCTACTTTTCACTGACTGTGGTTAAATACCATGACCAAAAGCAATTTAGGGAAGAAAAGGATTTATTTTATCTTTCCAGAGGGATAGAGTCCAACATGGCAGAGAAGGAATTGTGTCAGGGAAAACGTGGGTGAAGGAACAGGAAGGTGGCTGATCATATCTCCATCCACATGAGAGAGAGAGAGAGAGAGAGAGAGAGAGAGAGAGAGAGAGAGAGAGAGAGAGAGAGAGAGAGAGCTGGAAATCAGGCAAAGCTATAAACTCAGAGCCCAGTGACATACTTCCTCCAACAATATTCTCTCTCCTAAGGGTAACATAACCCTCCCCAAACAGCACCACCAGCCGAGGACCACATGTTCAAATACAAGTGCTCATGGGAGACATTTCTCACTCAAATCACAACGAACAGCAACATACACTAGAGGTCAATATCATTCCCTCTCCTTCACATCCCTTATTCTTGAACCATTCATTCATCGCTTCAACTCCCTTAGTCTTCTCTTCTCCCCTGGGTCCTTTCGTCATCAAATGTCTGCACTGCTGAGTGAGGACACCACCCAGAGCACTAGTTTACAGGATCTTCTGCACATGCTTGGGAACCGCCCTCTGCTGCTCTCTTGGGGACTCTCCTCCCTCCCCTCCTTTGTACCTTTGTGTCCCTAGACCTGCTGACCTGAGCACCCTACAAACATGTCCTCACACTCAAGGCCACCTGTTTTGGGCTAGATGCAGTTCCTCCTTCCATGGAGTCTGTCCTTTCACAAGAAATGAAAGATAATGACAAAATAATTATGAGCAGGGAATAGCAAAGATTCAATTTAAATTCTCCCCGACAATTTCCTGTATCAAGTACTCCTGAATTCTATTTTTCTTCTATTTGGCTTCCTTAGATACACAATGGTGTCTCCCTCTTGGTTCCTTTCCCTTTGTTCTTCCTCCTCTGGCCACGTCAGGGGAGCTTATTCTGCAGAGTTCTTCCGGCATGTTTTTTCCTCAGTAGACATGAAGCACACAGAGATTCTCAATATGCCATAAGTGGTTCCTGACTGACTAGCTCACCAAGAAAAGAAAAGGGTCTGGGCAAAGGAAAAGAAATGTCTCCTTGAAAGGATTAAAAGATTTGTGTGTTCAGATTATTCTAAGAGACAAATGTGACGGCCATGTTTATAAATCCTAGAACCAGAAGAAGGTCATTTCTTAGAAACCCAGCATCAGAGCTCTACACTACAGCCCGGGGATGCTCTGCAAAGATAAACACGATTCAGAAAACATACGTGTGCACACGCAGAGGAGAGCTTGAGAAAATGTAGATGACCCCTTTAACTACCAAACAGCATGAAAATGGAAGAGAACAAAGGGTGAAAAGCTGGACTCATGATACACATCAAGAAAGATAGGGGAGGCATTCCATTCTCTCATTCAGCTCAAACCCGCATCAGTGTGAAAGATTGTTTCCCCAAACAATCAATCTCACCCCTCTTTTCTCTATACTCTTAATAATAAGTGTGCTGTCACGAACACCAGTTGGCACTGGGTTGTGCCATCCAATAAACTACTAAAGTTTTGCTTCATAGTTCATTGCTTTTTACAAACGTGTGTGTTTCATTTTTTTCAAATATTGCAAGATTGCTGGGAACTATGTCTTTGACTTTCCTCTCCGGTTCCCTCAGAACATTGCACAGTGCCTACAAGGGTCACTCAACGGGTGTGCATTTATGTGTTAAGTGTGATCCTACTTTATTCACACTATCAGGAAACAACCCCAAGGCATGTACCTGGTCAGGGGGTGGGGGGGGGTGGGGTGGGGGGGGGGGGAAGCACTATCAACAGGGCCTGGGACAAAGTGCTTTGCTACGTAAGTACAAAAAAGCTAATTTTTGATCTCTGGAACCCACATAAAATCCAGGCAAGATGGCTCATATTTATAACCCCAGCACTGGGATGCGGTGTGGGGCAGGCAACAGAGGCAGGCAGATTCCCGGTGTTTGGTGGTCAACCAGTCTAGATGAATCCGTGAGCTTCAAAGTCAGTGGGAGACTCTGTCTCAAAAAATAAAATGTAGAGGGGTTGAGGAAGACACGTGGCACTTCCCATCACCCTCTACACGCCTGTGCACACATGTGCACTCACAGAAGAGTACTTGCTGCCAACAGCAATCTTACAAGCAGTTGAGTTGTGCTGGATGCTTATTCTGTACTAAGTTCTAAGCACTGGTGTTTCAGCCTATTCAAGACGCAATGGACCTGTGAGATGTTGCTCACTCTTTTCCTCTATTTAGATGACAGAACTAAAGCACAATAATCCAGTTTTATTTATCCCTCATAAATGATAGGGTCACAGTTGGCAGAATTCTTGCCTAGCATGCTTGTTGACCTCAGTTCAATCCCTGGCATAACATAAACCAGGCATGGTGGAGCACACCTCTAATCTCAGCCAGAGACAGAAGCAGGGCCACCAGAAGCTCAGGGTCATCCTGGCCTACATAGCAAATTGAGGCCAGCCTGGACTAGAGACCCTGTCTCCACAAAAATAATACAAATAAATAAACAAAAAGCAGTTCTGAAGTTAGCTCTTGTGCTATGTTTAGAAATGATATTAAAGGCTTTCAAGCAGTGGAAAGATACACCCAGGAGCCTTTTAGAATTATTCCGTGTCTGGCACCTGTAACTATTTGGTTCATGTACTCAATCTGAGTAACTTAGATGGCTCCCCATTCTGTACAGAGACCACCTAAATAATATCACCTTCCATTTAGAGGCCTCCAAGAATTTTACCTGCCTAGTCTAGAACACAGCTACCCCCGTTCCCTTCCCATTATTCTGTTTCTGATGCTGGGCAACTCAGAACATTTCCCATATTGTCCCCCTTAGACAACTTGGCTCGAATCCTCTTAGTTATGACATGCCCTCCCAATAAGCAGGGTCTACAATAATGTCAACATTAATGACACTGTATTCAATAATCTTTCTGACATTCAAGGGAAAGGCACAGAGTCAGAGCCAGGGTGCTGTATGTCACACACACACACACACACACACACACACACACACACACACACACACACATAACCACCTCTCTTATTCACATCTCAAATGAAATGGAACCATCAGTTCTTATAGAGGAACACGGTGCTGGGCAGGTGCAACAAGGGAAAACAAATACAGTGGAAAACTAGAGCATCACAACTCATAAAGGAGAAAAATCTAAAGGGGAACTATAAAAAGGTCACTTTGAATTCACTCATATTTATGTTTTTTTAAAAGACAACTCATCCTATTTATTATTAGTAACAGATTACTGATGACACATCTCGCAACTACCTATACCCATCAGGATCTGTCAACTGCCAAATGGAAAGCTGGTGAGAAATCTCCTTCTTCCTGAAAGGCACTGAGAGGCATACACTGTCTTATTCTCTTAAAGGTCCTAACGCTACATTTCACTCATAACAGGAGCTTATTAGCTGTGAATAGCATCAACCAGAACTGACTGAGAGTTTAATCAGACCTCCTCCATGAGTGCAAGGAACAGCAAACGGAGGACCCAGCACTTCCTGAACAAGCAATTCCACACATTCCTCTAGAGACCCCCAAGTCCTGGGACGAGAAGATGACTGGAAGTGAAGAAAAAGCCTACCCAGCGTTGGTAGGGTGCTTAGTAGTTGAAGATGCTTGCTTCCAAGGCTGGGAATTTGAGTTCAGTCCCTGAAAGTCTCATGGTGGAAGATAACCAACTTTCATGTGTTGTCCTCTGATCTCTACATGTGTACCATAGTGTGCATGTGCACATGAAGACGTGGACAGGTACATAAATTAAAACATCTGTCCATACCCCGTTGAGAGGGTGTATGGGAGACAAAAGCCACAAATATGCAATCATCATAAATACACAGAAAACAACTGTCAGCCTAATACATTGAGAGGTGGTGAGGTGGGAGAGAGGAGATACAAGATCACTGAGGGCAAAGAGGCTGATTGTTATGTCGTCGCTGTTTCTCCTAGTCATTAGTCCCCAGAGCAGGAAGCCGTCTGTAGGCACCTCATCTTGCATGCACTCCCCCGGTGGGAGGGGCAGGGATGGTCAGAGCCCTGCTTTGGTAAAATTCTTTGTGTAGAGTGTGTGCCATACTCTGCATAATCCAATGTGCAAGAGTGGCCTGTCCTCATTGGAAATCTGCATTACTTTCCACTGAGGTGGTTCTTTTTTACTGTTTGAGATAGAGTCTCACTCTGTAGCCCTGGCTGTCCTGGAACTCACTCTATAGACCAGGTTGACCTCAAACTCAGAGATCTGCCTGCCTTTGCCCCCCAAGTGCTGGGATTAAGGATGTGCACCAGAACTGGGTGATTCTTTCTGGAATAATCATGTAAGGGCATGCACATGGGATAGAAGGCAGCTCCACATAGAGTCTCTCTGAGCTGTGGATGACTGTCCACCTCTGCATCTTTTTGCTATCATTAGTTTGATGGAGACAGAATGATGTGAAATGCAGGGACTCAGTTGGTCCTCTTCTAATCCAGGAAGACATTGCATCCCTCTCAAGAGAGCCATTGAATGAGGAAGGAACATTGAGTTCCAGGCTGGCTTCCCTCCAAGCTATAGTTAGTGATCAGATGAAGGTAAAACCTTTCTGTTAATAGGCTTTCTCATAATAATTTATACTCACAATCTATATATAAATCCCATAAAATGTCATTTTATAAAGAGAATTATTATCATCATCTTCTTTCAATATCATTTTAAGAGACTAGGTAGGCTCCTCTTTTTGAATGTGACCATCCAAGATTTCTCAGAGGATACAATGTAACAGTGTTTCAGTGTGGCCCCAAAGCTGAACTGGTTGTTCTTTTTTATTTCTTTACAATTTAATACAGATATAGGAAGTATAGTGATTATATTCACCCCCAATTAGCTACTCTTATCTGTAGCAGGAATCTTAAAAGGTCTTATTAATAAAAACAAACCCGGAGCTGGGTATTGGGGTGAATGCTGGAAGATCAGAGAAGCAGAACAAGCCACAGCTTCCTCACCTTGCCAATTTCTCAGCTGATCCTGTTTCCTCAGACTGGAAGCCTCTGAGTCCTCATCCAAATGGATCTTAGCTGAACTGCTGCTAACAGCCTAAAAGCTTAACCAGCTCTAGTTCATGCCTTAAATACCTTTTTGCTTTCTGCCATCACTTCCTGGGATTAAAGGCTCTTGTTACCACGCCTAGCTGTTTCCAGTGTGGCTTTGAACTCACAGAGATCCAGACGGATCTCTGCCTCTGGAATGCTAGGATTAAAGGCATGTGTGCCACCATTTTCTGGTCTCTATATCTAGTGGCTGTTCTGTTCTCTGACCCCAGATAAGTTTATTAGGGTGCACAATATTTTGGGGAACACAATATCACCACACTTATCTTTCTCCTTCTCCCTCTGAACTTCTTTATTCCCAACTAGTCCTTATCCTGTCCCCACTTCTGCCTCACAAAGTTTAATTAGGGTTGCTCACATGAGCATGAGCAGAGTGTTATTTATTGGAACTTGGGCAACTTAGCAGTGGCTACACCACTGAAGAAAAATGACACTGTCTATAATAATCATTAACTTTCAAAACTGCCAAAAGCTCCTCAGGAAAGGGTGGGGCCTCATGGACACCACCCCATCAATGTTGGAACATTGAAGAGCCTCATTTCCTGTAGACCTTATAGCGGTAAGCATAGCTATGATGTGTTCATGATTCGATGTCTATGTTTTATCCAGATCCAGCATTTAACAGCACTCTTCTCCAGCCTCAGTTTCTTACATTCTTTCCACCTCCTCTTCCACAATGTTCCCTGGAACATGGATTAGGGAAACTGTCACTCAACCAAAGAGGCAGCCTACAGAATGGGATAAAATCTTTGCTGACTGATGTCTGTCCTAAAAGAAGTAAGTCAGTCAACTAAACAACTTTGTAGATAGTCAGTTCCCTATGTTCTGGGGAGGGAAAGTGGACTGAGAGGCTTGTAGAAAAATATTACATGTGTATTATGCCTGGCAAATCTGGATTGCTACTTGTGTAGCAATTTCATGAGCTAATTTCCTTTGGGTCATTTCTTTGCAAACTTTTATATCCAGTGTCATGCTCTCTCTACTTTTACGAACATCACACTTCACTACAATAATTTTATTCCTTATTTTTTAAGTAAGGGACAACGGAGTGAGGTAAGTGGGTTTAGTTATTCCTCTTATTGCTGTGACAACCTCAAGTATTTATTCTGCCTCCTGGCTGTCAGTCCATCACAGCAAGAAGGCATGGCAGCTAGCGCAGTTTGTTCCACGGCAGAAGCTCGTGGCACAACTTACTCACATCTCTGCAGATCAAGATGCATAGCACTCAGGCTGGAACCAGGGGTGGACATTATCTTTAAAGACCAACCTCCAGTAACCCACTTCCTCCATCAAGGTTCCACCTCCTAAAGTTTCCACGACCCCCCAAAACCAGCACCAGCAATCATTATTCACATACGTAAGCCCAGGAAATACATTCCATATTCAAATCACAACAATGAGAATGTTTCAAATGTCCTGGATTTACTAATAACCAGAAACATAGCTAGGTCTCAGGACATCCCTTGGCTTTAGTTTCTCCTGCTTGTAGAACGGAGAAAACATCATTCCTCATACAGGATTGTTGAAGGGGTCAAATGGGACAATGCGTGTGACTTTTATAAATGAGGAGTGCTGCTGATTGGAGTGCTGCTGTCTGTATTTGTTTCCTCACTGGGTGTAATGGTCACTTTTTGTCACCTTGACCCAAAGGGGGTCATCTGGGAAGGAATGTCAGTTGAGGAACTGCCTCCATCAGATTGGTCTGTGATGCATTTTCTTGGTTAATGATTGTTGTGGGAGGGTTTGGCCAACTGTGGCCAGTGACTGAGCAGGTGGGCCTAGGTTTCTGTGAGAAAGCAGGCCGAGCAAACCACGGGAAGCAAGTCAGTAAGCAACAGCCCACCATGGTCTGTTTCAGTTCCTACTCCAGGCTCCTGCCCTGCCTGGGTTCCTGCCTTGGCTTCTCTCAGTGATGGACTATGATTAGGAGGTGTAAGTCAAATACAGTATTTATTCCCCAGTTGTCATTTGGTCATGGTGTTTATCACAGCAACAGAAAGCAAGATAAATCCCTGGACCACAGGTAGATAGCCACCAACATCCCGAGTCATTAAAATCCTTCTCTTCATGGAAGTGTACTAGTGAACCCTTAAATACTTAACTTCAATCCTCAGATATAATTCATTCAAACTGTGTTTTTATTTGAGTGTTTTCTTCTAAGTCACAGTAACTAGCTCTCCCTTAATTCTCTTTCAATAATAAGGAGGCATTTCCAGCTCTTTCTGGGTTCATTTTTTTCCTTGGGCATTACATGAAACTGATACTTTTTCTTGGATGAGCTTAGAACAGCCTAATTCAGAAAGAGTAAGAACATTGTGCCAGAAAAAATGGAAATTAAGCTAGAAAGTTCCTGTCATGCTTATGATGGAGGCAGCCTGCAGAATCTGCCTGGTGTAGTTTTATTTCACTCTTGAGCTAATGAATTATAGTCGGTTACAATTCTCTTAGCACAACGATGATACGAGATAATTACAGAGAATCTGTAGGCTTTGAGAGCTTGTGTGGGTTCCTAAGGAACCGGGTCACACTCCTGCCCTGGATTCATAGATGTGAGTATGCCTGGCCCAGAAGACTTTGTGAAGGTGGGAACTTCTGATACTGAATGACAACAGGTCCTGATGATGAATTGGGGGGTGCGGCACCATCAGCCTGTATTATGATTGCTTCTCCAACTCTTTTATTTAAAGATTTATTTAATATTTTGTGTGTATGAGTATTTGACTGTATGCATGTGTGTGTGCCACATGCATGTGATGCCCATTGAGGCCAGAAGAGCCCCTGGATAGGAGTTATAGCTGGTTGGGGTTGCTATTGGGTGCTGGGAACTGACCTCAGGTCATCTGCAAGAGCAATACATGCTCTTAACTACTGAGCCCGTCTCTCCAGGTCCAATTCTCTAACTCTTGATCCTACTGAAAAAAAAAATGGAGGTCCAAGGACATTTCCAGAGAGCATTTCTCAGGCTCCATCTCCACCCCTCTAGGATGTTCTGACTCCCTTTCACCCCTTCCAGAAGGATCTTAGAATCTCCTGATAGTGTCTTCCAGGGTAGCCCCAGCAAGTCCTCTTGATTTCTATGAAGGGCTATTAAGCCCTACTGCAAGAGAAGAGATCCAATGAGAAATGCACTTTCCAGCACAACGGAGCTGACACTTATATGAACTCACAGAAATTGTGACATCATACGAAAGAATTGCACAGATTCGAACCAAACAGAACCCTAGCACTGAGAAGGGGGAGTGGACACAATGTCACACCTAACCAAGAAGCTATTTACAATCAACACCTGCTGGGAGAAAGAAAATCAGTCTTCTCCAAAGGAGTTTCACTGGGTATATAAATCACACTCCAAGGCAGGCCCCATGCCCCAAGGTAGTTGACCAATACAAAATGGACTCTGTGTGTGTGTGTGTGTGTGTGTGTGTGTGTGTGTGTGTGTGTGTGTGTGTGTGTGCGCACATGCATGCATTTTTTGTCTTTTGGTTTTTTTTGTCTTATTGTTTTCTTTTTTAAGTTTCTTTTGATTTTTTGGTGGTGTTTTTATTTGTATATTTGTTTTGTTTGGGTTTTTTGAGAGAGAGAGAGAGAGAGAGAGAGAGAGAGAGAGAGAGGCAGAGGAAGAGAGAACATGAACTTGGATGGGTACGGAGGTGGGATTGACCTGGGAGGAGTTGGGAGAGGGAAAATAATATTATTAAAATATTTTATATGAAATATAATAATAAATAATTTGTGGGTCTGGGGAAATAGCTCAGTCAGTAAAGGGCTTGTCACACAAGAACAAAGATCCTGGGTACCCATGTAAAGAACTACGTACAGCCTCATGTACCTGGAATCCCAGTGCTGGGTAGGCAGAGACAAGAGGGTCCCTTCAGCTTGTAGACCAGTCAGGCTAACCAGCAAGCTTCAGGTTTAGTGAGGGACTAGTCTTTAGTCTCAAAGAAATAAGGTGGAGAAGTGTGGTGATTTGAATGACAAACGTCCCCTATAGTCTTTGGCATTAGAATGTTTGGTTGTCAGATGATGGCCCTGTCTGGGGAGGCTTAGGAGGTGTGGCCTTACTGTAGGGGGTGGAAGATGAGTGCTTAAAAGACTTGCACCCATTCCAATTTGCTCTCTGTCTAGTGCTTTGAGATGTGAATTCTCAGCTTGCAGCTCTGTCCTCCCTGTCTGCTGCCCACTGTCCCTGCCATTATGGACTCCAACCTGATGGAACTGTTAGTCCCAAATAAGCTCTCTTCTTTAAGTTCCTTTTGGTCATGGTGGCTGTCACAGCAATAGAAAGCTAACCAGGACAAGAAATGACTGGGGACCACACCTGACCTGCACACACACGTGTACCCAGACACACACATGTATGTACCCAACAACAACAAAATAAATCACAATAATCAAATCATAGTTTGTGCATGGTCATTTAAAAATGAGTGCCTCAGAACAGATTATATCCATCAATCCTAACTATGGGGGACACCTGGGTAGCTTCATAAGAGGGATGGTGAGCTTGGAATCGAGAGACCAAAATTCTGGGTTCATTTTTTGTTATTAACTGGGAGACATTGCACTTCTTCAGTTAAAAAAAAAAAAAAAAAAATTATAAGAAACTCAGTGCTTTATGTGGCCTCAAATGACATCTAGTCTGACTCAGAGGAAATTGCTGTGTCCTAGAGCAATAAGCTTTGGTTTCTTGGGTTGAAATCTCTTGTTTTCATATTCTATTGCAAACATTTAGAAATGGAAATGAAATCATGTGACCGTATTGTTATTCACTTCTCGGAGCCTCCGTGCCCTGCATCTAAAGGGCACGTCTTGACCCTGGTCCTCTCTGAAAAATTGAAATTCAGGATGGGAAGTCTCAAAGGACGATTTCTTCCACTCCTGGTGTTATAGTTCTTTTTATGGGACCGGAGCCGATCATTATTAACAATTGTGGGGAGGGAGTGCCAATCCCATAGCTATATTGAGGCTCTTATCACCCACCCTGCTGCTGTTAAACCAAAGCAAACTTCCAACACGATCAGGTAAGCCAGGAAAAGGTCTGGTAGTGAAGGGTTCTGAGGGACTGTAAGAAGCAGTGTGTGGAAATCCCCAGAGCATTTGTTTGCAGAATGAGGAACCCACAAGAGCTGGGTTACAAGCATGGGAGCTGGGATTGCAGGGAGTGTAGGTACTGCTTGAAGTCTGTCACACACAACACTCACCCCAGGATGGGCTGGAACTAGACTTCTTCAGATGATCCTCAGTTCCTCTACACAAGAGCTAATTTCTCCACTGTGGGGTGTTGGGAGTGCGTGTACGCCTATGTGAATGTTTGTATGTGTGCATATGTGTGTGTCTGTGTGTGTATATGTGCCTCTGTGTGTAGGGCAGAGGTCAATGTTTGGTGTCCTCTTCAATTGCTCTACACATATGTTGTTGATTTTTATATAATCTTTTGTTCTTTGAAATTTTCATATAGGTATACATTGATCGTATCCATTACCAACTTTCCCTCTCAAATCCCCAACACCACCTGTGAGTGTTGTCAAATTTTTCAACTAGGGTCTGGGAAGAGAGCTTTAATAAGGGAGCTGTCTATATTAGCATAGACTTTGGGCATGTCTGGGGGGAATTGTCTTAATCGATTGTGGGAAGACCCAGCCCACTGTGGATAATTCCATTCCCTAGATAGAGGGGCTTGAGCTGTATGAGAATGGAAGAATTATGCTGAGCCCAACCAAGGAAGCCAGCTGCTTTTGACTGTGGATGTGAACAGCTGTTTAAGGTTTCTGCCTTCACCTCCCTTTAATCGACTATTACCTGGAATTGTGAGCTAAAATCTACCCACTTTTCCCTGGGCTGCATTTTGTCAGGCTACTTTACCAGTCATGGAGAAGAAACTAGAACATTCCCCAACACATTTCCTTCCCACCTTCATGGCCTTTCATTTACGATTTTAAATAACCCACTGAGTCCAGTTGGAGCTGCCTGCTGAAATACTGACTGGTCTTGTGTAGATCTTTTGGTCGTAGACAGGTAACCACACCTTCAGTGAGTTCATGAGTGAAAGTCGTGTCACATCTGTTGTTGTTTGTTTGTTTTTTTTACTCCTTTTTTTGTGGGGGGGGCACCACCCAGCTCCCAGAGAAATCACAGAGTCTTACTCTTACTTATGAACACCCAGCTTTAGCTTGGCTTGTTTCTTGTCAGCTTTCTTTAACTTTAAATGATCCCATCTATCTTTTGCCTCTGGGCTTTTCCTTTTCTATTCCTGTATACCTTTCTTTGTTTCTTACTCCGTGGCTTGCTGTGTAGCTGGGTGGCTGGCTCCTGGAGTCCTCCTCCTTCTCTGGCTACTTCTTCCTCCTCCCAGATTTCTCCTTCTATATATTCTCTCTGCCTGCCAGCCCCGCCTATCCTTTCTCCTACCTTACTATTGGCCATTCAGTTCTTTATTAGACCACCAGGTGTTTTCGACAGGCACAGTAACACAGCTTCACAGAGTTAAACAAATGCAACATAAACAAAAGTAACACACCTTAAAAGAACATTCCGCTAAAAAAAAAAAAAAAAAAAGAAGAATATTCCGCAACACACATCCAGGAGACAGCATTGCACAGCACTCCTCCCTACCCCCAGCTCTTCCATTCTTCCCTCCTCTTCTTCTGCAGTGTTGCCTGAGCCTGCTGAGGCAGATTGGCTCGACATAGATGTCCCATTTAGGGCTGAGCATTCAACAGTCACTTGTTCTCAATACTTCGACCAGTTAGGAGTCAGTCTCTGTACTCACCGCAAAAGATGCTTCTCCAGTTGAAGTTGAAAGCAGCACTCACTTATGGAGTCAATCACCTCCACGGCTGTGCTGAGTTGTAAGGTGGGGATCTCAGATCCCTCTGGGTTTAGCAGGCACCACGAGGTACTGTGCCCAAAAAGGATGAATGGAAGCCACTGGTCTCTGCAGGCATCTGGTGCGTGGAAGGAGTTTGTAAGTCCTTTCCTGGTAGTTTCCTGCCCCCATTTCTGGTCCTACATGTTGGGTGTGTGAAAGGAGCAGCATTTCTTCTGCTGTGTCTCTGCCTTAATTTTTGAGACAAGTCCTTTCACTGAACGGGGAGCTCACCACTGCTAGCAAAACAAGCTGGCCAGTCAGCCCCGGGGATCCTCCAGTCCTTTCCTCCACAGCACTGGGATCACAGGTACATGCTGTTGCATCTGGCTTTTTGGGTGCTGGAGATCTGAGATCAGGTCCTCATACTGTCTAAACCATCCCCCAGCCTCTGCTTCAGTGTTGGATTTTTGTTGTTTCATTAGTCCTTTAAGAATTCCGTACAATGTGGTTTCATCCTATCCACTCCTCCCCCAGCTCCTTAAAGACCCACCCTGCACCCCTTTTCTACCCACCCTACTCTCTGTCCTCTTTTTTTTTCATTAATCCTTCAAGTCAAACTTGTACTGCACATAGATCTTTGGATGTGTGGCCTTCCACTGGAGAATGGTCAACTTCCCAGCAGTTATCCGCCTAAAGAAAATTGACTCCCTCTACCAGCAGCTGTCCATTGCCAATCGCTTCTCTTCTAGGAACAGCAATTCATTCCCACCTCCCCTCTTCAGGCTGGGATTTGGTCTGTCTTCAGCTTGCTCAGAGCTTGTGCATGTTGTCATGGTCACTGTGAGTTCCCACGGGCAGCTCCTCTGCTGTGTCCAGAAAACACCATTTCCTTATAGCCATCTACCATCTCTAGTTCTTACACTCTTGTCTCTTCTGCCATGACCCCTGAGTCTTGGGAGGAGGGAGTATGATAGAGAAGACCCACTTAGGGAAAAGCACCCCACAATTCTTCTCTGCACTATAACCAGTGGTGGGTCTCTGTGCTAATCACCATCTGCTGCAAATAGATGCTTCTCTGGTGAGAGTTGAGAGAATGAACACGATAAGTCACTAACAGCCAGTTTGGTGCCGTTTCCTGCTTCAGTATCAGTTTACAGTTGCTACATCAGCCCAGCTTAGGTCTGGCCCATAGCTGAAGTCTCTAACCCACCGGTAGTCAGAGTCACATGAGACTTCAAAAGACATTCCAGAGGATTGCTTTCTCCAACCTGAAGTGCTTTTGAAAATAAGGAGAAAGGAGATAAATAATTATGGTCAAGACAATGGCATAGAACAGTGGCTTCTCCGGAAAGCTGAGATGTTTGCTTCCACTGAAATTAGAACGGTTTTTGTTTTTTTAAAAAATGACAAGAAAAGTTTAAAAAGAGAGAGAGAGTGGGTACAGCAAAGGCATTTGGGATACCCTATACTATTAGGCAGGTTTTCTGGTTTCCACTCCCTGTGGACTCTCTGATCCAGCCCTCCCTCCCCCAATAAATAGAATACAAGATACATTTTGTTCCCTAAGGGCCTTGGGAAAATGGCCTGGTTCTCTCTGAAGAAATCCTACCCTGGGTGTTGTTGAGAACTGTGAAGTCCTTTCTGAGCACCAAGAAGCTTTAGAATTCTCAGACAGGCTTTCTGTTAGGTGGAGGGTACCTGTCTGATTGGCTGCCTACCAACAATGTGAACCCAGAAAGATGACCAGAATCAACTGTAAACTCTCTCAATTATAGCCCCGTCATTTGAATCCACATACAGAAAGCATATAAGTAGCTCTCCTTCAGAGCGCCTTTGAATACAAGTAAGGCACAGTCATTTTAGAAAAAAATAAAGCAATAAAGATATAATAATCCATAAGCCAGGAAATTCTATACACCTTTTCGCATACATCTCTTTGAATACAGATAACATTCTAATTAAATTTTATTGCGTTTCCTGTTTGTCTCTTCACCTATCCTTTCAAACCAACAAAAAGGTTTTGACCCTGGAGTAGTAACTAATGATTATTGAACCATCTGGTTTGTCATTTTCAATGTCCCTGAGCTGTTGGTTTATTTAACCCTCGTGTTCGCTTCTTGAGGAGGAGCCGCCATGAAGATGAAGACACTAGTGCAGAGAGGTTGACTGACTTACCCAGACTCGCAGACATAGGCGGTGGGAACACCAGATCCGCAGCAGACCCGATCTCTCAACCACAGCACTCCTGTATCTCTCTACCTGTGCTTGTATCTGAGCTTCATTCTGTCCCTGCACAGAGCCCTGAGGGCAGGGAAGGGGGCAGGCGCACCCCAGGGAGAGAAGACGCTAAGCAAATATAGGACAATCCTGTACCAAGCACCAAGCACCACGGCTCAGTCTTGCATAAGTACTGGGCATCCTTTGCCACCTGGGGAGACGTGAAGCAAGGTGGAGGCACGGCCTTCAGGAGGATTTGAACGTTTAGTATTTTGATTCTATGCTTAATATTTAAGCCTGAGTCCCTGAGGTTAATTATGTTTACATATATCTTCCTTAATGTTTGTTGAGTAGCGAAGAGCATTGCATTTGGGGATGGAATTTAGCAAACTGGGCTCTGTGAAATGACCAATCTTCCACAAGTTTTATCCCACAAAAAAAGACACAATGTCTTATTTTGCTTATTGGTCCTTTTCTCCGGTATCTCTATCACTGTCCAGTATTTGAATGCAACTGTTGCTATGAGATCTAGCCCAGCCTGGGCCACACAGTAAGACTCTGTCTCTAAATAAATAAAGAATAAATAAATCTATCTATTGACTAAGAACAAGAATATATCACAGGACATTTAATAGGTGACATATTCCAAAGGAACATATTGTTAACTGTCTGAACACAAGTACAATAACATATAAATAATAAAATATGTATTATAGTGTCTTAGTGTTTGCATGGAGTTTTCTTAATGAACAAACATATAAAGTAGAAGAAGATATGTTACAAGCTCTAAGGGTTCTTAATCTTTTTGAACTGAATCCATAAAGGTGCTCTTGGCTTGAGGAATTTCACATTCTTCAACACTTCTCTTAGATATGTATGAGGTTGTTGGAACACTCTTTTCCATCTGTGTGATCTTGTTTACGAACTGGATTACAATCGGGGGAAAGTAAAAACGAGTTCCAGAAATGCACTTCTAATACGTTAAATATATGGTTGTTCTAGTTGGCTTTCTGTTGGTGTGATGAACACCATGACCAAAAGCAACCTTGAGGAGGAAAGGGTTTATTACAATTTACAGGTTACAATCTAAAATCGAGACAAGGGGCAAGCCAGGGCACGAGTTCAAAGCAGGAGCTTAAAGCAGAAACCGCAGAGGAGTACTGCTTACTAGATTGCTTCCTCTGGCTTTCTCAGCTTCCTTCCTTATACAACCCAGGCCCACCTGCCTAGGAATGGCACCACCCACAGTGGGCTGGGCCCTTCTACATCAATCAACAATCAAGAAAATGTCACCCCAAGTCATGACCATAGGCCAATTTGATGGAGGCAATTCCTCAACTAAAGTTCCCTTTTCCCAGGTGTGTCTAGGTTTGTGTCAGACTGACAAAATGAACTATGACAAAGGTTATGACAAGCAATAGTAACAGCTTGAGGGAGAAAATTAAAGCAGAAACCGGCTTGACCAAAGTTCTTTCTTGCCATTAAAATGCTCAAAATTTAGGGTCCTGATAAACCTGAAGAGAGAGCTGGGATGGAGCTTAGGTGGTAGGGTGCTTGCTTAGCATGCTGAAGTAAGCTACCCATTGAAATCCTTGTTAAATAGAATAAGTAACTCTAAAAGAAAAGTGTGAGAGAGGAAGGAAACACACTGGGAAAAATTGGCTTAATCTGAATGGGAATAAAGAATTGAAGCAAAGCACAGAAAAATAAAAAAACAAAAACATCAATCCAAACAAAATGTAATCAGAACAAAGAAACATAAATTATAATTTTTAAAATATTCATAAAATTAAGATACTTTAATCATAGAATTTCAGATTAAATAAACTTCAGACTATAACATTATTTAGTGAGATGGAAAGCGATTATGTAATATACCAGAAAACTAACAAATTTGAGGTTTAAACATTGGTTTGAAACATTCTCAAGCCAGTATTTGACTTTATATGTTTGTGTGGTTTTTGTTTTGGTTTTTGTTTTGTTTATACTTTTTTTTTTTTTTTTTTTTTAAAGATTTTATTTATTTATTATGTATACATTGTTCTGCCTGCATGTATGTCTGCAGGCCAGAAGAGGGCACCAGATCTCATTACAGATGGTTGTGAGCCACCATGTGGTTGCTGGGAATTGAACTCAGGACCTCTGGAAGAGCAGCCAGTGCTCTTAACCTCTGAGCCATCTCTCCAGCCCCTTGTTTATACTTTTAACAGAAGTATAAAACTGTGAATGTTTTCAAGTGTGAAGTTAACATTAAATTATTGCAAATTAATTAAGTCATCGAAAAATTAACAATGATGTCGGAAGTTGAACCTACAACACTTGATTGTGATCACATCTGTAGAACATTCTGCCAACTCTTCAATAATCTGCATTCTTTCCAATTATCCAGGGAATATTTTTAAAGACAGCACATCGCAGGCCAAACAGGACATTTCCATGAATGTTTTTAAAGCCACATCGATTATAAAAGCTGACCACGATATAGCAAGATGGGAGCTGAGTTCCAGAAAGGCAGAAGAGATAGTAGAAAGAGGAGGAGGAAGAGGCAGAAGAAAGAAAGAGGCATGGCCTTCTAAAAAAGAAAGTGTTGGGAGAAGAGGGAAGATGAAGAGAGGAAAGGAGAGGGGAGGGGAGAGGAGGGATGAGGAAAGGCAGAGGGGACAGAGACACAGAGAAATTGAGAATTAGACAAACATAGTCTTGCGTATCTGGAAGCTTAAAAATGGTTTTAAATTCTTTACAGGTCAGAAAGGACACCATGATGAAAATTATGAACACTGTGCATTTGATTGGATTCACATGGTCACCTTTGGTCACACAGTAAAAGCCATGTAGTGGTTTCCACAGCCACGGTTGCAGCTCTGATAGTCACTGCTGCTGACGCAGGGACCTCCCCTACTCTCGGATGTGGACAGAGTTCTGAGTTAAAGGAAGCACACAACCCAGCAGTCCTTAAAACATCAGATGCTCCTGAATCAGAACAAAGCAAACAAAAGCAGGGCTGTGTGTTTGCAGCCCATCCAGTCCTCAGTCAACCAAGGAAAACTCTTCCTCCAAATATCACGGGCTGTAGAACACAGCGGGGCAAACGCGCAGAGGTTGCACAGAGCTAACATCTGTTCTATAGCTTCCACTCTGTGGAATCCTAGGGATGACATTGCCAACACCCTTTCCATCACATCATAATGTCAACATTCCAAAGGAGTCCAGAGCCTCAGAGTCAGGATCTAGGATGCCAGAGAAAGGATGGAGAGCAATCCCCACAAATCCTGGGGCTTTGTATAAAGGCAACGGCTAAGAAGGAAGAAATAGCAAAAGCTTGCCACAACTGTTGAGTCTGGGTACCATCCTAAGAATGTCCTATTTCAATAATTGGAAGAGCACCCAAATGAGCCAGAGCTTGATGTCACATGACAGCATCAGGTAATTGCTCCTCTCTTTCCCTTTGCGTCAACAGGGGTGAGCAAAGGATGTGGGTAGCACAGACTTCCTGAGGCAAAAGATTTAGTCAGTCAGCCAACCAAATATATATATATAAATTATCTCATACAATACATCCCAACCATAGTTTCCCCTCCCTCCTCTCCTCCAAGTCACCCCTGCCACCTCACCTCTCCCCCCAGAGCCATGTTTTTAACACAGGCAAAGACAACACATTATTAAAGGGATACTTTTGTTTTGTGGATAGATATTTTTCTTTGTATTGATTTCCTTTAATGTGATTATATTGAAAATCACTTAATAAGTATAAGTACTGATTATGTTAGATGAAAACCACCTGCCACACTTCCTTGATGACTCCACAGCTCACAATGAAGGTTCAGGAAAGGATCAAGCTTGGGAGAGAACTCCCCCCAAAATGTCAAAATTTACACAGAACACTCAGACTTTTCTAGGAAGATGAAATTCATCATAACTGGTTTTTTTTTTTTTTTTTTTTGGTTTTTCGAGACAGGGTTTCTCTGCGTAGCTTTGCGCCTTTCCTGAGACTCACTTGGTAGCCCAGACTGGCCTCGAACTCACAGAGATCCGCCTGGCTCTGCCTCCCGAGTGCTGGGATTAAAGGCGTGCGCCACCACCGCCCGGCTATCATAACTGTTTTTTATACAAGGTCTCACTATGTAGTTTTGGCTGGCCTGGAACTCACTATATAGACCAGGCTAGATTAGAACCAGCAGAGATTCTCCTGCCTCTGCCTCATGAGCACTGGTATTAAAAGCGTATGCCACAACAGCTGTCTCATTATTTCCTTTTGAAATCATACTCTGTTCCTCTGGAGCCCCCATCTATCCTAACGGCAGAGAAGAATGGAAATTGTTAATAGAGATTCCTTCTGCTGCCCCTGTGAGAAACAGGTCACCCTGAGATGAACTCAACTTCATTGAGAAAATAGCCACTTAATTCAAAGGACACAACTTTCCTTCTCAGAAGTCCCTTTGGCCATTCCTCCTCTCCAAACACAGGCCAAGAAAAAAAATGACTAAAGGAAATTTCTAGAAGATAGAAAAAGGAACTAGAAAGCATTGTTTATGGAGGAAGAGTGATTCTGGGAAGGTCCAACCCAGTCACTGAGAAGACTGCAAGCTCCCCACTTTACCAGGTGGAAAAGAAAACAGAAGTGTCCTGTGGCAAAGGTCCTTGGAGCCTTTGGTGCCCCAACATATTGCCCACATACTGGCATCTGACTAGTTTTTGCTGGAGTTTAGCTGATTCCACTGTCCTTTATGGTGAGTCCTGTTGACATCTGCTACTGATGCCCAGCATCACTCAGACCCATGCTCTCTGTGCCCTCTTGTGTACTCGCCCCGGTCCCAAGCCTGTGCCAGGACAGTGTTGTCCTCAACATGTTGGTGACTTCTTACCAAGGTAGCAGGAGATCCAGACCACGAGGAACCCTTCTTGGCCATGGTGGAGACATAGTGGGCATGCTAGGGAGGACTGGCCCTCCTACACAGCCTCTAAGGGTCCTTGAGTCTCTAATGTGCTGTCCCAAGTTTGTTTAATCATGGCAGAGTGGAGAAGCTCACAGTCATTCTGCAGTGACCCATTGTGCTCTCTCAGAGTCTCTCTGCTTCCTCCCTCCTCCCTTGCCAATGTTTTCCATTTCCTCTTCCTTTCTACCAGAAATTTCCATTAGTCAATTTCTCTGCTTGCTCTATATGGTGACATTGATCTTATATGATCTAACTGGACTCCTTACATAAAAAAGTCTCTAGATGCTTGGCAAAGTATTTTCCTTCTTCATAGAGGCTTATTTCTAGAATGACATCTTGCTGTAGACTAAAAATACCCTCTTGATATTTAGAACATTAAACCTGACTCCTTTGTTTCACTTCACACTGTAACCATCCTAATTTTCTCCACTCTTTCTGACACTTACCACTTTCCATTTACTCAAAATAAGATGAGCCAGGACAGGTGGGGGGGGCAAGGCTGTAACCCACTTATAATCCCAGGACCTGGGAAGCTGAAGCAAATGGGATCACGGGTTCAAAGACAGGCAGAACTATGAAACAAGAGAGGACTGAGGAGGGAAGGGGGAAAGGGTGTGGAAAGGAAGGAGGAAAGAGGAAGAGAAGGAAAAGGGAAATACAGGGGGAAATCAAGCTAAAATAAATCAAAACAAGATATCACAGATGTGTAAGAACACTGCAAGGAACTGATTGACTATGTGATTGCTATGAACCCAAAGCCCAAGGCCTGCTAAACTCAGGGAACGGGCATCAAACTCAGGAGAGTGTGCACAAAGACAACCTTCCATCAAGGTCTTCTGGATCCCAAGCCCCCTTCTCAGGGAAGGATGGAAATACCACTGCCCTCTTTTCTTTTCTTTCTTTCTTTCCTTTCTTTCTTTCTTTCTTTCTTTCTTTCTTTCTTTCTTTCTTTTTTTTCTTGTTTTTTAGAGACAGGGTTTCTCTGTGTAGCTTTGGTGCCTTTCCTGAAACTCACTCTGTAGCCCAGGCTGGCCTCGAACTCACAGAGATCCGCCTGGTTCTGCCTCCCAAGTGCTGGGACTAAAGGCGGGAGCCACCACTGCCTGACTTTCTTTTGAGCTCCCTCTGGAGCAGCCCAACTTAGCTGGATGTCGGAGACAAGTCAGTGTTTGTCTATACATGTAGTTGTCCCTGGGGGACTGGTTCATGCACAGATGCTCAAGACCCACACATACATGGTGTATCATTTCATTTGTGCAGAGTATGGCAATCAGTACAGAGGCCAGCAACTGTTCAGCGTGCAGAGGATGAATAAGTGTGAAATGGTCAGTCTGCCTGGATGAGATATCCATAGCAGGCCCTCTCCCCATGCTCAGGAAATATTGGATAAGAGGGGACAGAAAGGTGGTAAGAGCCGGAGATCAGGGAGGACTTCTGAGAAGCCATGTCTTCTGGACACATCAGAGCCACGTTGTTCAAGAGCCCACAGCAGCTGTGGCTATCTGCTTGAGACCACATAAGATCAAGCCCACCAATGTTCTAACAGAGCTGGGAGCTCAGGTAGTTGGAAACTGCTGGGAGAGGGAGAGTCAGTTTTCTTCAGGGAGATGGCCTTTGTTGGGTTGTCCATGCTCCAGTGGATAACCCAACATCCATGCACACGAGGACAGTACTGATTGGACTCAGCGGGATCTGAAGAGCAGTCATAAAGATGAATGTGGTGGGGGATCTGGGGAGAGTTGGAAGGGGAATAGGGGAGTTGATATGATCAACACATATCATATACATGTGGTAAAAGAGTTTTCCTGCCTGGCCCACAGTCAGGACAAATCTCTCTCACCCACCAGTCCCACAGCCGCTCAGACCCAACCAAGTAAACACAGAGACTTATATTGGTTACAAACTGTATGGCCGTGGCAGGCTTCTTGCTAACTGTTCTTATATCTTAAATTAATCCATTTCTATAAATCTATACCTTACCACATGGCTTGTGGCTTACCGGCATCTTCACATGCTGTTTGTCCTGGTGGCGGCTGGCACTATCTCTGACTCAGCCTTCCACTTCCCAGCTCTATTCTCCTCCTTGTCCCGCCTATACTTCCTGCCTAACCACTGGCCAATCAGTGATTTATTTATTGACCAATCAGCAACACACTTGACATACAGACCATCCCACAGCATATACACATAGGAAACCATCAAAGGATCAATTTTAAAACAGGGAAAAACTCCTAGTGTAGCATCTGCATACCGCCGATGCATGCTCAGTCATCCTGATACAATGGAAATCACGGTTATGCTGAGTAGTTTAGGAGATGAGGTTGTGGAAAGTAAGTCTTCCCATGTGCAGGACCAATGCATTTTTTCCCTCTGAAGCCTTTCAATCCACAGCTGCCTGAACCTATGTGTGCAGAATCCTTGGATGTGGAGAGAGTTACCTGGGATTTGGACAATGCATTAGAATCACCCAATGTATCTCAACAAATAGCAGCTCCATGTACCCACAGTCACTCATGTGAAGCTTGAGAGAATCTGTGTGTTTGGTGCGTGCATGCATGCATGTATGTATGTGTGTTCTGATGTACGCCTGTGTACAGGTTTATTTGTGTGTCCACGTTCAGGGAGATGAATGCACACATATGTGCATGTGGAGGCCAGAAGCCAGTGTCAGGTGTCTCCTCTATCATTCGCTACCTTACTTTTTAAGACAGAGTTTCTCACTGAACCCTGTATCAAATTTATTGAAGATGGGCTGGCCAGGGGGCTCTGGGGGTCCACTTATCTCCATCTGTAGGACGATAGGGATGATCCAAAGTCAGACCCTCATGCCTCATGGCAAGTACTTTACCAACTGCGCCATCTCTGCAGCCCCAGGAAACTTAATCCCTCACTGTCTTACCCCACAGAACCATGAGGAAATCTTGTAGAAACCACTTCCAAACACGTAAAGTTGTCAGCAGCCCCCTCTATGCTGACTAGACTACACAGCCCACCTCTACCTCCTCCAAGAGGACATGTGTGTCCTTCTTCCTGCTTCTCCAAGAACTGACAGGGTTATCAGGAAGGTCAGTCACTTTGACACCCACTACTTGGCAAAGCTTTCTGGTGGTAACCGTGGCTAGTCTCTGTTCCCTCCTGGCAAATCTGTTTATGTTGATGTTACACCATCTCCGTAAGAGCCTTCTGGGGGTGAACAACACTACCATCCCCAGGTTGCAGATGGGGTAACTGAGGCTAAAAGAGCTCAGGAGCCAAGGAGATGCCAAAGGAATATGACTATGAGCTGCTTAAAGGTCTAACACTGAAACCAGATTGAGCCAGGCCTGTAGCTGGGGAGAGAAGACAAGCATGGGAAAAGATGGCCTCTGAAGTGACAGCTGAGGTGGCTGCCTGAGAAGGGTGTGTGTGTGTGTGTGTGTGTGTGTGTGTGTGTGTGTGTGTGGCTATGTTCTAGTGCTAACAATCTACATTGTATAGGAAAGGGCCCATTTTGGCCACTGAAATTTTTCTTCATTTATATGTGGATGTAATGTGTGTACATGCAGATTGCATTCATGTGTGTCCATATACCTTTGGAGGCCAGAGGACGAGCTCTAGCATCATTCTTCAGGTACTATCCATCTTGTTTTATGAAACATGAGCCTGGAACTTGCCAAGTAGGGTGAGCCTCAGGGATCCACCTAACTCTGACTTCTCAGCATTAGGATTGCCTGCTCATGCCATCATGTCCAACTTTAAAAAAAAAAAAAAAACATGGATTCTGAGGATCAAACACAGGTTCTCAGTCTTGCAAGGCAAGCACTTTACCAATTAAGTTATCTCCCTAGCCCCTCCTCACCTCTCTCTGATAGTATATCACTATGGAGCCTAGGATAGCCTCAAACTTAGGATATTCCTGCCTCAGCCTCCTGATTCTCTTGGATGCTGGCATTACAAGCACACCTCATCCATACCTGTAATCTACCCATCTAGCCATACCCATCTACCGTTAATTGTTTAATTTTAAATTTTTAATTGAATTTGAAAACTGAATGCGTGCAACAGGCCAGGAGTTTCCAGTTGGCAAGCATTGCTGGATTAGAGTAGACTCACCCATCATTTCAACATCCTCCACTCATGACATCAGGGTTATAGTCCTTGAGGGTTCCAAACACAGACTGCATTTCCTGTCAAACTGACAGCCACATTTGAAGCTCAATTATTATAATATGGTGGTCATAATAGATTTGGTGGTTTCCAGCATGAGTTAAGTAGCATGCTAAGCGCTTTACATGAGTTATAGCCGTTACCCTTCACAACAACCCAGCAATTTGCATATCTATAATTATCCATACTTTACTAATGACAGCACAGCGTTCAAAGACGTGAAGTCACAAGCCTAAAGTTACACAGTAGAAAACAGCAGAGCTCAGCACTGAACTCAGGCTTCTCTCTCACTCCAAAATTTAAGTGCATTATACCAGACAAGCAGAACTAGCCCTGCACAACACCAAAATTCTAGACCCCCCAAACCAGAAACCCCTTGTAACACTCTGTTCTTCTACTCATGTGTCTTGCCCTCTGTCTTCCCCCAAATTATGCATTCTGCTCTGCCGACTGCTAACTAACCATCCAAATATTATGCTTCCTAAAGCACCACGGACACTGTCAGAACAGCAAACAGAAACTGAGATAAGCCGAGCGAAGCACAGGACAGTGTGTCCTCGGCAGTGGGCAGGCTGGCAGCAAAGCAAACTGTGAAATTTAATAGGAAGGCAGCTCTGCTGGAGGATGCTATGAGGGGCTTCAGGGCTTTCGCCTTTTGTTTAAATACTTGGTTTGGAAAGAAAAAAATTCATCTGGAAGAGTAGATTTTAGAAAGTGAAGCTATACATTCTGAAACTCCAGGGACAGTGCTAAATGAATAGATTGTGCTATCTTAGAGTGTCAGGCGTGCTCTGTCTTTTATTACCTATCTATTTGGTGAGGGGGAGAGAGAGAGAGAGAGAGAGAGAGAGAGAGAGAGAGAGAGAGAGAGAGAGAGAGAGAGAGAGAGAGGCATCACTCAGGTCCTCGGGTTTGGCAGCAAGCACCTTCGCCCGCTGAGTCATCTCGCTAGCTCACTTTTTTCCCTTTTGAATCGTCATCCTCATTCTTTCTAGAGCCTCTGGCCATCTCCTTCAGCACAGCCTTCACTCTCCCTGCACCTGCATGTCCTCTAGCTCATCTAGTTCAAAAGCAGGAACAAGATCTGATCAGGCAGGCTGCAAGAAAGAGAAACCTAAGATTACGCACTTCCGTCTGCTCTAAATCATTTGTTACACATATTGTCAATACTTGAACCACCTCTAATGCCCCAGACCAGGCATCTCGAGCTCTGTGATCTGTTCTTTGAGTATTTCTAGCATCATTTTGAGAGTTACAGCAGTAAATGACAAGGCTTTACATTCAAACGATGTGTTGCCATAAGGCATCATTTCTTCATAACACTAGTAACAGGTTTCCCCAACTTAAGAGCTCCTATGTCTTCATCCTCAGCATTTCCTATGAAAACCCTTCTTTAAGAGTTTTCTGGCATCCAGCAACACCAACAACCCTGCTGCTCATTTCCAAACACTAGCAATGGGACTGGGAAGGAGTCTTAGTGGGCAAAGTGCTTGCCTTGCCAGCATGGAAACCAGAGTTTGATCACCAGAATGCACATAAAAATGCTGGTCATAGTGATGTTTGCCTGCAATCTCAACACTGGGGAATTCAAAACAGGAGGATCCCTTGGACTCACTGGTGAGCCAGTATAGCTTAACTGGTGAGTTTCCAGCCAATGAGAGACGCTATCTCAAAGGAAGTGGATCGCGTTCCTGAGGAGGGCACAGAAGGTTGTCCTCTGGCTTCTATACAGATACATGTGTATGTAGAGACTTGTGTACCAGAATGTAAACATGAACACATACATATGCAAAGAAATACACTTAAGTCTCTCTTTCCTCAATCCCCTCCAAAACCATCATCCAGCCAGCCTCCCTTCTCCACCTTCTGCAACACTAGTCCTGTGAACTCTACCAAATCCTCACCTCCTCCCTCCCTCCCTCCTCCCTCCCTCCCTCCCTCCCTCCATGCCTCCCTCTCTCTCTCCCTCCAGACTTCATCCTTCTCCTCTTCAATCTGCTCCTCAAAGGTCAGCCAGATTAATTTTCATAAAGTACAAATTCCACCATGGCACGTTTCCCGCCTGGTTCCATCACTTTCAGAATAAGATGTCAAATCATAGCTAATACTCATAAGGCCCGTGTAGCCTGGCTCAGGCTTCTCTTTAGCCTCATCTCAGCCACTTCCCATCTCAGCCACTCTGACCACAATGGCTTCTCTCTGTCCCTCAAATATTCTTAAACTCTGCTTCAAGGACTTTGTTTACCCCTTGTGCACTGGGCAATCTCCAGGCTCCGTCTGGGTGGCTGCTCCAAGCCTCAGGATCTCTGCTTTCAATGCTGTTGCCGAAGAGCCTCTTCCAACCTCCTCATTTCAGCTCCTCCCCCTGTAGCTCCTACATTTCTTTCTGGCAGCTTCCATAAAGTGCAGTTACCTTACTGACCTATTTACTGACTTTGTCCTGCTGTACCTCTAACATATAGCATAGATCCTGGGAGGCAGAACAGATAACAACAAATAAGCAGATAAATAAATAAATAAATGTTAACACATAGAGCCAATGAACAACACTCTCCACCTTCAATAAAACATGTATGAGAAACAAATGAACAAAAAAGGGAAAATACCACTACTTTTAACAAAGAAAAGCTTGTTAAGATTGCAGAAGATATTTTCTGATTACATGGAGGGAAGTGGTAATAAACACGCTTACTTTCAGAAAGATAGAAATTTGGCCACATCCTCTTAGTTCCTGGATTTGGGGTCTTTTGAAAATTATTATTTTTCTCATCAATATTTTATGAGCATAATTTTTAAGTGTCAGTAGCTGTTTTCTGGAAGAGCATCTCAGCTCCCCAGCAGCTCCTGGATGACTCCATTCCTCTTGACAAGGCCTGGCTTAATTGAGTCCTGTGGGCTCAGATCCATTTGCATATGTGTCTAATAAGGTAGAGTGCTAATGCCTCACTGCTACTTTATAAACAAGAATTCCAAGGTATGTGGCGCACTTTTGGAATGGGCCACTGGAGAAATGCATAATCACTTATTTATTGAGTGTAGATTTCCTTAATGTGCCAAAATATGCCTCAGGGTTGTCAGTTCAAATGTCACAGCTTGCTAGAAATGTTGAGGAATCCATTGAGTGGACACAGAGCAGATGTTTTTCTAAGCTTAACAATTTTGTTTTCCTTTGGAAAAAAAATGCCTAGTTTCCCACCGCTGTGTATACAGGAACTGCTTAAGCTGAGTCTTTGGAGAGGAACAAGAGACACATCAGAAGGGAGTATAGGCTTTGGAAACCACATGTCAGAAACCAAGTTCAAACCCATAAAAGGAAAATAGCACGGATTTTTACATCTGGATGCAAGAGGAAAACATCAGGTTCCTGTCCCAGAATCAGTGTGTGTACTTCAGAGACAGAGGACAGAAGGGGCCATCTAGAAGTCTATTATTTCTCAATCCCAGTAACCACAGCTAGGACGATGGTGTTCAAACCTAGTTTCTTTGGTTTGGGCAGAAAAAAAAATAATTAAATTCAAGAGATATATTATCATTTAGTACTCCTGCAGACAGACTAACCTCAAAATACCAAAGAAAAGTTATGTCCTGCCTTCTGAGTCTTGACCCAATTACTGGATACCCTGACTCAATCCTAAAAAACTTTAACTAACCTGACCCCCCCCCCCCCAGAACACTCTTAACCAATCCCAAGACAGCCTGATTCATTCAATCCCAGGACACCTTAACCCAATCCCAGGACAACCTATCTAACCCCAGAACACCTTTGGCCAGTGCTAAGATATTCTGACTCAACCCCAAGGCACCCTTAATCAACTCCAGACGTAATCTTCTCAGATATAAATGCATTCTATTGATTTTCTGGTCATTACTGTGGATTTCAGGTTTCTCAAAAAGATATAATGCAAGTCAGGCCTAGTGGTACAGGCCTGTAGTCATAGCTACTCAGGAGACTGAAAAATGGTGATTCCAAGTGCAACTGGTTGCATTAGCAAGACCCTGTCTCAAAAGTGAAAATAATGCTTTTTTTAAAAGCTAGTTGGGGTTAGGAATGTGGCTCTATTAGTAGAATGCTTGCCTATACACACAACACACACACAAAACAAAACAAAACAAAACAAAACATCCCTGAGTTCAGTGCCCAGCACCATATAAATGGACACAGTGGCACACATATGTAATCCTAGCATTTAGGAGGTAAAGACAGGAGGATTTGAAGTACAAGGCTATCCTCAGCTACACAGTGAGGCCAGCTGGGACTGCATAAGACCCTATCACAAAAAGGAGAGAAGGGGACCTGAGAATATAGTTTATCCATCGGTAGAGACAGTGCCTATTATACTCCAAATCCTAAATTTAGTTCTCTCTCTCTCTCTCTCTCTCTCTCTCTCTCTCTCTCTCTCTCTCTCTCTCACACACACACACACACACACACACACACACACACACACAAAAGCATGCCTCAACTCTCCCTCCCTTGTAGTTAATATTTTCAATCACTTGCTTTTGTTTCTCTCTACCCTCACCCACCCACTCTGCTCCCATCTGCCCATCAAATACACATTGTCTACCTCTTGCCAAGTGCAGCACCATGTGACAGAGAGACAACTGTGCTCAAAGTAAGCAGAAACTAGGACCTCACGGAACCAACCAATAACCTCATAAAGGAGTAGACATGTGACCTGACCATTACAGCGTGGCTGGCTATTATAAAAGTGAATTTACTCACAATGTGTTGGTGACCAAAGGAAAGATGGGTCTGCATCTGGAGGTAGGAGTGGGAGGTGTCATGGACAGTAGACAAAAGAAGTGACCCTAGGTAGTCCCAGGAGAATGGGGACAGGAACAGAGTTGGCAGAAGGAAGGACACCGCTGCATTCTGGATGGAGGGAGAAACTTGGGCTAAGTCACAAAGGCTCAGGAGTCTGAAACATCACTAGGAAAGGAGTCACAGCAAGGACAGAGATGGGAGCCGATCTGAATCAGGGAGAACAGGAGGACTCTTCTAGAGTGAGGTGAAGGGTGCTTGGGAGTCCCTGAACATCCATGTTTGAAGATCCTAAAAGATACAAAGTGATTCAATGCAGAAGAAAAAGTCCACCCCTAACAGCACGAAGGAGGAAGATTTGCTTCTGTTCACCATCTCAGTATTAGGTGAGTTGGCTCCGTTGTCTCTGAGCCTGAATGTCAGAATGTCAAAGCATCACAGTGAGATAGTCATCACGGTAAGGAGTGGACCCAAGTATAAAGCTGCTCATCTCATCATCAGGCTGCAGAAAGAGAAGGGGAGAGGAATACCACGAGTTGGGTATCTTCAATGTATGGGTTTGGGGGGGAACATCCCAGATCAAAAAATTGGTCTGATTTGAATATGAAATGTCTCCCCATAGAACTCATGAGTTTAAATGCTTGGTCACCAGCTGGCAGTGTAGCTAAAGTTTTCCTGGTCCCACCTGGCTCCTGTGGTCCATCACTCCTGCAGCTGCTCAGACCCAAATGAACACACAGGGGCTTATAGTAATTATGAACTGTATGGCCTAATGGCTCAGGCTTCTTGCTAGCTAGATCTTACATCTTAAATTAACCCATTTCTATAAATCTATACCTTGCCACATGGCTCGTGGCTTACCAGTATCTTACATCTTGCTTCTCATGGTGGCAGCTGGCAGTGTCTCTCTCCTCAGCCTTCCTATTCCCAGAATTCTCTTCTCTCTTGTCCCACTTATACTTCCTGCCTGGCTACTGGCCAATCAGCACTTTATTTATTAACCAATCAGAGCAACACATTCACAGCATACAGAGCAATATCCACAGCACTTCCCCTTTTCTTTTTTTTCAAAAAGTAAGGTTTTAACTTTAGCATAGTAAAATTACATATAGCAAAACAATTATTAAGCAAGAATTACAGTTACAATATCAAGCCTTTTATAATATCTAGTCTATTTGTATTTGGCATCTATATCTGACATATCTTTTATCATAACTAAGGAAATTATAACTATCTAGTCTTCAACTACATCAAAGACCTCAGAAGGATATAATATTACCTAAGAAATGGGAGAAGGATGCAAGCAAGTTTCGGGAATCTTGCAAGAGTAGACAGAGACAGCTGGCAGCCTGGACAGTCATCCAAAGTTTCTCTGTAAAGTTGGGGCATCTGTCTTCAGCCCACAGGCCTAGAGTCTCTCAGTCACTTCTCTCTGTGTCCTATAGAATGTCTGGCAGTTTTCTCTGCAAAGCAGAAACCTGAAGGACCATTTCACCAAGCAAAGTTCAGTGGTCACCTTCCTATGGGTCCTGCATGTCCAGTAGATACATCATTTTGTCAAGCAGTCTAGGCAAGAACAGTTTCTTGCCCAAATGACTATTTTTGGCAAGAAGAAGATAAACTCCATAACGAATGTCTTCAATGCCCATCCTCCTCTCTGAAGTAAATCAGTGCTGCCAGGAGCAGACACATCCCACTGTCCAGAAAGTCTAAATTTTTAAAACATTTTAAACGCTGTACTCTGTAAGTCTTTGAAGTGTTTGAAGATTACCTACCTAATTGAATTATATCTATGTATACATAGAAAACTTAACTTGACTATAAGTTTGACTATCATAGAAGACTAATTACTAACCTGTATTTTTTAATTATCCATTACAATCTAAATGAGTTACATAAACATAATACCTCAAATGAGAATAGAAATATATATAGTATAACAAAATTAATTTTAAACTTGTGTCAATAAACTAAAATCCATAGCAATGTAAAACATTTCTAGACAAGTTGTTGCTCTTTAAAAATAGTTCATTAATCTACCCTTTCATCCTATCATATCTATACTATCCCCTTTTCTTCTTTAGAAAGAGATTGCATTTATAATCAACCTGTTTTAAATAAAAACGATGGTTTTTCTCTGTCCCACACCAGAGAGCTCTTCTGATATGGAACAGAAGACTCTCTCAACCTTTTCTTTTAGCAATATGCTTGGATTTAGAGAAGGAATGAGCCAATTCCACCTCCAAAGCCAACTTGGTATATTTGGGAATTTGGGCTATCTTCTCATACTACTTCCTGCTGGATGAGGGCACTATATTCTTATGGGGACACAAAGAAAATTTTAGGATTATGGAGTAGTCTGTGAGGCTGTATTGTCTGAGCCAGTTGCCTTGAAATCTTTCTGGATGTTGGATCATCTGAGCCATGGTTTCATCGGAGACCTTTCAGGGGGTCTTGGCTGGTCGAACTTGATGTATCTTAATCTGGAACAAATCCATAGCCTCTTGCTTTCTGTGGAAACAAAAGCAGAGCCTCCTTTCCAAAGCAACATATCCTTAGATCCAAATTTTGAAGTCAAGGTGCCTTTAAAATATACAAATTGGTTTAACTGAACAGCCTTTATAATCAAATGTCTTTCTGTAGTTAAAAATATCAAAGAAACACAATCCAGATTTTCTGTGTAATATCCATCTTTACGTGGCTTATTTTTTATACTACTTTTACTTTCTCTTTAAAGACTTTATTTTTTAAAACTTTTTTTTTTACATAACTGTCTTTATTTATTTTCTTCCCTCTTCCAAGCCTACATACATTTTTACATACATTATAAACCATTTAGAAGTTTATCCCATCTGAATCTGTCTTATTGTGAATCTATTGCTTTAAACTGTAGTATTCTCTGCCCACCTCAGCTTCCCAACATGGCAGTGGTACATTTACCACCAGCTCTGGGTCTGGAAGCCATGTATACCATCAACTCTCAGAAGCAGTGGGTCTATGCTTCTATCAAAGCAGGGTGTAGCCCAGAAACCTCTTTTTTATTTGTCTGTACTAGCAAAGGCTAAATCCACCATGCAGTGTAATGTGTAGCTTGCAGACGCCTCATTCCCACCATGCTACAGGTCAAGCCCACATGCCACGAACCTGCCATAGAGTAACTCAAGCCCACAGGCTGTGGCTGTCTTGAGAGAGACAACTAGGAATCTGTTTTTAGCTCCATTTTAGAATCTTCTTTCTCAGGTTTTAGGTGAAAACTCTTGCCCCATGTTCTGGCACCATTTGTAGCCAAAGTTTTCCTGGTCCCACCCGGCACCTATGGTCCATCACTCCTGCAGCTGCTCAGACCCAAATGAATACACAGAGGCTTATCGTAATTACAAACTGTATGGCCTAATGGCTCAGGCTTCTTGCTAGCTAGATCTTACATCTTAAATTAACCCATTTCTATAAATTTATACCTTGCCACGTGGCTCATGGCTTACCAGTATCTTACATCTTGCTTCTCATGGCGGCAGCTGGCAGCATTTCCTGACTCAGCCTTCCTGTTCCCAGAATTCTCTTCTCTCTAGTCCCACCTATACTTCCTGCCTGACTACTGGCCAATCAGCACTTTATTTATTAACCAATCAGAGCAACACATTCACAGCATACAGAGTGATATCCTCAGCATGGCAGCTGTTTGGGAAGGTTCTGGAACTTTTAGCAGATGGAGCCTCACTGGAGGAAGTTGGTCATTGTGGTGAGTGTGGAGGTTAAATAGCCCTGCTCGGATGCCTGATGTTCATTTCCTGGTGACTGATGACTGATACAATGTGACCTGCCAGCCTCCCATTCTTGCTATTGCGACTTCCCTGTTGTAACGCACTGTATCCTCTCAAACTGTGAGCCAAAATGACTCCTTCCTTTCTAACACTGCTTCTCATCAGGTATTTGGTCATCGCAATAAGAAAAGTAACTAAAAAGTTACAACAGCTGGCATTACCATACCTCAGGACAGTGTGTTCACCCTCTCCCAGCAATGTCTTCTTCAAGAATCACCTCACTCTTCATGAAGTGAGAGGCCCCAGCTCAGTCTCTTCCTCACTTGACCACATACGGGGCGAGTCATTTGTAGGTCATTGGGTCATTCCAAATGCACTTTATGGTGGACTTTATATTTTTTGTCCACATTTAGGATTCCTCATGAGAAGAAAAAGGAGAACAAAAAGCACGAAGATCTTCCAGAAGGCCACCACTCACCCCATGGTCAGATGCTGCAGGATGTGGAGGGTGTCTGGAGTGCTGGCAGCAAGACTAAAGAGGCGGGAGAAGATGGGCCTGCAGAGGAAGGACCTTTGCTCAGCAAAATAGAGCCACACAAAGATGTGAAAGGTGGGAGCAGCCCAGCCCTGGTGTCCTCGTGGGCATAGGGGTTTAACCAAGACTCTGAAACTGGGGGCCCTGCCCAGGAGGAGGGCAAAGCTAGTGTCACAAGACAAGACCAAAACATATATAGTATGTAGTATTTTATATATATATATATATATATATATATATATATATATATATATATATAAATGTTATAATAGCAAGTCTGCTAAACTACTACCATCCATTGGGAAACTTTGGCTCAAAGATTCCACTTTCCATATTACTTGCTTTTGTCACTGTTCTGATTAAATGCCTGACAAGGACAGCCCAGGAATGGAAGGGTTTTATTTTCATATATTTATCTTTTAAAATATTTTTATTAATTCTTTGTGAATGTCATATGAATCTTTGCCATATTCACCCGAACTCCTCTCCCCAACTCTTCCCAGATCTACCTCTTCCAAATTTGTATCTTCCTTTTAAAAAAATAATCCATTGTGTCCAATTTTTGCAGTCTATCTACTCTTGAGTGTGTAGTGACCCACCAGAGCATGGTCAACCTACCAGGGGTCACATCCTTGAAGAAAGCTAACTTTTCCATCAGCCATCAATAGCTCCTCAGCTAGGGGTGGGACTTCATACCCACCTCCCCATTCCAGGCAGAGATTTTTGTCTGATCTGCCCTTGCACAGTTCCTGTGCATGCTGTCACAACTGCTGTGAGTTCATGTGTGAAACTTCCCTGTTGTGTCTAGAGAACACTGTTTCAATCTAGCCATCCAATGCCTGTCACTCTTACAACCTTCCTGTCTTCTCATCCTTGGTCATCCTTGAGCCTTGGGAGGAGGGATATAACATAGATGTCCCATTTAGGGCTAAGCACTTCAAACTGTGAACATTGACTGGGTATGGGTCTCTGCACTAATCACCATCTACTACAAAAAAAAGAAGAAGAAAAACCTTCTCTGGTGAAGGTTGATATATGCAGTATAGTGATAAGTTATTAGGAGTTGGTTTAATAGTGTGTCCACTTAGTAGAATAATAGTAGTATGTTCTCTTCCAGGGCCCATTACCTGTCTAGACACAGATTCTTAGCCTGGTAATGGTGCCCAGGTATGAGTTTCATCTTGAGAGTGGGACTTAAATCCAATCAGAAAGTGGCTGGTTACTCCCATGATGTTCATACCACTATTGCAGCAGTTATTATAGCTTACAGCATTCATAGCTTGGTAAGACTGATGGTTACTTTTCTCCTTGGTAGCATGTATAACACCTTTCAGTACTATAAAAGACAGTAGGGATGAAGCTTTCTTTTTTTTTTTTTTTTTTTTTTTTTTTTTGGTTTTTCGAGACAGGGTTTCTCTGTGTAGCTTTGCGCCTTTCCTGGAACTCACTTGGTAGCCCAGGCTGGCCTCGAACTCACAGAGATCCGCCTGGCTCTGCCTCCTGAGTGCTGGGATTAAAGGTGTGCACCACCACCGCCCAGCAAAGGGATGAAGCTTTCTTATAGTTTGTCTGTACCAATAACAGCGCCAGGCTTTTGTGGGGTAGGCCTCAGATCTTAAGATGCTGGTGCCACCACTGTACTGCTGAACATGTCTTGCAGGGCTGGTTGTTAATATCATTCAAAGGGTTCACAGCTGGTCAAGATTTTACTTAATGAAAACAATTCTCAGGGAGAGGATCTGACGGAAGCGTATGGAGCTTAGGCTTTGGGGATATGTTGACTTTGGCCAGGGGTCCACAACTCTTTGACCCTTACTTTGCTTTTGCATGTGTGGAGTTGGGTTCCTCCATGCTGAGTGGAGCTTCCAAACCTAGGGAGGTTCAGACCTGAATCCCAAAAACGTTCCCATAAAGAGAATGGCTACTAGCCAATGAGAGTTCTCTTCAAGACTGAAGAATGAATCTTGCCTAGCGCCAAAAGTCTTCAGAGCCATGGTGATGGTGCTGTAACGGATGCGCATAATGGCCGCTGAGATGGAGACACGTCACGCATGGCTCCTCCTTTCTCTACTCTTGCAAATTCTATTTTTTAATGAAGTGGGGTTTTGTTCGTTTATTTTTGAGACAATGGTTTCTATTTATTCATTTATGTATTTCTAGACATGGTCTCGTGGATCACAAGATGGCCCTTTTTCACTCACTGTATAACAGAGAATGTCCTTGAACTCCAGAGCCTCCTGCTTCCACTTCTAGAGTGCTAGGATGACAGCTACGTACCACCAGATCCAGTTTACTTTGGGGATCAAACTTTGGGCTCTCTGGACCCTAGGCAAGCACTCTAGCCACTGAAGTACCAAGTGAGCTACACCCCAGTTCCTCTAGCAGGTTTTCCTTTCTTCCTGCTTTTGTCTCTTCCTCTCAGCCTCACCTCTTATCTACCCACAGAATGACTTTAGCACCAAAGACAAGGACTTTCCACCCTGGAGTTTATCCACATTGCCTGAGCTGAGAGAGCTCCAGAGAGGCAAGCTGTCTTTACATTTTCATGTCTTTCCCTAGTTAAAAGACTCAAACTCTTGGCAAATGCATAATGGGTCAGCTAAGTGGGCCTTAATGACAGAGGGACAAGCCAGGAAGTATTTTAAGGTAGACAGCTGTCTGTGACCCTCATTTACAATCTGAAGGACAGAGGTCCCCTGGTCATGAACATGGAGCTAATAGTGCTCAAGAGATTGACAAAATGCATTTGCCAAATTCTCCCAATGACCTCCCGTGCCCCAGTCACCCAGAGTCCAGGGCGGGTTCACTTTCTGCACGCACTGCATACTTTTTGAAAACTTGCAGTTTTGATCCCCAGGAAAATCCTCATTGCAGTGGCATTCTGGTCCAAGAGAGCTATAACCCCACGACCCTGATAAGGAAGAGCTTAGAGAATGGATCACTTGCAAAGCTTGCTGTACTTCCCAGTCCTCAAGGAGAACTGTGGGTGAGGCAAAGAGGAGATATGACAGACATTCAACGGAGGTGGAAGGAGAAGGAGGGGAGCCCCCTTTACCTTGGGATAAGAGCTTTGGCCTTAAAGCAGAGAAAGGGAGATCATCAGAGCTTCGAAGGTGATGCTCACATCGAAGGCTCTACCCATCTCCTGTTAGTCGCCTCCTAAGGGTCTCTCTGAGTCCCCAGTTTTCCCAGATACCGACTCCCTCCCAGTTTTCCTGTCTTCCCAGTATATCTTGCTCTCCAGTTCTGTTTGGAGAGCAAGCTCCCTCTAGCTTTCTCACCTCTCCTACAGGCGTCGTTTGTACTATCAGCTGAGTGACAGGAGCTTCAGACAGAGCTTCAAATGAAAGCCACAGTCGGCCTTTCACTCAGCAAATACTTTGAGCACCCACTGTGCATCAGGCACTGTTCCAAGAACTGAAAACATTCTGGAGGATAAAAACCAATGAAAAATAGTCAGAGACATGAAGAGACTGTTATCCAGTCTCCCAGCCATCCCTGTCTTTTCAGAGAACAGTTCTGTGGGTGGGGGATTTGAGCATCCTTCTCATCCAAGGGTGGTCCCATCTGGGCCCAGTAAATCTTCTCAGGAGGTTGGCACTCCCTCCCTCTGAAAGTCGTGTTTGGGGAACATTTATCCTTGAGCCTGAGTTTAGAATCTAGTTGCTGTACTTTTTTCAGGGCTGGGTGTTTCTTATTTTCCTCCCATGTGAAAGTGATTAGACTTTTCTTCCATCTGGGGGTGTCCTCCCACTTCTGACCCCAAACGCTCAGGAAATTACAAAGCAAGTTTCCAACGGACACTTTTGCCAGAGCCAGGCAGGTTTCCACATCTGCCAACTCACGCTCCCTTCATCTTGCAAGCCTGACATGCCAGGAAGGAGGAGAGTGGGAGCCGAGTGGCCTCCTTGACTTTAGGGCTGAGGAGGGGCAGAAGCAAGATTGGCTTTCCTTACCTGATGAGGCACCTAGCAACATGTTAGTATTTCGAATGGAATTTGTGTGTGTGTGTGTGTGTGTGTGTGTGTGTGTGTGTGTGTGTGTGTGTGTGTGTGTTGGTGACAGAGGCAGTCAGGCATGTTTGAAAGAGAAACGGGTTTGCTTAGAAATGCATGGTCTCCACTGTAATTTTTGGAATCTACGTGCGGACAAATGGTAGAGATGACAGACTGCAGAGACCTTGGTCCTCCTCCATCCAAGAGCTGTGTATTGGATGCAACTGAAACCACAACCCTTGCTTCTAATCCGTTTCTGCTTGAGGGTATCAAGGAAAACTTGGGAGACTGTAGATCAAAAGAGCCTGCTCCAGTTTATCCAGACTTGGAGAAAACTCATCTTTCAGACCAGTATTGCATAATTGCACATCCTGTCCAAACATGCTCACTATGGCTGGGTCGTTTAACAGAGCATGACTGTTTTTCTGGAAGGAGCAGATTACTGTAAAAGAAAGGACAGTGGATAGATCCAAGACCCGGGGAGAATGAAAGGTCCTTCACCTGTGCGGTGATGGGTAATTTGCTTCTGATCTTGGGGACTTGTCTTCTGTGGTACAAACTGGAGTTTGTCATGCACTAGTTTCTCTCTGCTTCCTGGTCCCCTGAGATGTGAGGAGTGCCAGCCATACATTCCTGAAGCCAAGAACTCCACCATACCTTCTCTGCCATGGTGGACTGTACACTTAAAACTATGAGCCGAAATAAGTCCTTCCTCCCCTAAGTTCTGTTAGGTTCTGCCACAGTGAACAGGGCTGTAGCTAAGATATTGTTTGGGGGAAGATGCTAAGATGAGGTTTTTCTATAAATCCAAACCCAAACACACTTCCCAGAAGTTTCCACCATCAGTTCTACGTGTCACCAGTATGGAACCAAAAAATCAGTATGTCACATGATACATGAGATTTTAAAACAACTGCATGTCCCCAACTGGGTCCATCCTTCTTAAAGACAGTTGTTCCCTCCTCTCATGATCATGGCCCTATGTGACAGATGAAGTTTTGTTTTCCTCAACCATCTTTACCATATTCCACTAAAGAGCCGCATTGGCTCAGGTACCTCCTGCAGCCCAACCCTGGAGTTGAATTCAGAGATTCTGCTGCGACTAGAATGGAAGAGAATGGACCGTCTTCTCCTTCTTCTGGCTCCTGTGCCTCTTGATTTAGGACATAATTTTGCTGGCAGACAGGCTGTTACTGTCTAAACTCTTTATATTTTTTTAGATTTCAGTGTTCAAACACAAGAAGCAACACATTCTTGGGTTTGTTGTGGCTCTGAAAAAGCCATATTTGTTAGGACTATTACTCGGCTAAATTCCATTTGGACCACGCTTTGACTCCACCCCACACTGTATTGAGAGTCTGTACAAAGAGAGGTGCATGTCTCTTTCTCACATCCATTATAGCTCTAGAGAGGTCTCACTCAACTATCACAATGATGTTGAATTATTATTTGTACTTTATCATTTTTAAAATTCTTTAAAAATAACCTGTCATAAACAGAAAGAGGAAACATTCCCAATTTTGACAAGCTAGCTGGAAGAATGTATATAAGGCTGGCAGGTGCCTCCATGTTGCCATCAGAGACCCAGGCTTTTCCACATCCCCCTACTCCTCCTCAATGTCAGGTCCACAAGATGGCTGCTCACCCCTGATGTACATCACATACACATTCCAGGCAGGAAAAGAAATGATGGATCTTGGGAAACAAAACAGGCCTATTTTAGTGATTTACTAGAAAATGGTATTTTTCCAAGACCCTCTTCCCCACAACAGACTTGTCCTGCTTTCTGGCGAGAACTGTGTGTGTCACAGGGTCATCCCAGATGCAAAGCAATGGAATGTAGAACATTCACCTTCTGACATAGTTAAGATCAACAATGATGGGAGAATGGATGGTGAGGGCCAGGGTTGATCAGTGTTATTATCCTCAATTCACAAAAAAAAAAGAAAAAAGAAAAGAAAATCCCATCAAGTAAGTCAAGAGACTTTCCCAAGTTCACAGACAGCCCAGGCAACTAGAGCACAGCACCTCTCAGCTTCCAAGGACCCAAGTGTCTTCTGTGTGGGACACCCAGGGCCTTGCATGAGGCAGCATTTAGAACCAACCACTGAATCACATCTACTCACAAACGCTGCCTCCCATCTCCTGGCACAGCCAGCATCCTGCAAAGAGAGCCCAGGTGGTGACCAAACCCTGCAGTTTCTCCACTCCTGTTGCTGTGTGTGTGTGTGTGTGTGTGTGTGTGTGTGTGTGTGTGTGTGATGTGTGTAAGTATATAAGTGTGTGATGTGTGTCAGTGTATGAGTGTGCAGATGTGTGTATGGTGTGTGTGTGTGTGTGTGTGTGTGTGTGTGTGTGTGTGTAATGTGTGCGAGTGTATGAGTATGTGGATGTGTGTGGTGTGTGTGTGATGTGTGTAGATCTATGTTGTGATGTCAGCGCTTTCCTCTGATTCCACCTCGTTTAACAAAGCAGCAGGGTTTAGAATCAGCCTTGTTTTGTCCCAGTTTATATTTCCAGAAAATCTGAGGGTTGGTGCCGACGAGCCTTGTTCTGTAAGCTAGTGGTGGAAATGTGGAGGCTTGACTCCCAGCTCCGTCAGTTCCCAGTGTGTCCCTGGCTAAGCCCCTTAACCTCTCCCTGTCACTGTCTCTCCACCACTCTCAGAGTCCTCTTGCCACAGACAAATGACTACACATTTGGTGGATTAAAACTTCTGCTAGTTATGTCAGTTTTTATGGGTCAGGAAACTGGGCAAAGCTCAGCTCACGCCTGTCCTTGGCATCTCCTTGTGACTCCGGGTTCTTGGCAAGATCCATTTCTTCACAGGCTTAGAACTCACGGTGGCTTGTCTCCTGAAGGCTTGAACCCAAGACCATTTGTAAGGGACTCCGCAAATTAGGTCAGGCCTGCCAAGATAAGCTCCTTTGTTTGTCCGCTTTTATTTTCTGGGTGCTAGTGTTTCGCCTGCATGTAAGCATGGATACCATATGTGTGCAGCACCTGTCGGGGCCAAAAAAGGACATCAGATCTTCTGGAACTGGAGTTGCAGATGGTTCTTAGCCACCACGTGGGTTCTAAGAAAACAAATCTGTGTCCTCTGGAAAAGCAACAAGTGCTCCAACCCCAGAAGCTCTGCCTTGATCACTTTAGAGACAACTGATTAGGATCTTTAACTACAAAATTCCTTCATCTTTTCCATGTAGTACCATAGCCATGGGAATGTTGTTGACTCATCATATTCACTGGCCCAGGTCACATCCAAGGAGAAGGGTCATCTAGGACATGCACCATAGGGTGTTAGAATCTTAGGCACTTTAGAATTCTGCCTGTCATGCCCTATACAATGAAGATTCAAATCCCATCTCACAGGGTCATTCTGAATACTCAAGCCACATGGTAGGTAGGCCCCATGCTAGGAGCTGGGGTATTCAAACAATATTAACGTAAACCTTGTTTTAAAAGAATCACAAGCCAGGCATTGCATGTCTGCATGTCATCCAGCACTCCGGAGGTAGACAGAAGAGAATCAGATGTTCAAGGCCACCCTTGGTTACACATAGAGTCTGGCCAGCCTGGGTTACATGAAACAGCAGCGAAAGTAACAGTAATAAAATTAAATTAAAACAGTGTTTCTCTGGCATTAACAGCTTTCCCTGCGATGCATAAGTTGGCAAGAAGCATTAAAGCTTTAATATAACCAAATGACTTTTTGATATAAAAAACCCAGTGTTTTCTTGGCATATGGAGCCACTGTCAGAAATAAGAAACGCTGACACCAGTCAAACTCTGTGATCCACAGGGTTATTATTTCCACCCTCAAAAGCCCTGGTTTGGCTTCTAGCTTGCTGTCAGAGGAGCAGCTCTTTGGCTGCTGGAGTCTGTGTGGACAAGTCGATTCCAACCTGGAGGTGTGTGAGCCCTTGCTGCCCAGGTTTAAACAGTGGGAAACTTGTCCAAAGCACCACTCAGCAAAATTCAAAAGCAATGGGCACCGGTGCACCTTCTCACCGAATTTTTTGAAAGCTCCTTGGGAGATTCCACCACACTTCCAAGACTGAGAGTTGCCACTCTAGCCAGTGGGAGTTCGTTACGCCTATCCTGAACACTAAAGTCCCTTTTAAAATAGTTCCAGGCCGAGCAGTGGTGGC